>NW_006921861.1:3074650-3082618 GCF_000298275.1 Orycteropus afer afer | reverse complement strand
CAGCCACTCCTCTGAAGGAAGGTTGGGCAATCTACTTCCATAGTGATACTGCCTCGGAAACCCAAGGAGGGGTCACTATGAGTCGGGTCCGACTCGACGGCACATAGCAACATGTATATGTATATGTTTATATATATGTATATGTATATGTATAAAAGAGGACAAATGTTGTCCTCTTGATCTCATATGCATGGTGGTTCTAATGAGTGCATATGCTCCGGGTATTGCTGTTCACTTTATAGGCCCATCTAGCTTTTGGCTGAAAATTGAATTATGGGTGTTAAGTTCAGTTGCTTGCTCTAATGGTGCAATAGTCTTAGGAGTTCTACCACTCTTCCTCATACCAGTAAGCCTGGCCTTTTTTTTTTTTTATGATTTTGAGTTTTTTTCCACATTTTCCCCATCTCTATCCAGGACTTCCTATTGTGATTCCTTCCAGAGCTCCCAGCAGTGGTAGCTGGGCACCATCTCGTTCTTCTGGTATCAGGGCTATGGTGGCTGGGATTCTCACAGTCTATCAGTCCTTTGGACTAATTTTTTCCTTGCATCTTTGATTTTCTTCACTCTTCTTTCCTCCAGAATGAAGAAACCAAAGAATAGTTGCATCTTAGACTGGCCATACACAAGCATTTAAGACTCCAGTCACTACTCACCAAATTGTCTTTGTGGAGTTGTTGTTGTTGTTAGGTGCCATTAAGTCAGCTTCCTCTCATAGTGACCCTATGTACAACAGAAAAAAAAAAAAAAAAAAAAAAAAAACTGCCCAGTAAAGTGCCTCATAATCCTTGCTATACCTGAACCTGTCACTGCAGCCACTGTGTCAACCCATTCACTGTGTCAATCTTCCCCTTTTTCACTGACCCTCCACTTTATCCTTCTCTAAGGCATGGTCCCTTCCGACAACATGACCAAAGTAGGTGAGCTGAAGTCTGGGCATTCTCTTCCAAGGAGCATTCTGAAGGCACTTCTTCCAGGACATATTTATTTGTTCCTTCTTCTGGCAGTTCATGATAACTTCAGTATTCTTCACCAACATCACAACTCAAAACTGTCAACTGTTCATCAGTCTTCCCTATTCATTGTCCAGTTTTAACACACATGTGAGGTGGCTAAAAACACTATGGCTTGGATTAGGTGCACCTTAGTCTTCAAAGAGACATTTCTGCTCTTCAACACTTTAAAGAGGTATTTTGTAGCAGATTTTCACACTGTAATAGGATATCTGATTTATTGACTGTTGCTTCCATGTGTTTTGATTGTGGATCCAAGTGAGATGAAATCTTTGACAACTTCAATCATTTTTCTGTTTATTGTGATGCTGTTTACTGGTCCAGTTGTGAGGATTTTCATTTTCTTTATGGTGAAGTGTATTCCATACTGCAGACTGTGCCCTTAATCTTCATTAGTAAGTGCTTCAAGTTATTTTTACTTTCAGCAAGCAAGGTTGTGTAATTTGCATATCAAAGATTGTTAGTGAGTCTTCCTCCAATCCTGAAGCTGCTTTCTTATTCATATAGTCCAGCTTCTCAAATAATTTGCTAAGCATACAGATTGAATAAGTATGGTGAAAGGATACAATCCTGATGCAAACCCTTCCTGATTTTAATCCATGCAGTATCCTCTTGTTCTGTTTGAACGACTACCTTCTGGTCTATGTACAGGTTCCTCAGGAACACAATTAAGTGTTCTGGAATTCCTATTTTTCTCAATGTTATCCATAATTTGTTATGATCCATGCAGTTTAATGCTTTTGCATAGTCAAAGAAACACAAGTAAACATCTTTCTGGTATTTTCTTTCAGCCAAGATCCATTTGACATCAACAATGATTGCCCTCATTTCACGTCCTCTTCTGAATCCAGCTTGAATTTCTGGAAGTTACCCATAAATATACTGCTGCAAACATTGTTTAACTATCTTCAGCAAAATCTTACTTGCGTTTGATTTTTTGGTAAACTCCACATTCTGTTGTATCCCTTTTCTTTGAAATAGGTACAAATAGTAGCCAGGTATTCTGTCTTCCAAATTTCTGGGTATTGATGAGTAAGTGCCTCCAGTGTAGCATCTGTTTGTTGAAACATCTCAATGAGTATTCTGTCAATTCCTGGAGTCTTGTTTTTCATCAATTCCTTTAGAGCAGCTTCAACGTCCTTCCATACCATTGGTTCTTGCTCATATGCTACTTCCTGAAATAGATGAACATTAACCAATTATTTTTTGTACAGTGACTGTGTATTCCTTCCATCTTCTTTTGATGGTTCCTGCATCATTCAATATTTTTCAAATAGAATCTTTCAATATTGCAACTTGAGACTTGAAATTTTTCTTCAGTTCCTTCATCTTGAGAAATACCAAATGAGTTCTTCCCCTTTGGTTTTCTAACTCCAGGTTTTTGCACATTTTATTATAATAATATCTATAGAAATATTGTCTGCCAAACCTATATTTGGTCATGGGTATATTCCTATTCACATACCCATACCTGATCCTCTTGCCTGTCTGCCCACATATCCACCCATAGATTAATGTTTATTTTTACTGATAATGAAGGATTGTGTATGTAATAGAGTTCACATGTCTTGTCTGTACCTCTCGTATGCCTCTCTGTGTCTTCCTTTTCCTTGGTGATATTGTGCTGGTCATCCACTATTTGTGTATTGCCTTTCCCTTCACTCAAATTAATATGTCTCTTACCCAGTGTGGTGGTTATGTTTGTGTGTCAATTTGGTGGGGCCTGGTTGAATGGCTGAGCAGCTGGATGTAGTATTCTCCATGATGAAACTGGCAATCAACTCCATGGTGGAATCTACTGTGAGCAGCTGAGTAGCTGCTTTGGGTAGGTGTCTGCTTCCTGTATATAAGAAACAGCTTTGGTAATGATCTCCAGCTTATGGCATGCTTGAACCCTGCATGTAGCAATGTCATTGCTCAGCAACATGCCATGCTCTGCCAACCTTGGGACTTTCAGTGGACTTGAATTAATGGCCTGCTGTGGGGCTTGGTAACATTGGGACTGTGCCATTTTATTTGTTGACCTTGTTAGCCTCAGCAGCCAGTAGCTACCTGGGTGAAGAGATGCCTCTAGCTTCAGTGGGCTGGGAGCAAGAGGCCAAGCTGAAGCCCAAGGTCGAGGGGCTTTCACCCAGCCCCTCGAGCTTGGCACTTTGAACTTGGACTTCTAGCCTCCCGAACTGTAAGAGAATAAACTCCTGTTTGTTCAAGCCATCTCATTGGTGTTATATTTCCTGTCAGAGTGGTACTAGGTAACCAGAACACCCAGTTAGTAATTTTTCCTCCACTACCTTCCCATCCTTGGTAACTATCAAAGAATGTTTCTTTCATGTGTAAACCTTTCCTTGACTTTTTATAATAGTGGACTCAATATTTGTCCTTTGTGATTGACTTATTTCACTAAGCATAATGTCCTTCAAGTTCATCCATGTTATGAGGTATTTTGTGGATTCTTCATTATTCTTTAATGTTGCATAGTATTCCATAGTGTGTACCATAGTTTGTGTATCACCTGTTGAACATAAAACCAGTGTATTCTGTAAACTTTCACCCAAGTCACAATAAAAAGTTTCTTAAAAAATATTTTCAATGAGTATGCCAAGTTCAGTAATTATTTTCAAGACCTAATTTCAGAAGACTTGATGTTTGAAAATAGAAATTTAAACAAAAGCAAGATTTGTTTTTTTCCTAATATTTATAATTTCCAAAATGTGAACAGTTCTTCACTGAAATATGAACTTTTTGGACTTAAAAAAACATGGTGTTATTTCAGAATGAGACTGAACAGAGAAAGGACACTGTGTTGCAAGTTGATTTGCACTCTCTCTCATATTTACAATCAGGCCTCCTTTGCTTTCCTGAATCATGTACCATGGGAAGAAGAACCAGGCCAAAAGCCCACTGTTCATGCAGTCAGAGAGCTTTGCACCTTGGGCCAGCTCAAAGGCCATCCTCCACCACTGAGTTGGAGACATGGACCCTTCCCTTCATCTTTAGAGGATGCTCACAGGGAATCTCATTTATGAGACTCATTTATGTGTGGCTGGAGAAGACCCAGAGAAAGAAGTTTGAGAAAGAGGTCCCAGTTGAAAGGAAACTGCATGCAGGTGTAGTACATAAGGATCTAGTTAAAGTAAGTTGCTCACGGGCTGTGCACCCTGAGATTGGGCCTTGTGCCCACTTTTCCTCTGCAGCTGCCAGTCATTTCCTGAACTTCCCCCAGACTGTCCTGTGTTGTGGTTCTCTCCATTGGACCCTGGATTAGAGCTCTCTGATTGGGCCTCACCCAGTACTGGCCTGCAGGAGAAACCCATGATAGCATGTATTCCCCAGAGCCACTGAGATTATGACTTACTCTTCCTTTTCTTTGGTATGTCAGTTCTTTTGGCTCATACCTCTAGGCCTGAGTCCAGACCTATGCAAGACAATACAGCAATGAGATAATGAAGGCAGTGCTCTTCCCCCAAAGAACCTTATGATAATAATTACCATTTGGTACTTAGTATGTGTCATGCATTGTGTTAAACACTATGTTATTAACACAAATTAAGATTGGTATATTAATATGTTATGTACCTTAATTCTTATAACACCTCTTTGTACATGACATTTTGATATACCAATCTTAATTAACGAGGCTTAATTAAATTGATTATTAATTAAATTTTTATGTCAGAGATATTTTTACATCATGATTTTTTACATGAAACTGTCAGCCTATTTAAAAATGACTTAATAATGTGTATATTATATGTTATACCTAATCCCTGACTCTGCTTCCAGTTCTTTTGTGCATATACCTATGAGTGGAATAGCTGGGTCATGTGGTAATTTTATGTTTACATTTTCAAGAAACCACCAGTTTTCACAGTGACTGTACAATTTACCATTCCCACTGGCAGTGAACTAGAGTTCTAATTTCTCCACATCCTCATCAACACTTTTTCTGGTTTCTTTTTTTAAAATTGGTTTATATATCTGTGAAGTATATCACATTGTGGTTTTGATTTCTGTTTCCCCAATAACGATGTTAAGCATCATTTCACATGCTTATTTGCTATCTATGTAACCTTCTTACATGCAATGTCTGTTCATTATTTGCTCATGTTTTTGCTGGGTAGTTTGTATTTTGATTACTGAGTTATAAGAGTTCTTCTTATAGTCCAGATAATAGACCCTTATCAGATATATTATTTGCAATTATTTTCTCCCATTCTGTAGGTTGCCTTTTTATAAAATATGCTTTATATTTCTGTAGGTTGCCTTTTTATAAAATATGCTTTATATTTTAGAATAGTTTTAGGTTTACAGAAAAAGTAGCACAGAAAATGCATAGAATTTCTATATACTCCCTCACTCTTTCATATCTTTAGTGTGCATTTGTTGTAATTGATAAACCAACACCGATTCTTTATTATTAACTAAAGTTCATGGTTTACATTAGGGCTCATTGTACATTGTCTTTTCACTTTCTTGATAGTATCCTTAGATGCACAAATATTTTCAATTTTGATTAAATCCAACTTATTTACTGCCAAATTCAAGATAATGAAGATTTACTTTTATATTTTCTTCTAAGAGCATTACAGCTTTACCAAAAAACTAAACTATTTGCCATCAAATTACTCTGACTCATGGCAACCCCATATGTGTCAGAGTACAGTTGTTCTTCATAGGGGTTTCAGTGGATAATATTTTTGAAGTAGATTGCCAGGCCTTACTTCCAAGGCACTTCTGGATAAACTTGAACTTCCAACCTTTTGGTTAGCATCCACGTAAGTTAACCATCTGCACTATAGTGTTAGCTTTTACATTTAGGTCTTTAATCTATTTTGGGTTAATTTTTGCAGTAATTTTTGTAATGGTGTGAGAGGTTCCTTTTGTATGTAGACATTGAGTTGCTCAGGCACTTTTAGTGAAGAGATTATTTTTTGTCCATTGGATAGTCTTGGCCCCCTTGTTGAAAACCAATTGACCAGAGATGTATGCATTTATTTCTGGACTTTTGATTATATTCCATTGATGTATATGCACATCCATATGCCAGTGCCAGACTGTTTTGTTTACTGTAGTTTTGTAGTAAGTTTTTAAATTGGAATATGTCAGTTCTCCAACTTTGTTCTTTTTTAAAGTTCTTTTGGCTATTTTCTTGAAACTCCATATGAATCTTTGTTGTTGTTGTTAGTTGCCATCAAGTCAGCTCTAACTCACAGTTACCTTTTGTACAAGAGAAAGAAGTGTTGTCCGGTCCTGTACCATATCCATGGTCTTTGGTATGTATGAGTCCACTGTTGGCAACTATTGTGTCATTCCACCTCATTAGGGCTTCCTTTGTTTGAGCTGACCCTTGATTTTACCAAACATAATGATCTTTCCTAACAATTGATGATGTGTCCAAAATAAGCAAGAGGAAGTCTCATCATCCTCACTTCTAAGGAGCATTCAGGTTGTATATCTTCTAAAACTGATTTGTTCATTTTTCTGAAAGTCCATGGGATATTCAATATTCTTCACCAAAAACACAATTCAAATAAACAAGTTTTTCTTTTGTCTTCTTTTTTCTTTTTCACTTTATTATTTTATTATACAGACAGATAGATATAGATATATAGTGATTTGGGTGAAAGTTTACAGAGAAAATCGGTTTTCCATTCAACAATTTATACACATTTTGTTTTGTGATATTCATTTCAGTCCCCACAATGTAACAACACTTTTCCTGCTTCTTTGTATTTATTTCCTGACATCTGTCCTTTCTGTCCCTTCCTGCCTTCTGTGTTTTATCCCTTTTGACTTTGCATGGTTGATTGTTCTAAGAAGTGCAACTTCCTTGGTGTTACTGTTCACCTTATAGGCCTGTCTAACATTTGGCTGAAAGTTGAACCACAGGGTGAGTTTAGTCCCAGCATTAAAGGGCATATAAGGGCTATAGTCTTGGATGTTCCAGCAGTCTCTATCAAACCAGTCACCCTAGTAGTATTGTTTGTTATTTTGAACTTTCTTCCACATCTTTTCCCCACTCTATCCAGGACCTCTTTCTATCTTGTGATCTCTTTCAGAGCAGTCAGCAGTGGTAGTAGGCCACCATGTAGTCTTCTAGTCTTAGGGTCATGAAGACTGGGATTTGAGCAGTCCATTAGTCCTTTGGACTAATTGTTTCCTTGTTTCTTTGATTTTCTTCACTCTTCTTTGCTTCAGATAGTGAGAGATCAATAGTTGCATTTTAGATGGCTGCTCACAAGTTTTAAAGCCCTATCCACCAGCCACTCCTTGAAAGGAAGATGAGGCAATCTGCTTCCGTAGTGATACTGCCTTGGAAACCCAAGGAGGGGTCACTATGTGTCGGGTCTGACTCCACAGCACATAACAACAACAACAGTCACTACTTATCAAAGTATGATGTAGAACATTGTCTTTGTGGACTATGTTAATGTCAATTTACTTTAGTGCTGCAGAGACTATGATCCTGAACTTCCAGGCTGAGCAAATCCTTTGCCTCAAGGTGTTTGGTTGTGACTAAGAACTGTTCATAACTTTCCCCCCTGTGTATATGGTACTGTATTCATGGATACATTTGCACCACATATAAATATATATATAGGAATATCCTTTGTGAGGCACATTATATATATAACATATATGATTATATAATTCCTGGACCATATGGTATTTCCACCTTTTTAAGGAAGCATCATACCATTTTCTACAGTGGTTGTACCATTTTGCAAACTCATCAGCAGTGTATGATGGTCCCAGACTCTCCACACTCTCACCAGTATTTGATGTTTTCCAGGTTTTGAATTTTATTATTAGTGCTGGGATGAGGTGATATCTCATGGTTTTTGGATTTGCACCTTTCTAATGGGTAATTCCTGTGCGTTCCAAAGTGGATGACAGAAGAGACTCTGAACCTTGCCCTTGAGCAGAGAATCACTAAAGCAAATGGAAGAAATGAAAA
>NW_006921861.1:3068557-3072942 GCF_000298275.1 Orycteropus afer afer | reverse complement strand
TGTGGGGCTGGTGCGGGATTGGGCAGTGTTTCGTTCTGCTGTGCATGGGGTCGCTATGGGTCGGAAATGACTTGATGGCACTTAACAACAACAACAACAACAGCAATGGGTAATGATCATGAGCATGTCTTCATGTGTTTGTTGGCCATTTGAATGTTTTCCTTGGTGAAATGTCTGTTTGTGTCCTCTGATCATTTTTTAATTGGATTGTTTGCCTTTTTGTTGTTAACATGTTGAGTGTTTCTATATTTTTAAGAGATTAGTTCCTTGTCCAATTTGTTGATGTCATTTTATTTTCCCTGTCTATAGGTTTTTTTTCTACTCTTTTGGTGAAGTCATTTCATACATAGACATGTTTAATTTTTAGGAGGTCCCAGTCATCTAGTTTATTTTCTGTTGTTTGTGCATTTTTAATTATGTTTAATAATGTATTTATGTCAAGTTTAGGATCACTATGTTTGTTCTTATTTTTTTGTTGATGGTCTTTACTGCTTTTAGGGTTTACTTAAGTCTTTGATAAATCTTGAGATAGTTTTGTATATGGTGGGAAATATAGATCCTATTTCATTTTTCTAAACATGGATATCCAGTTTTGCCACCACCATTTTTTAAAGAGACTCTCTCCCCCCAATTAATGGATTTCAGCCCTTTGTGAAAGATCAGCAGTTTTAAGTTTCACTTCTGGGTTCTTAATTCTGTTCCAATGATCTATGTGTCTGTCATTATCCCAATACCAGGCTATTTTGACTATGGTGGCTGTATAAAAGATTTTGAGGTTAGATAATTTTAGGCCTCCTACTTTGTTCTTCTTTGGTAGTGGTTTGTTTTTACAGGGTCTCTTTCCTTTCATATAAAGTTGATGATTAGTATTTTCATCTCTTTAAAGAATGATGACAGAATTTGGATCAAGATTGCATTATATCTGTAGATTGCTTTGGGTTGTATTGACATTTTCACAAAGTTAAATCTTCCTAGCCATAAGTATGGTATATTCTTCCATTTATGTAGGTCCCTTTTGGTTTCTTGTAGTAGTATTTTGTAGTTTTCTTTGTATTAGGTTGTGATAGGTGGGGTTGTGTGTCAACTTGTCTGGACCACAATTTTGAGTGGTTTAAGCAGTTGTGATGTGGTTATTCCCATGATGAGATCAGATGTATATGCTGTGAGCAGCCAATCCAATGAAAGGGAGTTTCCCTAAGAGTGGGGCCAGCTTCCAATGTGTATATAGACATCTTGGGAAAAAGAGAGCAACTTCTGTGGATCTAGATCCTGCTGTGCTGCCTACAACTGTCCATGAGTGAACATTCCACCATTCTGCTTGATGATCTTTGATTTGTCATCCCCTGGGGTCAACAGCTGGTATACTGCCTGCCAACCTTGAGCTTGTCAGCCACTGCAGCTGCGTGAGTCAGGAAAAGCCTCCAGTTCAACGTTTGATCCAGGAGCTTGGGACTTGGCAGCTTCTATAAGTGTGTGAGCCATTTTCCTAAGATAAATTTCTCTCTCTCTGTGTGTGTGTGTGTGTGTATTCTGGGAGCTCTGGTAGTGTAGTGCCCAAGGCACTTGAATGCTAACCAGAAGGCTGGTGGTTCAAACCCTCCAGCCACTCCTCAGAAGGAAGATTGGGTGGTGATTGAAACTGCTATTGTTTTCCTGATTTGCTTTTCAGAGTTCTCTTTGTTAATGTAGAGGAATCTGATTGATTTTTGTATGTTGATCTTGCACCCTGCCAGTTGCTGAATCCTTCTATTAGTTCCAGTAGTTTTCTTGTTGATTCTCTGTGATTTTCCAAGTATAGGATCATATCATCTGCAAATAGAGATATTTTTACTTCCTCTTTGCCAATTTGACTTTTATCTTCCTTTCTTGCCTTATTGCTCTGGCTGTGATTTCTGATACAATATTGAGTAGGAATAGTGATAAAAACATCCTTGTCTGGTTCCTGTTTGCAAAGGGAGTGTTTTCAGTCTCCCTCTTTGAGAATAAATATTGCTATCTTTTGGTTTTGTGGATATACCCTTAGTTATGTTCAGAAATTTCCCTTCCATTCCTATTTTACTGCGCATTTTTATAAGAATGCCTTTCCTGCAGCAGTTGATGATAGGATCATTTATTTTATTTATATGATGGATTGTATGGATTGTTTTTCTGATATTGAACCATTCTTGCATACATGGCAAGAATCTCACACAGTCACAATATATAATTTTTTTCATTATTTTGGCTAGGATTTTGTTGAGGAATTTTTCATCAATGTCCATGAAGGATATTGGTCTATAATTTTCCTTTTTAGAGATGTCTGCCTGGTTTTGGTATGTGTTATGCTGACATCATGTGACGAATTCAGAAGTATTCCATGCTTTTCTATGTTCTGGAATAGTTTGAGTCAACTTTACATCAGCTCTTCTCTGAATATTTGGTAGAGTTTGACAGTGAATCATCTGGGCAAGGAGGGTTTTTTTCCTCTAGTTTTTAAATAACCTATGCAATTTCTTATTTCGTGATGGGTGTGTTAGAATAGTGCACCTCAGATTGTGTTGCCTTGGGTAGGCAGTGTGCTTTTAGAAGTTTGTCCATTTCTTCTAGGTTTTCATATTTGGTGGAGTACAGTTCTTCGTGGTGTTCTGTTATTATCCTTTCTATTTCAGTAGGTTCTATTGTGACAGCACCTATTTCATTTCTTATTTGCATCTTCTCTTTTTCCTTTGTTAAATTTGTCATTGGTTTGTTGATTGTATTAATCCTTTCATTGAGCCAATTTCTATTCTTGTTAACTCTTCCCATTTTTTTTTTCATTTTCTTCAGCTTGAATCTGTATTATTTCCTTTCTTCCAGTAACTATTTGCTGTTATGTGCTGTCTAGTCAGACCAGACTCATAGCTACCCCTCCTTGGGTTTCCAAGGCAGTATCACTATGGAAGTAGATTGCCCAAACCTTCCTTCTGAGGAGTGGCTGGTGGGTTTGAAATGCCAGCCTTCTGGTTAGCAGTCAAGTGCCCTAGGCACTATGCTACCAGAGCTCCTTCTGGTAACTGTAAGCTTTTTTTTTCCCTTGTTCTAATTGTTGGAGATGTTGGGTTAATATGCTGAGTTTGTTTTTTTCTTCTTTTCTGACATGTGTGTTTATTGCTATAAATTGTCCTCTGAGCATTGTTTTTGCCATGTCCCAAAGCTATTGCTATGTTATATTTGCATTCTCATTTGATTCTATGATTTTTTTACATTTTATTTCTTATGTATTCTGTTATGCATAATATGATAAATTATGTATAATAAATTATGTGTAATAAATTATGCATCTGTTCATAAGCAGGGTGTTACTCAGTTTTCATATATTTGATTTTTTTTTTTTTCTTTCATCTTCCTGTTGTTGATTTCTAATTTTATAGCATGGTGGGCCGAGAAGATGCTTTGTAGTATTTCATTGTTTTCAAATTTATTAAGGCTTGCTTTTTGATCTAACATATCATCTATTCTGGAGAATATTGCATGTGCACAGGAAAAGAATGTATATTGTGCTGTTGTTGACTGGAATGTTCTGTATACAACTATAAGGCCTAGTTGGTTGATTCTGTTGTTTATATATTTTGTATCTTTGTTGAGCTTCTTTCCAGTTGTTCTGTCCTTCATAGAAAATGATGTATTAATGTTTCCTACTATTATTGTGATTTCTTTATTTCTCTTTTTAATTTTGTTAAAGTTTGTTTCACATACTTTGGGACTCTTTCATTAGGTGCATAGATATATTTATTATGGTTATGTCCTCTTGTTTGATTGTCCCTTAAATTGTTGTATAATGTCATTCCTTGTCTCTTTTATGTTTTTTTGCCTTAAAGTCTATTTTATCAGAAATTAATATTGCCACTATTACTCTTTCTTGGTTGCCATTTGCTTGATATATGTGTTTCCATCTTTTGATTTTTAACTCAGTTTTGTCTTTGTGTATAATATATGTCCCCTGTATATAACATACTGTTGTTGTTGTTGTTAGGTGTCGTCGAGTAATTTCAGATTCATAGCAACCCCATGCACAGAAGAACAAAACATCGCCTGATCCCACACCAGCTTCATGATCCTTGCTATACTTGAGCCCATTGTCGCAGCCACCGTGTCAATCCATCTTGTCAAAGGCCTTCCCCTCTTTCGTTGACCCTCCAATTTACCAAGCATGACATCCTTCTCCAGGGAATGGTCCCTTCTGACAACATGAACAAAGTAGGTGAGACGAAGTCTGGCCATTCTCACTTCCAAGCAGCATCTCGGCTGCACTTCCTCCAGGACAGATCTATTAGTTCTTTTAGCAGTCCATGGTACTTTCAGCATTCTTCACCAGCACCACAACTCAAAAGAATAAACCCTTCTTTGGTCTTCCTTATTCATTGTCC
>NW_006921861.1:3047595-3068047 GCF_000298275.1 Orycteropus afer afer | reverse complement strand
TCTTCATATAGTCCAGCTTCTCGGATTATTTGCTCAGCATAGAGATTGAAAAAGTATGGGGAAAGGATACAACACTGACACACTCCCTTCCTGATTTTAAACCATGTAGTGTCCCCTTGTTGCATTTGAACGACAGCCTCCTGGTCAAGGTACAGGTTCCTCATAAGTACAATCAAGTGTTCTGGAATTCTCATTCTTCTCCATGTTATTCATAATTTTTCATGATCCACACAATCAAATACCTTTGCATAGTCAATAAAACACAAGTTAACATCTTTCTGGTATTCTTTGCCTTGAGCTAAGATCCATCTGACAGCAGCCATGATATCCCTTGTTCCGCATCCTCTTCTGAATCCACCTTGCACCTCTGGGAGTTCTCTGTCAATATACTGCTGCAACCATTTTTGAATTATTTTCAGTAAGATCTTCCTTGCATGCAATATTAATGATATTGTTCGATAATTTCCACATTCTGTGGGATCACCTTTCTTTGGAATGGGTACAAATATGGATCTCTTCCAGTCAGTTGGCCAGGTAGCTGTCTTCCAAATCTCTTAGCATAACCAAGTGAGTGCCTACAGTGCAGCATCCGTTTGTCAAAATATCTCAATGGGTATTCCATCAATTCCCAGAGTCTTATTCTTTGCCAATTCCTTCATTGCAGCTTTGACTTCCTCCTTCAGTACTGTTGGTTCTAGGTCATATGCCACTTCCTGAAATGGATGAAGATCAACCAGTTCTTTTTGGTACAGTGACTCTGTGTATTCCTTCCATCTTCTTTTGATGTTTCCTGCATCATTCAATATTTTGCCCTTAGAATCTTTCAGTATTGCAACTCGAGGCTTAAATATTTTCCTCAGTTTTTTCAACTTGAGAAATGCCGAGTGTGTTCTTCCCATTTGATTTTCTAACTCCAGATCTTTGCACATTTCATTATAGTAATTGGCTTTGTCTTCTCGAGCTGCTCTTTGAAATCTTCAGTTCAATCCTTTTATCTTGTCATTTCTTCCATTTGCTTTAGCTACTCTCTACTCAAGGACAAGTTTCAGAGTCACTTCTGTCATCCATTTTGGTCTTCTCTTCTTTTGTTGTCTTTGTAGTGACCTCTTGCTTTCTTCATGGATGATGCTCTTGATGTCATCCCACAATTCTTCTAGTTTTCTGTCACTGCTGTTCAATGCATCAAATATATTCTTTAGATGGTCTCTAAATTCAGGAGGAATATATTCTAGATCATATTTTGGCTCTCATGGACTTGTTTCAATTGTCTTTAACATCAGGTTGAACTTGCATATGAGCAGTTGATGATCTGTTCCACAATCGACTCCTGGCCTGGTTTTGGCTGAAGATATTGAGCTTTTCCATCACCTCTTGCCACAGATGTAGTCAATATGATTCCTGTGTGTTCCATCTGATGAATTCCATGTATACAGCTGCAGTTTGTGTTGTTGAGAAAAGGTGTTTGCAGTGAATAAGTTGTTGGTCTTGCAAAATGCTAGCATGCGAGTTCCAGCGTTATTTCTGTCACCAAGGCCAAATTTTCCAACTACAGGTGATTCTTCTTGGTTTCCAACTTTTGCATTCCAGTAACCGGTGATAATTAACACATCCTGATTTCATGTTTGATTAATTTCAGACTATAGAAGTTGATAAAAACCTTCAATTTCCTCATCTCTGGCTTTGGTGGTTGGTGCATAAATTTGAATAATAGTTGTATTAACAGGTCTTCCTTGAAGGCATGGATATTATCCTATCACTGACAGCATTGTACTTCAAGACAGATCTTGAAACATCCTTTGTGATGATGAATGCCACACCATTCCCTTCAAACTGTCATTCCTGGCATAGTAGATCATATGGTTGTCTGATTCAAAATGGCCAAAACCAGCCCATTTCAGTTCCCTAATGCCTAGGATATCAATCTTTATGCACTCCATTTCATTTTTGACAACTTCCAATTTTCCTAGATTCATACTTCGTACATTCCATGTTCCGATTATTAATGGATGTTTGCCACTGTTTCTCCTCAATTTGAGTGCTGCCATGTCAGCAAATGGAGGTCTCAAAAGCTTTACCTTATCCATGTGAGTAAGGCTGATTTTACTCTGATAATGCAGCTCTTTCCCAGCCCTACTTTGAGAGCTTTCTAAGCTGAGTGATTCATCTTCCTCCTCTGTATTGGACAATGTTTCCGGACTATTCATAAAGCTGTACAGTATTGTATCAGACAGTGTTTTTCTGCTATCCATAAGATTTTCCCTGGCCAATTCTTTCCTTCCTTCTTCCTAGTCTGTCTCAGTCTGCAAGATAACATACTATTGGGTTATTTTTTCCTATCCATTCTGCTACTCTCTGTCTCTTGACTGGTGCATTTAATCCATTTACATTCAGTGCAATTGTCAATAAGTATTATTTCCTGCTATATTATTTTGTGTGTATGTGTGTGTGTGTGAGTGAGTGTGTGTGTGTGTGTGTGTGGTATTGATGATTTCTTTGTTCCATATACTTGTCTGTGTTGGGTTCATTTTGTTCTCTCATAATTTCCTTCATTCCTTTTGTTTTACTGTTTACTGAGACTTCATGATTTTCTCCTCTTTTTTTGGTAAGAAGGTTTATTAATTTTCTTTGAGGTTACCCTGTAATTTATTATTATCATCCCAAGTTCAAAACAGTTCATTCTATCTTGACTTCCTCTCCATTTGGAAGTTCTATAATTACATTGTTTATTCCCTCCTTCTGTTGTATAATTATCATCATTTACAATTGACATCTATGGTTCCCTATTTTCAGTCTAGTAGGTTTGTTTTTAATACTTCTATATATGGGAGTATTTCTGGGTGATGTTGTCATACATATCAATCTTCAGTTTTTCTCTTTCAGCAGGAATGCTTCAGCATTTTTTATAAAGATGGTGTGGTTTTTAAAAATTGTCTTAATTTTCTTTTTATCAGGGATTGTCCTTATTTTGTGATCATATTTGTGGGACAATTGTGCTGGATATATAATTTATGGTTGGCAATTTTTTTTTCTCTCAGAGTTTTATATATATTGTCTCATTGCCTTCTTATTTATTCACTTAATCTTTAAATTTTTATGCTATCCAAGTGAAAGTGTAAAGAGCAAATTTGTTTTCCATTCAACAATACATACATAGTCTTGTGACATTCACTGCAATCCCCACACTACAACAGCATCCTTCTCACTTCTTCCCTACACACATCCCTTTGCTTTGACATTTCACCCCATCCCCTCCTTCCTTCATAGCTTATGCCTGGGCAAATGCTGTCCTCTTGATCTCATATGCTTGATTGTTCTAATGAGCATACCCTCCTGGTATTACTGTTCACCTTATAGTCCCATCTGTCCTTTGGCTGAAAGTTGAGTAATGTGGATTAAGTTCAGTTCCTCACTTGAAGGATGTCAAAGGCCCATAGGTTTCCACCAGGCTTCACCAGAACTTTAAGCCTGATCTTTTTTTATGATTTTAAGTCTTATACCACATTTTCCCCCACTCTATCTGGGACTCCTATTCTGATCCCTTTCAGAGTGGTCAGCAGTGGTAGCCAGGAACCATCTAGTTCTTCAGGGTCATGGAAGCTAGGGTCCATGTGGTTCATTAGTCCTTTGGACAAATAGTTTCCTTCTGTCTTTTTCTTCATTCTTCTATGCTTTGTGTGGGGCAAGGCCAATAGTTGCAACCTAGCTGGCTGTGCACAAGCTTTTAAGATCCTAGTCATGACTCACTACAGTAGGATGTAGTACACTGTCTTTGTGTACTATGTCATGCCCATTGATCTTAGTGTCCCCTAACACTGTGGTCCTGAGCCTTCATACCCAGTGATTCATTTGTAGAAAGAGTTTGGTTACTACTAAGTTTATTTCATAACTTTGCTCCTTGTATGCTCTACTACATTCAGGGATATATTTGCAGCATATTTAAAGACATAACAAGTATCACTCAAATTGATATATTTATACTTATATTTATATTTATAGGTATAGCCAGATTCACCTTCCTACCTGAGTTCAGATTGAGTGTCTGTCTATGTATCCCCTCATAGAAAATTGTTACTACTGTTATTGCAGGATTGTGTATGTAATAGTATTCACCTTTGTTGTCTTTAACACTTGTGCTCTCCCTTGTGGCTTCCAGTGCCTTGATCATTTTGTGCTGACCTCACTGGTATTTATATTGCCTCTTCTTTCACCCAAGTCAGTATATGTCTACCCTCTAGTTGGTGATTTGAACTCCATTCTCCTCCCACCATTGGTAAACTTCAAAGAATGATTCTTTCTGTAAATCTAAAAGTTTTCTTAACTTTTTACAGTAGTAGTTTCATACAATAATTGTCCTTTTGTGATTGAAAAATTTCACTCAGCATGTCTTCAAGGTTCATACATGTTTTAAGATGTTTCACAGATTTATTGTTATTCTTTAATGTTGTGTAGTATTCCATGGTGTGTATGTACCATAGTTTGTTTATCCATTCATCCACTGATGGGCACAATTGGTTTCCATGTTTTTGCTATTATGAATTATGTTGCAATGAACATGGGTGTGCATATATTTGTTCATGTCATGGCTCTTATTTCTCTAGGATATATACATAGTAGTTGGGTTGCTGGACTATATGCAGAAGAATGTAGCATCATATTTCTATTTCAAATTTTTTAATGAAGTGCCATACCATTTTCCACAGTGGTTGCACCACTTTATAGTCCGACTAACGATGTATGAAGGTTCCAGTCTCTCCTGGAAAATCCTGTTTTCTGTTTTTAACTTTGCTATTAATGCTGAGTGGATGATGTCTCCTTTTTGTGATTTGTGTCTCTCTGATGGTTAGTGTTCAGAAGGATTTCTTCATGTGTTTGTCACTTGCATGTCTTCTTTGTTGGAGTGTCTGTTCAAGTCCTCAGCCAATTTTTTAATTGGATTGCTTGTCTTCTTTTTCTTGAGATGTTGAAGCTTTCTATTAATTTTAGAATTAGTCTCTTGTCCAATATATCATTGGCCAAAATTTTTCCCAAAATCTGTAGGTTCTATTTTTACTCTTTTGGCAAAGTATTTTGATGTGCATAAATGTTTAATTTCTACGAGGTCTAAGTGGTCTACTTTGTGTTTTGCTGTTTGTGAATTTTTAGTTATTTTTTTCAGGGCATATACTTTTATGTATTGATTTGATTTATTCATTTTTTTAATGTGATTTGGGTAAAAGTTTACAAAGCAAATTGGTCTTTCATTCAATAATCCATACACATTCTGTTTTTTGACATTTATTGCAGTCCTCACACTGTAATAGCATTTTTCTCATTTCCTCCCTGCACCCACCCAATCCTTTCATGCATCCTTTGCATCTCCTCCAACCTTCTTAGCTCTATCACTGGGCAAATATTGTCCTCTCAATCTCATATATTTGATTGTTCAAACTTCCCAGAACATTGCTTTGTGCCACTCTCAACAGAAATACCCCAGGTGGATGACTTTAATAATCAAGAGCTCCTCAGTTGCTCACAGCAAATTCCACCATGGAGTTTATGAAGATGTAGCTAGAAAAGCCATACCAGGTAATTTACTACACCACAATCCTGAAATACAATGCTGTCAGTGATAGGATAATAAACATGCATCTACAAGGAATACCAGTTAATACTACTATTGCTCAAATTTACACACCAACCATTAAAGCCAAAGATGAAGAAGTTGAAGACTTTTACAAACTAATGCAGTCTTAAATTAATTGAACATGAAATCACAATGCATTGATTATTACTGGTGATTGGAACACAAATGTTGGAAACAAGGAAGAATCAATTGTAGTTGGAAAATATGGCCTTGGCAATAGAAATGATGCTGGAGATTGCATGATAGAATTTTCCAAGACCAATGACATTCATTGCAAATACCTTTTTTCAACAACATAAACAGTAACTCTACACTTGGACATCAATCAGATTCATTGCATCTGTGGAAAGAGGCAATGGAGAAGTTCAATATCTTTGGTCAAAACAAGTCCAGGAACTGACTGTGGAACAGATAATCAATTGCTCATATGCAAGTTCAAGTTGAATCTGAAGAAAATTAAAACAAGTCCACAAGAGCCAAAATACCTTGATTATATCCCAAATGAATTTAGAGAACATCTGAAGGATAGATTTGATGTATTGAACATCAGTGACCGAAAGAAAATCAAAGGAATTGTGGGATGAGATCAAGAACATCATACATAAAGAAAGCAAAAGGTCATTAAAAATACAGGAAAGGAAGAAAAGACAAAAATGGATGTCAGAAGAGACTCTGAAACTTTCTCATAAATGGAGAATAGTAAAGTGAATGGAAGAAATGACATGATAAAGGAATTCAACACAAGATTTCAAAGGGTGGGTCAGGAAGACAAAGTAAAGTATTATAAAGAATTGTACAAAGACCTGGAGTTACAAAACCGAAAGGGAAGAATATGTTTAGCATTTCTCAAGCTGAAAGGACTGAAGAAAAAATTCAAGACTTGAGTTGCAATATTGAAAGAATCTATGGGCAAAATATTGAATGATGCAGGAAGCATCAAAAGACAATGGAAGGAATATACAGGTCATTGTACCAAAAAGAATTGATTGATGTTCAGATATTTCAGGAGGTAGCATATGATCAAGAACTAATGGTACTGAAGGAAGAAATCCAAACTACACTGAAGGAATTGGCAAAAAACAAAGCTTCAGGAATTTATGGAATACTCTTTGAGATGTTTCAACAAATGGATGCAGCCCTGGAGGTGCTTACTCATTTATGCCATGAAATCTGGAAACCAGCTACCTGGCTTACTGACTGGAAGAGATACAAATTTGTGCCCATTCCAAAGAAAAGTGATCCAACAGAATGTGGAAATTATTAAACAATATCATTAATGTCACACACAAGTAAAATTTTGCTGAAGATTAATTCAAAAACTGTTGCAGCAGTATATTAGCAGAGAACTGCCAGAAATGCAAACTGGATTCAGGAGAGGACATGGCACAAGGAGTATCATTGCTGATGTGAGATGGATTTTGACTGCAAGCAAAGACCACCAGAAAGATATTTATCTGTGTTTCATTGACTATGCAAGGTCGAGGCATGAATCATAACAAATTATAGATAACTTTGAGAAGAATGGGAGTTCCAGAACACTTAATTATACTCATGAGGAACCTGTACATAGACCAAGAGGTTGTCATTCAAACAGAACAAGGGGATTCTACATGTTTTAAAATCAGGAAGGATGCGCGTCAAAACTGTATCCTTTCACCATACTTATTCAATCTGTATGCTGATTTAATAATCTGAGAACTGAACTATAGTAAGAAGAAGGAGGCATCAGATTGGAGGAAGACTCATTAACAACCTGCGATATGCAGGTGACACAACTTTGCTTGCTGAAAGTGCAGATTACTGGAAGCACTTACTGATGAAGATCAAAGACTACAGTCTTCTGTATGGATTACAACTCAACATAAAGAAAGCAAAAATCCTCACAATCAGACCAATAAACAACATTGTGATAAATGGAGAAAAGATTAAAGGTGCCCGGGATTTCACTTTTCTTAGATCCACAATCAACACCCATGGAAACAGCAGACAAGAAATCAGACACCACATTGCACTGGGCAAATCTGCTGCAAAAGATATGTTTGAAGTGTTAAGGAGCAAAGATGTCATTTTGAAGACTTAGGTGCCCCTAACCCAAGTCATGGTATTTTTAATTGCCTCATATGCAAGTGAAACTGGGCAATGAATAAGGAAGACCCAAGAAGAATTGATGCCTTTGAATTATGGTGTTGCAAAAGAATTCAAAAAATACCACAGACTGACAGAAGAATGAACAAATCTGTCTTAGAAGTGCAGCCAGAATGCTATTTGGAAGTGAGAATGGCCAGACTTCATGTCACCTACTTTGGTCATGTTGTCAGACAGGACCATTCTCTTAAGAAGGATATCATGCTTGGTAGACTAGAGGGTCAGTGAAAAAGTGGAAGATCCTCACCAGCATGGATTGACACAGCAGTTGCATTGATAGGCTCTAGTAAAGCAAAGATTGTGGGGATGGTACATGACCAGACAAAGTTTTGATTGGTACATAGGGTTGCTATGAATCAGAGCCAAATCTATGGCACTTAACACCAAAAACAACAACATGGTATTTCTCTTTCCAAATCCTTAATGTAGCACAACATTGGTTCTAACAGTGATTATACCAGATTATAATCTGACCAGTAGTTTATGAGGGTTCTAATCTCTCCACACACTTGCCAAAATTTTTTGAAAAAACATTTTATTGAAATATAATTTATGCACAGTGAAATACATAAAACTAAAGTGACATGGGTCAATGCATTTTTTTTTTTTTTTTTTGGCTGCATTCCCTCCCTTCCACTCTCACCCCTGGTAACAAACAAAGTTCCCTTCCATATATAAACCTTTCCTTGACTTTTTACAATATTGAAGTAACACTATATTTGTCCATCTGTGATTGACTTCTTTCACTTGGCATAATCTCCTCCAAGTTCATCCACGTTTTGTGGTGTTTTGCAGATTCCACATTATTCTTTAGTGTTGCATAGTATTCCATTGGGCGTATATACCATAGTTTGTTTATCCATTCTTCTGCTGATGGGCATGTAGGTTCTTTCCATCTTCTTGCTATTGTGAATAATACTGCAATGAACATGGGTGTGCATACATTCCTGTCCTTGCTCTCATTTCTTTAGGATATATACCTAATAATAGGATTTCCCTGGTAGCATAGTGCCTAAGGCACTTGACTGCTAACCAGAAGGCTGGCGATTCAAACCCACCAGACACTCCGCGGAAGGAAGGTTGGGCAATCTACTTCCATAAGTGATACGGCCTCGGAAACCCAAGGAGGAGTCGCTATAAGTCGGGGCCAACTCAACGGCATATAACAACAACAACAACAATAGGATTGCTGGGTCAAATGGTATCTCTAGTTCCAGCTTTTTAAGGAAACACCATACTGTTTTCCACAGTGGTTGTATCATTTTACAGTCTCACCAGTGTATGAGAGTCCCAATCTCTCCACATCCCCACTAGCATCCACCATTTTCTCTCTTGTTGAACTTTGCCATTAGTACTGGGATGAGATGCTATGTCAATGTTGTTTTGATTTGCATATCTCTGATGGCTAATGATCATGAGCATTTCTTCATGTATTTGCTGGCTGCCTGAGTATCCTCTTTAGTGAAGTGTCCATTCATATCTTCTGCCCATTTTTTAATTGGATTGTTAATCTTTTTGTTTTGGAGGTGTTGGAGTTTTCTATAAATTTTAGAGATAACTCCCTTGTCAGGTATGTAATTATCAACAAGTGTGAATTTGTTGCTGTCATTTTGTTATGTGCTTTATGTCCCATATAATTTTCTTTGTCCCATACAATTTTCTGTGCTGAGCTCATTTTGTTTATGAATCATGTCATCACTTCCTTCATTGTTATTGTTTCAGTATTGGCTAAATATTTGTACTGGTCCTCTTTTTTATTTTGATCCTTGTCCCTTGTTTCTCCTGCTTTATCTTGCTTCTTTGTGTGGGCTGTCAGGCTCTGTTGTTTCCAAGGCATTGTGATGTTTTTGCATTTATATTATTTGGTGATTGTATGTTGAAATGATTTGCCCACGATTTTCATTTTCTTTCTTTTATTTGTATGTTATCTATGTAAGCAGGGTACTGTTCTTTGCTCCTCTATTAGCTAGTTGGTAGCACTTATACACTCACCACCTGTTCTGGTTACCTAGTACTGCTCTGAAAAGAATATACCATAAATGGGATGGCTTGAACAAAGAGGAGGTTATTCTCTTACAGTGTGGGAGGCTAGAAGTCCAAGTTTAAAGTGCTAGGCTCTAGGGGCTTGGGGAAAGCCCCTCAACCTTGGGGTTCAGCTCTGCCTCCTGCTCCCAACCCACAGGAGCTAGAGGCTTTTCTTCACTCAAACAGCTGCTGGCCGCTGAGACTGACAAACCCAAGGTTGACAAGTAAAAAGGCACAGTCCCAATGTTACCAAACCACATGTCAAGCCATTAATTTAAGTCCATTGAAAGTCCCAAGGTCAGCAGAGCATGGAAGGATGCTGAACAACAACACAACTACATGCAGAGCTCAAGTGTGCCATAAGCTAGAGACCATTTCCAAAGCTGTTTCTTATGTATGGGAAGCAAGCCACATACCCAAAGGCAGCTACTCAGCTGCTCACAATAGATTCCACCATGGAGATGATTACCAGTCTCATCATGGGGAATACTACATCCAGCTGTCCAGCCACTCAACCAGGTCTAGCCAAGTTGACACACAAACTTAACCACCACACCACCTGTCTCCATTCCCATTGTCTGCCTCCTATATGTCCCTGCCATCCTTGGCAAATGGAGCCTATTCTTAGGTCCCTGGAATATGAATGAGAATGCTGTCACTTTAAAATACAAAATGGCCATTGCTTGTAACCATTCAAAATGCCTGTGCCCTCAGTTATTTTAAAGACCCAAAATGTCTGCTACTTGTAAACAATCAAAATGGATGTGTCCTTGGTCACTTTAAACATCCAAAATGGCCTCCGTGTAAACAATGAAAATGGCTATGCCCTCCAGACAACTGAAAGTCCACAGCTCAGGTTGTCTCCCTCCTTGCTGGTTCCCTTCCTAGTTATAGGCGACCAGCACAGTCATCCCTGCAGTCCTTGGTGACCAGGCTGATCCTTAGGTCAATTCTCAGGTCCCAACACCACTTGGAAATATTCAGGCTGTCAGTCCTGTCAGAGTAACTGACAGTCCACTGCTCCAACTGTCTCCGTGCTCACTGTTTTTGTTCAGGTTTTTCCACTAGCTGGTGCCTAATCCACTTCTGTATACTTCCTTTCAAAGTTCAGGGCTCCAGGAGTATCTTCTGTATCTCTGTGAATTGGTTTCTCTTTTCTTTGTTGAAGAGGGTCTATGGAGCTTGTCTGCCTATTCTGCCATCTTACTGGAAGTTCAATTTCCTTATTTCCATCTCTTTGCTGATATAGAGGAATCCAACTGATTTTTAGATGTTGATCTTGTATCCAACGACTATGCTAAATTAATTAGTTTCGGTAGGTTTTTTTTGTTTTGTTTTTGTTTTGGTTTTTTTTAACTGAGTCTCTTGGGTTTTCTAGGTATAGGGTCATATCATCAGCAAATAGGGATTGCTTGATTTTTTCCTTACCAATTTTGATGCCTTTGATTTCCCTTTCTTGCTTTATTGCCCTGGCTAGGATTTCCAATACTATGTTGAATAGAAGTGCTGATAGAGGGCATCTTTGTCTTATTCCTGTTTGCAAGGGAATGATTTCAGTCTGTCTCCATTGAAAATCATATTGGCTGTTGGTTTTGCATATATGCCCTTTATTATGTTGAGGAATGTCCCTTCTATTTCAATTTTACAGAGAGTTTTTAATAGCAATGGGTGTTGGATTTTATCAAATGCCTTTTCTGCATCAATTGATATGATCATATGGTTCTTTTCCTTTGTTTTATTTACGGGATGGATGTCATTGATTGTTTTTCTAATGTTGAACCATTCTTGCATACCTTATATGAACTCCATTTGGTTGTAATGTATTATATTTTTGGATATGTTGTTGGAATCTATTGTATAGTATTTCACTGCAGATTGTTGCATCTGTATTCATGAGGGATATTGGTCTGTAGTTTTCCTTTTTAGTGATGTCTTTGCCTGGTTTGGGTATCAAGGTTAGGATTGCTTCATAAAATGAATTTGGGAAGATTCCATCCTTTTCTATGTTCTGGAATAGTTTCAGTAGGACTGGTGTCAGTTCTTCTCTGAACATTTGGTCAAATTCACCAGTGAAACCGTCTGGGCCAAGACTTTTTTTTGTTGTTGTCGGTAATTTTTTAATGACCTGTTCAATTTTTTCTTTTGTTATAGGTCTGTTTAAATTTTCCACCCCAGCCTCTGTTAGTTTAGATAACTAGTTTGTTTCTAGAAATCTGCCCATTTCTTCTAGATTTTCAAATTTGTTGGAGTATAGTTCTTCATAGTATCCTAATACTATCCTTTTAATTTCTGTTGGTTCTGTTGTAGTGTCACCCAATTCATTTCTTATTTGTGTTATTTGTATTCTCTATCCCTCTTTTCCTTTGTTTAATTTGCCATTGGTTTGTCAGTTTTATTAATCTTTTCAAAGAACCAACTTCTAGTCATGTTGATTTTTTCTAATGTCTTTCTATTTTGTGTTTCGTGTATTTCTGCTCAAATGTTTATTATTTCTTTTCTTCTGGTGACTGTAGGATTTTTGCTGCTCTTCTTCTAATTGTTGAAGATGTTGGGTTAAGGTGTTGATTTAGGCTCTTTCTTCTTTTTCCATGTGTGCATTTATTGCTCTAAACTGGCCTCTATTGCTGTGTCCAAAAGATTTTGGTATGTTGTATTTTCATTGTCATTTGATTCAAGAATTTTTTTTTTATTTCATTTTTTATTCCTTCTATTACCCAGTCATTTTCAAGGAGGCTGTTATTCAATTTCCATGTGTTTGTTCTTTTTCCATTCATCTTCCTATTGTTGCTTTCTAATTTTACAGCATTGTGATCTGAGAAGAGGCTTAGTATTTCAATGTTTTTAAATTTATTGAAGTTTGCATTGTGACCTAGCATATAGTCTATCCTAGAGAAAGTTCCATGTGTACTGGAAAAGAATGTATAGTGTGCTGTTGGGTGAAATGCTTTGTAGATGTCTATAAGGTCAAGTTGGTGGATTGTATTGTTTAGTTCTTCTGTGACTCTGTTGAGTTTCTTTCCAGTTGTTTTATCTGTGATTGAAAGTGGTGTATTTAAGTCTCCTACTATGACTGTGGAGTAATCTATTTGTCTGTTATACTCTGGTTTATGTATTTCTGGGCCTTTTTATTGGATGCGTAATTATCATTTATCATGTCCTCTTGTTCAATCAATCCTTTAATTATTGTATATAGTCCTTCCTTGTCTCTTATGGTGGTTTTTGTTTTCAAGTCATTTTTATCAGAAATTAATATTGCCAACTCCTGCTTTTTTTTTGGTTGCAATGTGCTTGATATGCCTTTTTCCAACTTTTGATTTTTAGTATACTTTTGTCTTTGTCTCTAAGGTGTGTCTCTTGTAGACAGCATATTGATGGGTTATGTTTTCTTATCCAGTCTCCAATGCTCCATCTCCTGAGTGGTGCATTTAATCCATTGCCATTTAGTGTAATTATTGGCAAGTATGAATTTGCTGTTGTCAGTTTGTTAGGTGCTTTTTCATGGTTTCACTGATTTCTTTGATCCATATAATTTTCTGTGCTGAGCTTATTTTGTTTATGAATCATATTATCGCTTCCTTTGTTGTTATTGTTTTAGTATTTGCTAAATATTTGTGCTGGTCCTCTTTTTTATTTTGATGTGAAGGTTTATCATTTTTCTTTGGGGTACCCTGTAATTTATAATTTTCTTCCCAACTTTAAACAGTCTGTTCTATCTTGCAGTTGTCTTGACTTCCCTACCCTTTAGAAGTTCTCTAACTACACGATTTTTCCCCTTTTTTGATTTTTAGTTGTCTGTATTTGTCAATTGATGTCTCTGGCTCCCTGTTTACAATCTTGTAAGCTTATTTACTTTGGATACTTACAGAACTAGGTTGGTTTCTGGGTTAAGTAGTCATGTGTGTTAATGGTTGCTTTTTGTTTGCTGTTGTTGGTTCTCTGTCCAAAGGACTCCTTTTAGCATCTCTTTTAATGTTGGTCTGGTTTTAACAAATTCCCTTAATTTCTGCTTATCTGGAAATGCCATAATTTCACCATCACATTTTCAGGACAATTTTGCTGGGTATATAATTCTTGGTTGGAATTTTTGTTGTTGTTGTTTTCCTTTCAGGGTTTTATACATATCATCCTACTATCTTCTCAATTGCATGTTCTGCCAAGAAATCCAAGCTTAGTCTTATTGATTGCCCCTTGTAGGTAACTTTTCATTTTTCCCGTGCTGCTTTCAGGATTTTTTTCTTTGTCTTTGGTTTTGGTGAGTTTGATGATGATATGTCTTGGTGATTTTCTTTTGTGGTCTATCCTGTTTGGGGTTCACTGGGCTTCTTCAATGGATATATTCTCAACTGTCATCATACCAGGGAAATTCCCTTCCAACAAATCTTCAACAATTTTCTCTGTGGTTTTATTTGGCTCTTCTTGTTCTGGGATTCTGATTGTTGATGTTGTTGTTGTTGTTATGTGCCGTCGAGTCGGCCCCGACTCATAGCGACCCCTCCTTGGGTTTCCGAGGCAGTTATCACTACATGTAAGTTATTCCTTTTGATGGTATCCCACATGAACCTTAGGGCTTCTTCATTTTGTTTTGATCTTTTTTCTGATTGTTCCCTTTCCAAAGAAGTATTGAGGTATTTGTCTTCAATCTCACTAACTCGACCTTCCAGTGATTCAATTCTACTCCATTGCCCATTCAATATGTTATTTATTTCTGAAAATTTAGTATTAATCTTCTGGATTTCTATCTGTAGATTTTGTTTCATTTCTCATTTTTTATTTATTTTGTCATTTTGTTCTTGTACTCTCTTTTGAAGTTGTTCTAGGGTTTTCTCTGTGTTTTCTTCAATTTTGTCAGTGTTGTCCTTGATCTGTGTCTCAATCCATTGAAGGTACCTAAGTATAATTCTTTTTAGTTCTTTATCAGGGAGTTCAAGTGCTGCTTCTTCTCAGGGATGTGTTCTGGGTCTGTATCCTGGTCCCTTGTGTCTCCTGCTTTATCTTGCTTCTCTGTGTGGACTGTGATGCTCTCTTGTCTCTGAGACATTGTGACATTTTTGTGTTTATATTTAATTGGTGATTGTATGTTTGGAGTGATTTGCCCAAGATTTTTGTTTTCTTTGTTTTGTTTGGATATTATCTAACTAGGTAGGGTACTGTTCTCCTCTATTCACTAGTTGGCAGCATTTATACACTTATCACCTGTCTCCTTTCCCATTGTCAGCCTCCCATGTGTCCCTGCCATCTTTGGCAAGTGGATCATATTCTTAGGTCTCTGGAATCCAAATGAGAAT
The DNA here is from genome assembly GCF_000298275.1 of Orycteropus afer afer. Lineage (NCBI taxonomy): Eukaryota > Metazoa > Chordata > Mammalia > Tubulidentata > Orycteropodidae > Orycteropus > Orycteropus afer. The sequence continues at coordinate 3,052,969 of NW_006921861.1, read as the reverse complement.
GCTGTCACTTGAAATATCCAAAATTGCTGTCTCTTATAAACATTCAAAATGGCTGCACTCTATCTCACTTTAAATATCCAAACTGGCTACCACTTGTAAACAATCAAAATGGCCACACCTTCTGGACAGCCAAAAGTCCACAGCTCAGGTTGTCTCCCTCCTTGTTGTTTCCCTTCCTAGTCATTGGCCACTAGCACAATCGTCCCTGCAGTCTGTGCCAACAAGTGCTATCTTTAGGTCAATTCTCACTTGGAAATATTTAGGCTGTTGGTGCCATCAGATTAGTTGACAGTCTGCAGCTCCGTCTGTCTCCATATTCACTATTCATTCATGTTCTTCTACCAGCTGGTGCCTAATCCACTTCTGTATACTACCTTTCACCACTCCAGCCCCCTGGATTATCTCTGTCAATTGGTTTGTCTTTTCCTTGTTGAAGAGGGTCTATGTATCTTGTCTGCCTCTCCAACCATCTTACTGGAAGTACTTGTCAACATTTTTTGTTTTTGGCTTTCCTGAACTTTGTTATTATTGCTGGGGTGAGATACCTCATTGTTGTTTTGATTTGCATCTCTCTAATAGCTGATGACCATGAATATTTCTTCTTGTGTTTGTTGGCCACCTGAATGTCTTTGGAGAAGCATCTGTTCCTTTCCTCTCCCCATTTTTTAATTATATTCTTTGTCTTTTTGTTGTTGAGATGTTGAAATTTTCTACAAATTTTAGATATTAGTCCATTGTCAGATACGACATTGACAGTTTTTTTCTTGTCTTATTGCCCTGGGTAGCACTTCCAACAGAGCTTTGAATAGAATTGGTGATAGAGGGCATCCTTGTCTCTTTCCCATTTGCAAGGGGAATGATTTGAGTCTCTGTTGAAAATTATTCTGGCTGTGTTTCTCTGTGTGATTTTGCATATATGCCCTTTATTATGTTAGAAATTTTCCTGCTATTCTTATTTTGCTGAGAGTTTTTATCAGGAATGGTTGTTGGATTTTATCATATACCTTTACCACATCAATTGGTATGATCATATGTTTTGTTTCCTTTGTTTTATTTAAGTGATGGATTACATTGATTGTTTTCCTGGTGTTGAACTATCCTTGCATACCTGGCATGAATTCCTTTTTGGTTATATTGTGTTATTTTTTCATATAGTGTTGGATTCCATTGGTTAGGATTTGGTTGAAGATGTTTCCATCTATATTCATAAGGGATATTTATATATATATATATATATATATATATATATATATATATATATATATATATATATATATATATATATATATATGTTGTTGTTATTGTTGTGTGCCATTGAGTCCGACTTGAGTCATTGCAACCCCTCCTTGGGTTTCCAAGGTCGAGTCAAACCTGACTCATAGCGACCCCTCCTTGGGTTTCCGAGGTGGGTTTGACTCGACGGCACATAACAACAATATATCTATATCTATATCTATATCTATCTATATATATATATATATATATATCACTCACTGCCATCAAGTCAATTCCAATTGATAGCAACCCCACCTTGGGTTTCTGAGGCAGTATCTCTACAGAAGTAGATTGCCCAGTCTTCCTTCTGACATACATCTATACATACATTATATAAACACATGCACAAACACACACATATATATAGTTATATTTAGCTGGCAGCCTTGGGAATAGGCAATTGTGGCAGAAACTGCTGATCTCCCAGGATGTGTGCCCCTGGAGATGAAAGAACCTTGGCATGAGTAGGTACCCCCAAGGGAGAAGGCTGCAAGTGTGTGTCTCTTATGCTCAGTATGACAAAGATCATCCAGTGTTGTAAGCACAGGCCTTTGGTCTGTCTGTTTGGAGTGGGTTGCTGAGGGTGGCTAGGCACTAGGAGGTGGTTAGGGATCTGGGGTGGACTTCCATAGTTACCAGCGTGGTGGTGGTAGAGAGAGGTTTTGCCCTTATTCTCAGGGAAGCTGTTCTTTTTTGGAGCAAATATTGTGGCTTACTAGTCATGTTTCTTGGACATGGGTCTCACACTCTTGTAGGCACATGCAGCCCATGGCCATTTATCCAGATCTTGCCCAGAGCCATTTGAGCAAGAGATCCATCTGAGCCTAGTTACTCCAATCACCCCAACACAGGTTTTTCCCCTTGTGTCAGTCCTCAGCCCAAAAGACTGTGGCATAGTAGTTAAAGCATTTGATTGCCATTCAAAAGGCCAGTGGCTCAAACCCATCAGCCACCCCATGGGAAAAAAACAAGGCCACCTGCCTCTGCAAAGATCCATAATCTTGGCAGTCCTACATTGCAGTGCCACTTTGTCACAAAAAGGATCTCCATGAGTAAGAATCAACTTGATGGCAGTGGGTCTGGCTTCTTTATTAGTGATAAGTTGTTTTATTCCCTTTTTCTGGCCTCCTTCTTGCTCTATAACCACCTGTGTCCCTGGTGACCCACTTCCCTATACATCCTTCTCCCAGCTCCCACACAGTTTTGACTCACCTTAAAATCCTCCCAATCAGTCTACATTGTGTCTTTATTGCCACGTAGAGTCTGTGAAGTCCCTGCCACCCCTGCTTTGTCCACCTCTGTGTTTAAAATGGCTATTTTGGTCATGTTGTCAGAAGGAACCATTCCCTGGAGAAGGATATCATGTTTGGTAAAGAGGAAGGTCAATAAAGAAGTGGAAGGCCCTCAATGAGATGGATAGACACAGTGGCTGTAACGATGGGCTCAGGTATAGCAAGGATCGTGAGGCTGGCACAAGACCAGGCAGTGTTTGTTAGACACAACTCGACAGCACCTAACAACAACAACTCTTCAACCAGTCCCATCTTCTTTTCTTTCCCTGGTCAATAAACTTGCTCTGTCTCTGTTTCCAATCAGTGCTCAATATAATTATTGGATGTTCTGAATTCCAGGATCATTATTTGTATCTGTTTCATTTGTTTTTTCCATGTTTATGTTATAAAGGAATTGGGCAGAGTGTGTTAGCAGGACACCATCTTGTCTCCACCTCCCCAGTTTGGAGTTTCTTGCCTTATTGTTCTGGCTAGCACTATCAATGCATTATTCAGCAATAGTGGTGATAAAGGAGATTCTTGTTTGATTCCCATTTGCAAGGGAAATGTTTTCAATCTCTGTCCATTGAGGATAATGCTAGGTTGTGGTTTTGTGTATATCTCCTTAATTATATTGAAGAATTTCCCTTCTATTCATAATTTGCTGAGTGGTTTTTATCAAGAGTGGATATTGAATTTTGTCAAATGCCTTTTCTGTGTTGACTGACATGATCATATGGTTCTTTTCCTTTGTTTTATTTATGTGGTGCATTACATTGATTGTTTTTTAATGGTGAACCATCCTTGCATACCTAATATGAATCCCACTAGGTCATGATGTATTATTTTTTTGGTATGTTGTTGGAGTCTATTTGCTAGTATTTTGTTGACAATTTTTGCATCTTTGTTCAAGAGGGCTATTGGTCTGTAATTTTCTTCTTTAGTGATATTTTTGCCTGGTTTGGTATCAGATTTGTGCTTGCTTCAATTAGTTCAATATTATGCCATATTTTTCTATGTTCTGGAATAGTTTGAGTAGTATTGGCTTCAGTTCTTCTCTGAATGTTTGATAGAATTTGCCAGTGAAGCTGTGTGGGCCAGAACTTTTTTTGTTGGGAACTTTTTTTTGACATATTCAATTTTCTTTTGTGATAAGTCTGTTCATATTTCTTACCTCAGACTGTGTTAGTTTGGGTAGTGCCAAAGGGGCAGGGAGGCTGCATCTTCTGACTTCCTCTAACCCCACAAGAGGAAGACAGAATCATCATCAGTAGCCCAAGGCCTATTCCTTCAAGGCAAACATGCTGCCTCCCTCCAGCCCTTGCAAAAACCTTGACACCAACCGTTCCTCCTGAAGCACCCACCACCTCTCTGGTTTCGATAATTCACTGCAGTGGCCACACAGAACTCACAGATTATGGGGTTTATTAGGGAGGTAACAGGCCACAATTCAAATTCAGGAACATGCTTAGTCTCTCTCAGCCCGCTGTCTCTCAGCTGACAGTATCTCTCAGTCTCTCTCCCAGCAGTGCATATCTCTCATGTCTCTCTCCCAGCAATGCATGTCTGTCATGTCTCCCAGTGGTCAGTGAGAGATATCTTCTGCCTCTAGGAGGGCTCCATTTGAAGCTGCCAGAGTGGCCAAACCAACCAATCCCAACATCAGAATTCTATACACCTGAGAGAGACAACTTCCCAGAAAATTACTTTGTGCTGTTCCCAACAGAAGTACACCAGGTGGATAACTTTAGCAGTCAGGAGCTACTCAGTTGCTCACGGCAAATTCCACCACAGAGTTTACAAAGACTTATGGCTAGAAAAGCCACACTATATAATTTACTTCACCACAGGCCAACCCCTGGCTTTTCTAGCCATTATCCCTTTTATTCTTCAAAAATTAACATTGCCTTCACCACAGGTAGATAGTGTGTTTGTAGAAATTTGTGCATTTCTTCCACTTTTTCAAATTTCTTGGAGTACAATTCTTCATAGTGTTCTGTTATTATCCTTGTTATTTCAGTAGATTATGTTGTGACATTGCCTATTTCATTTCTTATTAGTGTTATTCACACCTTCTCATTTTCCATTATTAAATTTGCCATTGGTTTGTCAATTTTATTAATTCTTTCAAAGAGTGAACTGCTGGTCTTATTGGTTCTTTGTACTGTTTTTCTGTGTTCTGTTCCATTTATTTCTGCCTGACTCTTAATTATTTCCTTCCTTCTGGGGAGTGTTGGGTTTTTTTTTTTTTTTTCTGTTTTTCTAATAGTTAGAGATGTTGATTTTGATTTTTTTCTTCTTTTTTGATGTGTGCATTTATTGCTATGAATTGCCCTGTGAGCACTGCTTTTGCTGTGTCTCAAAGATTATGATATATTGTGTTTTCATTCTTGTTTGATTCAATGGATTTTTAAAATTTCTTTTTATATGTTTTCTGTTATCAGTAGTTTTTGAGCAGGGTGTTATTAAGTTTCCATGTATTTGATCTTTTTTTCCATTGTCTTCCTGTTGTTGGTTTCTAACCTGTATCCATTTCACTTGCTTCTTGAGCCTTTGTTGTAGAAGTTCTAGATAGTGTCTCTGCCTAGTCTGCCATCTTTGATCCTCCTTCCTGTCTTCTTTTTTATTTTCACTCTTTCACCTGCATATGAAACAACTGAAATCACTATGGCTTGGGTCAGGCCCACTGTATTCATGAAAGTGATCAAAAACCAAAACTCGGGGAGGGAATGCTGTTAGATAGATAGAGATAAATATTGATTTGGGTGAAGAGAAGGGCAATGTACCAAATGTGAATGACCAATATGGCAGCATTGAGGATGAGAAAG
>NW_006921861.1:3045371-3046760 GCF_000298275.1 Orycteropus afer afer | reverse complement strand
GCACAGGGAGATAGCTCAGGGTGCAGAAGAGTATGAAGGGATGGACACTGGGAGGAGGTAACTATGGGGAGGAAGTAGGAGGGGAGCTGCTGCATTGTAAATTTTGGTCAATGACATGAGGCAAAGTATATGTGAACTGCTGTATGAAAAGTGAATTTACTCTGTAAATCTTCACCCAAATCCCAATAAATAAAAAAATAAAAAATAAAAAAAACCAAAACTCACTGCCATGAGTTGGATCCAACACATAGCAACCCTTCTTTGGGTTTCCTAGATAACATCACTACAGACATAGATTGCCCATTATTCCTTCTGAAGAGGGTTTGAACTGCCAGCCTTCTGGTTAGCAGTCAAATGCCTTAGGCACTATACCACCAGAGCTCTTATGAAAGTGATATCTTTGCTTATTGGAACTACAAAGAGCACCTTTACCACAGATTTGCCCAGTGAAATCCATCATATTATTTCTTGACTGCTGTTTCCATGGGTGTTGTTGGTCCAAGTTGAATGAAATCCTTCACAATTTTGATTTTCTTCTCCATTTATCATGTTGTTTATCAGTCCAGTTTGAAATTTTCATTTTCTTCACATTCAGTCTTAATCTATACTAAAGTTCATAGTCTTTCACCTTTGTTAGGAAATGCTTCAAGCTGTCTTCATTTTCAGCAAGGTTATGTCATCTGCATATCACAAGTCATTAATGAATGTGTGTGTGTGATTTTGGTTGCTTTTCCTTCATTTCTGAAGTTTCAAGTTTCCTTCTGTATCATTTTCCTTTTATATGAAGATCTTTGTTTAACATGTTTTTAGAGCAGGTCTTCTGGCTGTGCATTCTCTTAGGTTCTCTTCATCTGAGAATATATTTACTTGACCTTCATTCCTGAAGTGTATTTTTGTTAAATATAGAATTGTGAGTTGACATTTGGCTCCTTTAAGGATTTAAAAAATATTAATCTTCTTTCTGCATTCATGGCTTCTGATAAAAAGACTCATTTTAATTATTGTTCCCTGTATAATTTGTTGCTTCTTTCTCACTGTCTTTAGTTCTTAGTAACTTCATTATGATGTTTTGGGCATATATTTTCTTGTGTTTTCCTGTTTAAAGTTTTCTAAACTTCTTGTAAGTTAATGTTTTCCACCATAATTGGGATGTTTTCAGCTATTATTTCTTTTTTTAAAAATATATATTTTATTTATTTATTTATATTGTGGTTTGGGTGAAAAAGTACAGAGCAAATTCACTTTCCATACAGCCATTTACATATACTTTGTCTCATGACATTGACCACAGTTTATCACAATGCAACAGCTCCCCTCCCACTTCCTCCCCATAGTTACCTCTTCCCAGTGTCCATCCCTCCATGGACTCCTGCCCCCTGAGCTGTCTCC
>NW_006921861.1:3030270-3043849 GCF_000298275.1 Orycteropus afer afer | reverse complement strand
TCACTTGCCAATTGATGTCTCTGGTTCCCTGTTTACAATCTTTTAAGCTCATTTTGCTTTGGATATGTCCATTCAGCTATTATTTCTTCAGACAATTTTTTTCTGCTCCACATTTTTCTCCTTTACTGCTGGGACTCCAGTTACATGAGTGTTGTACCTTTGTTGCTGTCCCATACATTCTAAGGCTGTCTTTTATTATTAATATTATTAATTCTTTTTACTCTTTTTAGATTGGATAATTCATATTGAGCTATTTATATATGTACTATCTTCTGTGTTATCTCTAATCTGCTATTAAACACTTCCAATAATTTTTTTATTATATTTTTCAGATCTAAATTTCCATTTAATTCTTTTTCTTATAATCTATTTCCTTGTTGACATTTTCCATTCATTAGAAGGTGTTTGTCCTTACTTCTTAGGGCATGGTTATAACAATGGTGACAGAAGAAATAAAGTTACCATCAAGTCAACTCCAACTCATGAGAATTCCATGTGTGTCACAGTACAATGGTGTGCCATAGGATTTTCAATGACTAATTTTTTGGAAGTAAATCACCAGGACTTTCTTCCAGTGTAACTGTGGGTAGATTTGAACCTCCAATATCTTGTTTAGCAGCTATCATGTTAACTTTTTGCACCACCCAGGGATTCCAGAGCATAGTTATAAGGGCTGCTTAAAGGTCTTTGTCTCACAATTCCAACAACAATGTCATTTTGGTATTACCATCTGTTGATTGTTTTTTCCCTTGATATTTATTGAGATTTTCATTGTTCTTTATATGTCAGGTAAATTTGGATAGTATTTTGGAAATTTTTATGAAACTCTGGCCTTGTTATGAAACTCAGTTCTTATGGAGAATAACGATTATTAAATTGTATCAAGAAATTGACCCAGTTAATATCAGGCTTCAAATTTTGACTGGCCTTCTAGTACTATGTTTCTTATGTCAGCTCAGTCCTCAAAGTATTTGCAGAGCTGTTTGGATAATATCCCAAATGTGGATTGCCCAGTGGCCAGTTTGGGACTTGTCAAATGTTATACCCATTTTTCACTTCTCAAAGCTTTTGGTATAATTTGGTCTTAGATCCACTCATACACAGTTCTGGGAAATTCCAGGAGTTCATACACAACTTTATGATATTTTTTTTTTTAGCTCCCTCCTATCTGCAATCTTCCAGACACTTCTTGGCTTCCAGGGGCCCCTGCCCCCAATATTTTGGCTAGACCACTGGGACTTTAATTTCCTCCTTTGCCAAACACTGGTAAATTCTGTTCTGGAGCCAAGACAGTTCCTCTGGCCAGAGATGAATCCCCTACCTCAGAGTTTTAGGTGTTTACCTGGTTTCCACAGCTATTACCGTAATAAGATTTCCTGAGGGCCTAAGTAGGAGAAAACAAGAAAACAATTGGATTTCAACCATTTCATCAGATTCTCAGGGGCCCCTTTTCCTTCTCTTCAACCAGAGAGGGCTTCTGTAAAAATGGGATGGTGGAAGTGTCTGACCTCTACCTTCACAAGAGAGAAGGAGAATCAAGATCAGCATCAACAGCTCAAGGCTGATTCCTATGAGGTGAAGATCAGACATGCTTCCTCTCTCCAAACTTTTTATCAATTCTGACACTAACTACGCCTCTGCTGGATCTGATAATTCATTGCAATGGCCACACAAAACTCACAGACAATACTATGACTAAGGCACTTATCAGAGAAGTAACAATTCAGGATCAGGAAAGACACAGCATACAGTTCTTTGATCAGAACAGCCTCTTGTTAGCCATGCCCACAGGCAGGCCACTCCCTGGTTCTCAGTCTCTCATCCCTCAGCCCCTGAGCCCTTGGGCTTCTTTGGCTGGTCTGGCTTCTGCCCTGCTTGGGCAAATGTTTCAAAGCTCTTTAGTTCCACTGATAAATGCCCAGAGGCACCCCACTCCATCAGCAAGCCTCTTGCCAGAAGGCACTCAGTTTTCTGTCTATGGGTTCATAAGTCTAGCTCTGCCACATACTCAGAGGCACTCCACTCCACCAGCAAGCTTACCTGAAGGCACTTGGTTTTCTGGCTCCATGGGCAAGGAAGCCCACTTCACTGACACCTGTCAGTCTCTTGGTTCTGTTACCTCTGCTGCTGCTGTTTCTCTTCCACTGCTTCTCACTATCTCTCACCATTTCCAGTGTCTAGGAAGATCCCAGTGCAGGGACCTTAGTTTCAGATGACACACTCCACTCCCATCTCTTCTTCTTGATGATAGTGGTTCCCTTTTGCTCTGGGATTGGTTCTTTTTTTAAGCCAAAAAAACTAACCAATCCCCTTCTAGGGATCCAAACACCTTATTTGCCTCTCATGGCATGGTAGATAAGGCATTTGGCTGCTAACCAGAAAGTCAGCAGTTCATAATCCACCATCTGCTCCATGGATGGGAGATGGGGCAATCTACTTCTGTAAAGATTTACAGCCTCAAAAACCCAATGGGCATTGCTATGAGTCAGAATCAACTTGATGGCAGTAAGTTTCATTTTGAGTTTTTTTCCACATATGTTTCCATGCACCTTTTGTGCTTTATTAGCAAACTATTTAATCTCCTTGGTGGACCACGAGCACCTTATTCACATAGACCTAACTGATTTATTTAATGGACTTTACAAGACCATGGCTAGAAAGGCCACATAAGATTATTCCATCACACTCAAGCTAATTTGGGAATCTTCCTTTGTCCACACTTGGTTTTGGGCTGCCAATGACTTAAGGTCGGGGGACGTTGGAAGAAGAACAAAACAGGAAACTCACCAAATTAGTGTAACTTAAAATTCTGAATTCCTTCTCAATTTAACTGCTACTGTTTACTTTTCAGAGTCCTCAGAAAGCAACTCATGCATTCTGCTTATAGTTTTTAGTTTCATTCAAACAGAAGAGATAGGGTAGAGTTTGCTACTCCATATGAATCCATGTTTGTATCTTTATGTTTCCAGAAATCACTAAAAATAATTACTAAGCACTATTTGCTTAATAGTGTGAGGGATACAAAAGGACATCTATAGTTTTTTAGTTAATCCTCGTAATAGCCTTACAAAGTGTACCAAACTTTGGGTGATAAAGAAGGGGAAAATATGTCTTACCTTCCCAAAACCTCATGCACAACTGGTCCATACTGGCTAAAAGATAGTTCCTGTATCATGCTTACAAAATGCCAAGGACTTTATAAGTAGTATCTTAATGAAGTTCCTCTAAAAGAAGATGCCATAGCTAAAAATAACAACAGTCTTGCTTCCAAGGAAATATCAGGCTGTGTAGCTGACTGGCTGAGGGAGATTTTGGGGTCAGAAGACCTTACCAATTGTCTTCATTTAATACTACTCTGTTCTCCAGGATTGCCACACATGGCCATGCAGATTGCATATTAGAGACTCCAGGAGAAACTTTTCTTATGGATTATGACATGAATGGTGCACCTTAGAGCTAATCACATTCTGACTGGGTGCTCTGTTCACAGTTAAGGTCCTTGGCAATCAGAAAAATTAGGAGGTGGCAATGACAGCATGTTGTGTCTTAGACTTCTTCCTTCATTTACTCTCTGCTTATTTCCTCCTCTATTAGTTTTGGAAAATCATTACCACTCCAGAGAATTTGAATTGCCTTAGAAGAAGCCATACACTCTCCCAGAGTTCCCCAAGAGGACTAAACCACATGGGCTTGCCAGAGTAAATACTGGACACTTGTGAGTCCCATGTGTCTATCTTTTGTTACATTTTCTGTGTCCTAGCAAAAGAATATGACTTGACAGCACATAACAACAACAAAGCAAAAGGGACAAGAAGTAAGAGGGAGGTAGTGTCCATTACGTCTACTTGGCTGGCAGAAATAGTTTGAAGACAACAGAGAGAAACCATTTTCTCTTATCACTTCATTTAGGAATGAGTCTCTACTACCCAGAGAAAGGAAATTCTTGGTTTGGGGAAGATTCCATTATTAAATCTCCAAGCCTGGCTCCATTAGTGTATTTTGAGCAGAAATTCTGACCATCCTTTGGAGCTTATATTAGGATGTATTTTGCAGATGAAATAATTATGCAGTGGTGTATCTCTGATATTAAGTTGGATGGGTCTTTTCCCTTCTGAAGGAAAATAGTCCTTCCTTAAGTTTTATGGCATCTGCTATGAGTGTCTTTCCCAAAACTGAAGCAAACATCACATGAACTCCAAAACCAAACTCACTGCCATCAAGTCGATTGAGACTCACAGTAACTCCTCCTTGGGTTTCCAAGGCAGTATCTCTACAGAAGTAGGTTGCCCAGTTTTCCTTCCAAGGAGTGGCTGGTGGGTTCAAACTGCCAGCCTTCTGGTGAGCAGTCAAATGCCTTAGGCACTATGCCATGTGTGTCCATAAAAGGGCTAGCTTTTATGCTAGAAAAGTAGTGGGCCTCAGATAAGAACTGAGGATGATAAGAAAAGAGGATGGGGCCTCTCATGAGCATTTCCTAGACCTAATCCAGGATGGGGTTGTGCATGCTGAGAAATGTTCAAGGGCTCCTAGTGGAAGAATAGCTATTGGGCCTTGGGTCTTGGTTGGGTGCAGATTAGGTTAGAAGGCAACTTTACAATACAAAAGCATTCAGCAGCCTGGAGAAAGAGGGCCTAACCTGGTGTTTAAGAAGGATAAAGCCTTGCACCGAGTTGGGGAAAAAAAGCTACACCTGGACTCTTTGTGTGACGCAATTAAATGCTCAGTTACTAACTGAAAGACTGGTGGTTCAAATCTACCCAGAGGCACTGTCTTGGCCTCTAGTGCTGCTCTAACAGACATGCCACAAATGGATGGCTTTAACAAATAGGAATTTATTCTCTTACAGTTTAAGAGGCTAGAAGTCTGAATTCAGTGTGTCCCTCAACCTTGTGTTTCAGCTCTGCCCCTATTTCCTGGCCCACTGGAGCTGAAATCTTTCTGACTCATGCAGCTGCTGGCTGCTAAGGCTGACAGACCCAAAATCTAAAGGTAAAATGGCACAATCCCAACATCAACAGGCAATATGGAAGGCCACTGGTTCAAGTCAAGAACTGGAGATGAAGACCTGGCCAAAACCGGGATGCAAAATATGCCAAGGAGCTAGAAACCTTCCTCAAAACTTCTCCTTATATACTGGAAGCAGGCCACAGTCCAAAGGCAGCTACTTAACTGCTCACAGCAAATTCCAACATAGAGGAGATTACAATCTCATCATAAAATTGAAATTTTACAAAGTGTCTTCTCTGACTACAAAGGAATTAGAAATTAACAACAGAAGCAAAAGTAGAAAACACACAAATTGATGGAAATTAAACAACAAGCTATTAAATATCTATTGAATCAGGGAAGAAATCAAGAGTGAAATTAAAAAACACCTGGAGATAAATGAAACTGAAAACACATTATACTAAAATTTATGGTATAGTAATCAACCCCTACTTTAAAAAAATAAGAAATATCTTTCTTACTTTTAGTTTATTTCTAACTTGATAGACTGGAAAAAGAAAAATAAACTCTTTTGGTTACTTTGTGGCAGTTTAACAGAAAATACCACATATGGATGGTTTTAAACAAACAGGGTTTGTTATCTTACAGTTTAGGAGGCTAGAAGTCCAAGTTCAAAGTACCAGTTCGAGGGGCTGGGTGAAAGACCCTTGACCCTGGGCTTCAGCTCTACCTCTTGTGTCCGGCCCACAGCTACCATCTCTTCACTCAGGTAGCTGCTGGCTGCGGAGGCTCACAAACCCGAGGTTGGCAAATAAAATAACACAGTCCTGATATTACCAAACAACAAAGCAGGCCACTAGTTCAAGTCCAGAGATAATCCCAAGATCAGCAGGAAACATGGCAAGCTGCTGAATAAAGACTCAGCTACATTCAGTATCAAAGCATGCCAAAAAGCTGCCAAGACCTTTCTCAAAACTTCTTCTATACTAGAAACAGACCACATCCCTAAGTCAGCTACTCAGTTGCTCCAGTAGATTCCACTATGAACTTGATTACCAATATCATCATGGGGAATAACTATATCCAGCTGCCAGCCACTCAAAGCCAGGCCCAGCCAAGTTGACACATAACCTTAACTACTACGAAACTAAACCTAAAGCTACTAAAAGAAAGGAAATGATAGGGACCAGAGCAAAAATAAATGAAATATTGAACGGGAAAATAGTAGAGAGAAACACAAATCCAGAAGTTGGTTCTTTTAAAAGATCAATAAAATTGACAAAGTATTTGCTAAGATGGCAAAGAAACAAAGAGAGAAGACCCAAATAATTAAAATAAGAATGAAAGCAGAGACATTACAATGAGCCAATTGTAATAAAAAGATCATAACAGAATACTGTGAACTGTACTCCAAGAAAATTGATATATTTGATGAAAATGGCAAATTCCTAGAGGCACATAACCTACCTAAAGTGACTCAAAATGAAACAGAATAAGGAAAGGTTTATATATTGGAGGACATTTTCTTTGTTGGTTACCAGGGGTGGGAGGGGAGGGGAGGGAATGCTGTTAGATAGATAGAGATAAATATTGATTTGGGTGAAGAGAAGGGCAATGTACCAAATGTGAGTGACCAATATGGCAGCATTGAGGATGAGAAAGACATAGAGAGTTACATGGGCAGTACAGACAACAAATATGAACCCTTTTGCATATACAGTACTGAGTTGTCAGTGAAAGCAAACATGGGTATAGGGATGGATAGATAGGTGAACAAGCTAAACAATTATGTATGTCTAAATGGAGGAGCTCTGGTAGCATAGTGGCTAAAGCACTTGACTGCTAACCAGAAGGCTGGTGGTTCAAACCCACCAGCCACTCCTCGGAAGGAAGGTTGGGCAATACTTCCGTAGTGATACTGCCTCGGAAACCCAAGGTGGGGTCGCTATGAGTCGGGGCCGACTCGACGGCACATAACAACAACAACAAATGGAGAGTGTATCCAAGATCATATATAGGGTTGGCAGACAATGGGCCTATAAGTTCAAGTGAATGATCAGAATTCCCAGGTGTATAGTAGAGCTGACAAGGGGCAAGGTTATGGTCAGTGCTTGGTCACAGCCAACTACCCAGAGGGACCAAGTAGTTGATCCTGCGGGCTTGGGACCATAGTCTCAGGGGACATCAAGCTCAATTGGCATAACATACTATACAAAACATTGTTCCACCTACTACTTTGGCGAGTAGCGACTGGGACCTTAAAAGCTAGGAAGCTGCCATCTAGCTGCAACAACGGGTCTCTCCTCATCAAGAAGAAAGAAGAAAACCAAAATTAATGGAAACAATCAGTCATAGCGACTGGTACACCATCCGATCTGCAACCTATATAACTATGAGACCAGAAGAACTAGATGGTGCCCTGCTACCACTGCCATCCACTTGGAAGGGATGTAGGAGATCCTGCATAGAGAGGGAGAACAATGTGGAGCAAAACTCAAAATCATTTGGAGGCAGAAAAAAAAAAAAAAGAAGAAGGTGGGGACCAGGTTTGCTGGTCCAATAGAGCCTGGTGTAACCACTGAGACTATGGTCCCTAGCTGCCCTTCAGGTCTGGAATTGAACCCACAACTGTGGTTTCCAGCCAAACAAAGTACAGGCATGTGAATTAAACATTTACCTCAAGTAGACACACGCCCTGGAGAGAACAATCATGGGAGAAGGAAGGGCTGCTTATGCACAGGGAGATAGCGCAGGGTGCAGAAGAGTATGAAGGGATGGACACTGGGAGGAGGTAACTATGGGGAGGAAGTGGGAGGGGAGCTGCTGCATTGTAAATTTTGGTCAATGACATGAGACAAAGTATATGTGAACTGCTGTATGAAAAGTGAATTTACTCTGTAAATCTTCACCCAAATCCTAATAAATAAAAAAAAAAAATGAAACAGAAAACCATAACAGACTAATAACAAGCAAAGAGATAGAATTAATAATATTAATAAAGCCAATAAATAACCAAACAACTAATGGGATTTTTATTTCTAAGTTTAAGGACTAGCAGCAGAGTCTTCTTATGTTCTACATCTTACTTTTATGAATAGTGTCTGGCATCTTAAAAGCTTGCAAACAGTCATCTAAGATACAACTATTGGTCTCTGTTTGTCTGGAGCAAAAGGGAAAGAAGGAAACCAAAGACCAAGAAAAAACTAATTAATAGGACAAATAGTCCACAGGAACCACGGCCTCATCTACACTGAGACCAGCATAACTAGATGGTGCCCAGCTACCACTACCTTTTTTTTTTCTTTTTTTTTTTTTTATTATCATCAAATTTACTTGGACACAACTGTTTGAAGACGTCTCTTCTTGCTTGAAGTAATTGCTGTTTTTTTTTTTTTTTTTTTTTTTTATTACCACCCCCAACCCTAACACACTCTCCTCCTCTCCTTTCACAATAAATACCACCCCTGTGCCCTTCATAGTTATGCACTGCTGTGTGTCTTGCTTTCCTCCATGTGAATGTTGCCCCTCTGGTGCCACATGGCCGATTCCTCCAAGGGGTGTATCTCCATATATCATGTGGGTGCAGCACCCTGGGTTGAGTGGTCAGCTACCACCACTGGCCATTACAATGAAGGCCACAATAGATAGACCCTGATAGAATGGAGAAAAATATGCAACAGACCCTCAAATTCCTAAAATATAAAAAACAACAATAACAACAAAAACCTATTGGACTAGTTGAGACTGGAGGACTCCCTTGGACTATTGCACTGAGATACTCCTCAACTCTTGAACCAAAACTAACCTGAGTTTATTTTGTAGCTAAATAACAAATGGGATAAATAAAAAAATAATGAATTTCACCTGTAAGTATTGTGATCCTTTAAAGAATTACCTATATGAGACCAAATGGTCAACAATTACTTTAAAACAAAGTTGAGAATGTGAGGGGACTGGTAAACTAGATTAATAGAAGTGGAACAGCCAGCATAGAAATAATGAGAATGTTCATATATTGTGAAGAATGTAAGCAGTGTCACTGAACCATTTGCATAGAAATTGTTGAAGGGAACCTAAACTTCTGTGTAAAACTTCATCCAAAACACAGTAAAATATTAGTTAATAAATAAATAAAATATTATGGACCACAGTTGTGTTCTGCTCACATGGGATCACCATGATTCTCAATCAACTTGACAGCAACTGGTAGTGTGTGTGTGTGTTTGGTGTACTTATACTTTGCCCAGGCTCTAGGGAGTGGAAGGACTGTCATTCATGGCTATCACTGGTTTGTTACTGCTGTAACTGAAGGTCCATATAAATCTTTTGAGGTTAGACAAAAGATGAAATTGGTGGTCTGAGCCTAGAGCATTAGCATGTGGCCTGTGCTGTGCTAAGGAGTCAGCTCTGTTGCAGACCCTTACCCTTAGATTTTGATTCTGACTCAGTGAATACTGGATGCCAGTCCCTAGAGTAGTTGGCTGCTCAGGGTCATTGGTAGAAATAATGGTTTTCCACTGGCAAATGTATGTGCTTATGCTGCATTGTGAAGTTGGCTTTATCCAGATATAGCTGTGGTCTTAAACTGAAAACAAAGTTATGAAAAATTGCTGAAAAACAACTGAAAGTGTTATGAGTTCAAATAAATGATGACCATTATAATGTCTCAAAATTTGAAGAGTCTTTATTCAGCTAGCTGGGCTGCAGGTAACTAAAGCGTTCTCCTCAACTGCAGCCCTGAGCCCCACTCCAAGCAAGCTTATAAAGCTTAAAACTGCAGCATGAAAACTGTAACATGAAGCAAGCAGGTGCTACATAAGCGAGAAACTGTTAAGTTATATAAAATCACGTATGACCGCAGCACAGAGCAAGCTGGTGTCACAGAAGCGAGAGATTGTCAGATAAAATCATCAATCATCTTAGTTCTAAGTATTTTACTTTCCAGTGTGGATTTGCTTATGGGACTTTCCAAGATGGGAGGGGTTGAGCAGGTAAGTGGGTTACACTCAAGATGGGAGGGGGAGAGTGGGTCACTCATAGGGGTTACAAAATGGAGTTACAGTTTTTCAGCTATGAACAATTTTTCATCTACTTCAAAAGAATCCTTCCAAGAGAAAAGATATTTTCTAACCTGAGCCCTTTACACAGTCATGAAGTTATTTAGAGGCTTGTGAAAGGGTGTCATTTTTCTGGTGATCATCCTCCAGGCTGATTCTGGCTCATGAAGTCAGAACCTTCCTGCATACATACATGGTTGTCTGTTTTTAGCAGGAGACAAATTCAAAGCTTAATAAACATATAATGCTATGATTTCAGAGCCTCATTCGAATTAACAGAAAAAGAAATAAGAAAACTTCAGTGCTGCATGCCCCCAGCATGTGTGCACATCAAGAGCATAGCTCTAGAAGCCAGAGATCAGTTCATTTCATACCCAACCACTGCCACTGAGTCGATTCTGACTCATAGTGACCCTGCAAGACAGAGTAGAACTGCCCCACAGGGTTTCCAAGGCTGTTAACTTTATGGAAGTAGATTGCCACATTTTTCTCCTGTGGATTGGCTGATGGGTTCAAACTTCAGAGCTTTCAGTTAGCAGCCAAATGCTTTGACCATTGCACCACCAAAGATTTCCCGTTTCTTCATACAGGGGTGAGAAATCGCTCACATCCTGCCATTTCTCTATATCTCAGACTTTTTTTTGTCCCAAAATATAATGTTCTTATAGGAATAATATTCCCATATTTCTATCTAATAACATTATTAGGAGGGACTATAAAAGGAGCTCTGCTGTGTAGTGGCTAAAGCATTCAGCTGATAATGAAAAGGTCAGTGGTTCAAACCCACCAGCCACTCTGTGGGAGAGAGAGGAGGTAGTCTGTTTCTGTAAAGATTTACAACCTTGGAAACCCTAGGGGTTTCTATTCTGTCCCATAGTGTTGCTATGAGTTGGAATCGACTCTCTATAGCAGTGAAGTGGGAACCTGCTGTTCCATGCCACCACAGGTTTGTGATTTGATGATCTTTTTTCTAATCTCCATACAATTATTCCAGTGACTACTTAACTTATTAAGAAAAGAAAATCAAGGATTTCCTAAAATTTTCTCCTATCCATCATTGTAAATTCATTTCCAAAGCCATCTACTCTTGTTTTAGTTTGTAGTTTTCTTACAGGTGAAGATTCTCTATTATTCATTCATTCATTCATTCAAAGAGCTGTTTTACATTCAACGTTACGTGTACATTTAGTTTCACTCCCCATTTACCATGTCCAACCCTAACCCAGTCTCCTCTCCTCCCTACCCTGTAACCCTCCCCCTGTGCGCCTCATATTTATGCACTCCTGTTTGTCCTGCACTTCCTCAATTTGAATGTTGGTCCTCTGGTGTCCTGTGGTCTATTGCTCTAAGGGATGTATTACCACAGAGGGTTGAGTGGTCTGTGCATACATCTTGTTAACTATTAGGCTGAGAGCCAGCCCTGGGGGTGCGTTTTATTCCAGTTGTAGAATATATTCCAGGGCCATAGTATTGGCGTTCTGATCAGATTTCATCTGACCAGTAATTCTGGTCATTATTGAGTTTTTGGTTTTTGTTCCATGTTTTTCCTCCCACTCTATCCAGGATCTCCAGATTTGATCCTTTCCTGAGTGGTTGGCACCAGGCACCATCTAGTTCTTCTGGTCTCAAAGGCCATCTTGTCCTAGGGCTGATTGCTTCCAAATGGGCTTCTTTTTGCATTCTTCTATGCTTCCGATGCTAGGAGACTGTTAGCTACATTTTAGATGGCCGCTTGAAAGCTTTTAAGACCCCAGTTGCTACTCACCAATGTAGGATGTGGAACAAAGCTTTTGTGTATTTTGTTGTGCCAATTGAGTCTGGTGTCTCCCACTACTATGGTCCTGAGACAGTAAATCTATTGGATCTCTCTCCCATAGTATCTGAGTGTCTGTAAGGGATTTCTCTGTCTCTGTCTTCTATTGTTTCTGTAAGGATTGCAGGTATTTTGTATCACTGGTGTCTGTGCAAGATTAGCCTCAGCTGAACCTATCCTTGGTCTAGAGTATACTCTAGTTCACTGACCCCCATCTGATCCCCTCAGGTGTTTATCTGTAGCCTGGTATTTGGTGTTAATGATAATGCAGTATTGTGGATATGTTGGTTGGTATTTCCTCATTCTTATAGACAGCAGTACTTCCCCAGCATTGGCTTGTTGTCAAATAGGATTGTTGTAACAATCCTACAGGTTCCTGGGCAAATCCTTCAAACACAGATGAAGCAAGAAGTAGAAAGTTAAGTTTTCCTGTAACTTATGTCAGTAGTTCAGTAACCTAAAAAGTTGGAGACAACTGCAAGTAGTCACAGGAGTAAACTGCCTCTCTACCAGAATTTCTTCTCCATGTTTTCAGGGATAGGCAAGAATTAGCTTGATGTGAGAGCACACTGTGCTCTGCTTTGGAAGGCTATGGATGCCCAGGATAAGCCCCACCAAATCTGTTCCTCTGTCAGTGAAGCCAGCAGTGCTAGAATTGCTACTTGGGATCTCTAGAGTAGCTGAGGCACATCACATCAAGTGATAACCTCTGAAGGGCTTTTAGTGCTTGACTAAGATTATTCCTACTTGCCTCCTGGTCATACTGTTATTCCATTAATTGACTTAGTTCTCTCTTGAAGCCAATTCTATTTGCATTGTAGCTTGTGGCTGATTTGTGGGTAGGACCCTTCCCCAGTTTTTAGCGCTGGTAAAAGGTTGTCACTAGTTTCATAACCTATTCCTTAACACCAGTGAGAGTGTTAGTGGAGATAAGTTGGATGACTTTGTTCCTATCATATCTTACTCAATATCAGGATCCATTTCTTAAAGTTCCTCATTATATCCCCAACATCTACATTATGCTGGGCACAAAAGATGTTCACTGTGTCACTTACAAATGATACTGATGATATCCCAGCAGGAATTGTCTGGATAATCCTCAAAATAGGAAGGAAGAGAATTAACAGTTACATAGTGGTCCAAAGCATGTTAGTAAGCACTGGAACCAATTTCTCCACTTCCTAGATGTGTGACTTGGATTATTCTGAGCATCTGGTTTTCCAACTATAAAATGGGCTAATAATAGTACATATCAGATAATATTGTTGTGTAGATTAGATAATATATGCAAAGAACTTAATACCTAGGATATGTTTAATAAATAATAGCCCTTATTTCCAACATTGCTAGGCACTGGTGCATAATTACATATTATTTTATTTAGTCCTCCCAACAATCCTGCAAAACTCATTGCTAGCATCAGTATTTGATAGGGGAGGGGAGAAATACTCAAGTTGACTAAGTAATCTGCACAAAATCATAACTAGTAGGAGAAAGAATCAGGATATGAACCAGTGTATCTGGCTTTGAAATCTTTTCCATCCATCACTATTGTAGAAATGGTAATAGAGAGTTAGTTAGAGGAGGCAGGACACAAGACAGTCTATAGGCTCAGAAAAATTTCAATCCCATTCTGTTTCAGTTTCTACATTATGGTTAACTTTCATCTACTACTTCCACATCATTGAAACATTAATCCTTCTATGCTGACCTTTCTGATGAAGACATTTCATGTTGTTAATATACACATTACAAGATGTAC
>NW_006921861.1:3028228-3030170 GCF_000298275.1 Orycteropus afer afer | reverse complement strand
ATAAAAGCTCTGGTGGTGTAATGGTTAAGGCATTTGGCTGCTAACTAAAAGGTTGGTGGTTTGAACCCACCAGCCACACTGAGAAAGAAGATAAGGCATTCTGTTTCCATAAGATTTACAGCCTTGGAAACCCAATTGGGGTTACTATGATTGGAATAAACTTGATAGCAGGGAGTGGTTTATATCAAAACTAAAACCACTGAGTCAATTCCAACTCATAGTAACCTTATGAGGGTAGAATAGCCCCATAGAGTTTCCAAGGTTATAAGTTTTATAGCAGCAGACTGCCACATGTTTCTCCCTTACAGCGGCTGGTGGGTTCAATATGCTGACCTTTCTATTAGCTGCTGAGTGCTTAACCACGGGGCTGTCTGCTGACACATGGCTTACATAGACTAGGTCTACCCAGGCTGCAGTCATCTCGGGGACTAAGTTTGCATCCTCCACTCAGAAGCACTCATCAATCTTCTTAAGGTCCTGACCTCCAAGGAGGAGTGAGAAAGAATCCCTTTCTGCCTGGCTGGCCTCTTGTTCAATCACCACTCCCATTCATTCTTCCATAGTTACTCACCTCATAGAACACCTAGTGTGTGGCAGGTGCTCTGACCACTCTACACAGTGTTCAAAGCATTTGGCTGCTAACCAAAAGATCAGTGGTTTGATCCCACTAGCCACTCCATGGGAGACAGATGAGGCAGTCTGTTTCCATAAATATTTACAGCCTTGAAAACGCTATAGGGGCTCTACTTTGTCCTATAGGGTCACAATGAGTTGTGAATGACTCAATAGCAGTGGGTTTGCTTTTTAAGTCACCATTTTCTTCACAGAACTCAGTCAATGGAACAGATAACAAGTTCTGGGATGAAAATAAATGAAATCTCTCTAAGGAAGTAACATTTACTGATATCTGAAAGTTGAGAAGGAGTCAGTGCCATGAAAAGCAAAGGTGAACAACATTCTAGGATTTAAAGAGAGAGAGAGAGAGACAGAGCGAGAGAAGGGCCAAGGCCCTGAAAAGGAAGGACAAACAGAAAGGTAGTCACAGTGGCTGGAGTTCAGAGAGCAAGAGGCAGAGAGGAATGATATGAGATGGAGAAACAGGTCCAGCCAGAGCTTGTAGGGCCTTACAGACCTTGACAAGTGTGAAGGGACAGCTCTGTGGAGTTTCAAGCAGAAGAATGATACAGTGTGATTTATGTTTTTGAAAGTTCCCTCAGGCTACTCTGTTAGGAAGCTATCTTCCATTATGGTAGTGGAAGCAAAGGAGTAAGAGAGAGAAATTAAAAACTTTGAAGTTTACTTTGCAGACACAATATACAAGATTTGCTGATGGATTGGTGGGGAATGTTTCTAGATCTTTGACTTATATTGAAATGACTATTTCCTTCATAAGTAGTTCTTTTCATTCATAGGCAGGACCACTCTGTCAGAATCCAGCTGTTCACGTTATCTTGCAAAATTCCACACCCAGGAAAGAGGGGATAGGAAAGAATGGGGGTAGAGGTGGGAATATGTGCAAACCAGGTATGGGAGTATATTAGTAAACTCAGGGACTGAGGGAGGGTCTCAAAGGTGTAACTTTGCCTCAGTCACCCCACAAATGCCTATTAACTGAGCACCCAACAACACTGGTATTACCTTATACATACAGAGAGCTCGGTATTAGAATGAAAACTTTTCATCCATTGTCCCAGTATTCCAGTGAGCCCTTCCCCATTAGGGGTGAGCTCCATAATGCTCTTGCCTTCTACTGACCAAGAATGACAAGGAGAGGTGTGTCAGGCTGGGTTCTGTGGAGAAGCTAAATGAGTAAAGCCTATAAATATAGAGAGAGAAATTTATCTTAGGAAAACGGCTCACACAGTTATAGAGGTTGGCAAGTCCCAAGTTCCTGGATCAAACATCAAGCAGGAGGCCTTTTCCCAACTCCTGCAGGTGCTGA
>NW_006921861.1:2995420-3027917 GCF_000298275.1 Orycteropus afer afer | reverse complement strand
CTGCTTAAATCACTCAGAATCATGGTTCAGCTAAATTGACACACAACCCCAACTATCACAAGAGGATGAGATTTTCACAGGAACAGAGCTTTTTACTAAGGGAAAGAGAAAGAGAAAGTAGCTCATGAGTAGAGACAAAGAGGGATTAAGCAATGCTGGCCTTTGTCTCCCCCAACAAAAATTTGCTGGTGTTTTTAAGAGTTTTTAAATAGGTGGGTATTTTCCAAGGAGTGGTAGTTTCCTAGAAAGGAGTGTCACACATGCGCTGTGCCCTGTGGTGCCTATTCCAGTCCCAGTCCTTGTCAGTGCCTCAATACTACCACCCCAAGAAGGTCATATAGTGTTGTCTCATGGTGATGTGTGCATGCTTGGGAAGCTGAGGAGGTTAGATAGCCCACAAACATCTGCAAAAGATCTTGCAAGATAGGGAGCACAGAACTGGATAGGCTGCTTGCTTATTTCTGTACCTTGTGTTCCAGGATGTGGGTTACTCCTTAGCTACAGCAGTTATGCTGGCAGCTTGTGTTTTCAGATAACCCTTCAGGTCTTGCCATCATCTGCCTGTCTCACAGCTCCCTGAGTTGTTAAGGCAGATTAACATATTCCTCTGAGTGTGAGAACAGAGGGTTCAGCACTGTGCTGGGACTGTGACCCACAAACAGTAAGTTATAAGGCAGATTCCCAACATATTTTTCAATGGAAATGAGACATCATCTATTAAGATACAAGGTTGATTATTAGGAAACAGTAAGCTGTGGCACAGAGTTAGGAGCAAATTTATCTTATGGATGGAGATGAAAGAGAGGAAATAGACCTCATGTGGAGGCGAAGGGGCAGAATGACCATTTTTCTACCCACTCCCCCAATACCAGCTGGTGAGCCTCATTTTGTCCTCACCATTGTCTGCATTTCTGTCACTGTCCACTAGTGGTTGCCCAGGGGCTTGGTGGGATGACGGTGCATTCTGGAGGGTATTAGAACTTCCCCACACATCTAGCATCTAAGGTGAGACCAAATCTCCCACTGTCTCTTGCCTCTCCGATTTTGTATTTCATAAAAGCACTTCTTGATTACTGCCCATATTTAGAGTGTTGGGGTACCTCACATGTCGGAGACTATCTGTGACACTCAGAGGAAACAGTAGCTCTCCACACCTTAAAAGAAAAAGAAAAAAAAACTAAAAATCTGTAAACCCTGGCCCTGTGTCATGCACCCCATGGCCTCTGTTTTTGTTTGTGCCTTTCAGTAGGCTTTTCAGATACTCTCTGATAGTTGGAGCTGTGTGTCAACTTGGCTGGACCACAATTCTGTGTGGTTTAAGCAATTGTGATGTGGGTTGTTACAATGATGGGATCAGATGTATATGTTTTGAGCAGCAAATCTGTTGAAAGGGAGTTTCCCTAGGGGTGTGGCCTGCTTCCAGTATATTTATGGACATCCTGGGAAAAGAGACACTCTTCTGCAGATGGCCATTCTGTTGTGCTGCCTACAACTATCCGTGAGTGAACAATCCACCTTCCTGCCTGGAGATCTTGGATTCATCATTCATTAGGGTCAACAGCCAGTATACTGTCTGTCAACCTTGAGATCTTCAGCCCCTACAGGAGCACAAGTTGGGAAAAGCCTCTAGCTTGACTTTGATCCAAGAACTTGGGACTTGCCAGCTTCTATAAGTGTGTGAGCCATTTTCCTAAGATAAATTTCTCTTTCTTTCTCTCTCTCTATACAAGCTTTACTGGTTTTGCTTCTCTATAGAACCCAGTCTAACACACTCTCTAAAATACTTTCTATGTAGTGCCAACAGAAGAGTTCGCTGGCTCATGGATCCTGGGCAGAACATCTTCTGCCAACTGGCTGTCAGGAGAGTAGCAGGTCCCCTGGGGTATGCACAAGTCTGGTCATTGTGGTAGCTGCACCAGAGAAAAACATGAGTAAACACCCCTCACCCCCTGATAAACAGGATGCACCTGAGAAAAACACGTGTCCTGAGTCTCTGAAATAATTAAAAAAAAAAAAAAAATTCCACATGTCAGGAAGTAATCCTAACCCATATAACTTGGCCTCTCGGGAGAATACTAGCCTAACTAAAACCTTTCTTTAAAAACGCGGGCATTATAGTGGCTATTATTTTAATCGGACCCATAACAGTCAGCAGTGACGTCTTCCGCTCAAGCCAAGGGAGCACAGCCGCCCTGTCAGTATGTCTGTCCTGGTCGCCCCCAAAGTAGGCACCTAGGCAGAGGAACTCTGCCTCTCACCGGGTACCATGCCCCAAATGGGCCTGAACGCTCTGCGACTGTCTGACTTGGAATCCTTGAGGAGGAAAAGCGAGTGTCCCCTGCCTCCACTCACCGCCAGGCTGTGGTGGCTGGCTGTCCCCTCAATGGATCTTTGTTGTTTGTTGTTATGTGCTGGGAGTTGGACCCGACTCATAGCGACCCTTCCTTGGGTTTCCGAGGCAGCATCACTACAGAAGTAGATTGCCCCATCTTCCTTCCCAGAAGTGGCTGGCGGGTTTGAACTGCCAGCCTTCTGGTTAGCAGTCAAGTGTCCTAGCCACTATGCTACCAGAACTCCTTCAGTGGATCTATTCCGTCCCAATACAAGTCCATGAATGCTAGAGGCGGTGGTACCAGTAGAGACACAGCGGTGCCAGAACCGGAGACTGCCCCAACCCCCGCACGCAGCACCCGTCACCGCCGCTCTAGAACTGCGGGCGCGCGGGCGTGAGCGCGTGCCACTCGGGGCCGCGACCCACACCTGGGTCGCAGTTGATGCTCAGCAGCTGCCGGACTGCTGGGGAGCGAGCTGCCAGGAGATGTCCGCTGGTCCTGTTCGGTAGTCGCCTGGCCTTGCTTCGAGCCACGCGGGCGGTGGCACTTAAAGGTGAGTCCTTGTCCCGCATCAATCTGGAGCTGGCGACGTCTAGCGGCAGACCGGGAGCCTCCTTAGCGGAGCCCCATGATGTCAGCCAGCCAGGAGCTGAGGCCGCACGGTGGCGAGGATCGTGCAGAGGAAGACGTGCGGTCGTCCGCATGCCTCCCGAGCTCCGACAGCTGCGCTGGCCCGGGTTCGCTAGCTCAGTCGCTCAGTAGCCGTGCAGCCGCACCTATTGGGCGCTGGGCTACGCCGCCGCCGCCGCAACCGACCCAGCTTCTGCCTAGCCTGTGGCTGGAACTCCGGCCTGCCTTCATGAGGACGCAGCAATGCCCCAGCGAGTCGAGCGGTAGGGCGAGCGGCGAGCTGGGCACTAGTAGCAGCAGCGGCGGCAGCACTTCCGGGCTGTCCCCAGGCTCCGACTCGGACAGCAGCGGCGTGGTGTGTGGCGGCAGCCGGGGCATGCGCGGGGCCCTGTCCCGCTACTGGAGCCTGAATAGCCTGCACTCGGCCACCGCGGGTAAGGCGCCGCCGGCCGCCACCACCCTGAGTGCTGGCCAGCTCCCTCAGGTCCCGGGCTCTTTCCCTCTGGGCTCCTAGCTGACTCTGAGTTACTCTCCCTGAACCAGTGGCGTCACTATGGTTGGTGTCACCCAGTGTAATGACTCATGGCGTTACACTCCTCTTCCATAGACCACCTCTGGTACCAGAAGATGAAGAATCCTTAATAATGTTCATTATAAATTTTAATAGTAGAATAATATGTGAAAAAATATCGTTGTTGTTGTTGTTGTTATGTGCCGTCGAGTCGGCCCCGACTCATAGCGACCCCTCCTTGGGTTTCCGAGGCAGTATCACTACGGAAGTAGGATTGCCCAACCTTCCTTCCGTGGAGTGGCTGGTGGGTTTGAACGGCCAGCCGTCTGGTTAGCAGGCAAGTGTCTTAGCCACTATGCTACCAGAGCTCCCTCACAAATACTAATTACCGTAATATTGTAGCTAGAAAATTTGACAAAATTAGCTAGCAAAAAAACACTAGCAACAAGGAAAGCAATAACATGCTCACAGCTCATGTGGAGGAAACCTTGTCATTCCAAGCATCTTTGTAATTGAGTAATAATGACAGCTCTGACCAGAAAACACTAGAAGGTTCAAAAAGTAAATTAGCATACAGTTTTAGCCTTGGAGATATGTTGATACATGTAAGTCATGGTCATGAAAAATATATTTGGTGTTATAACTAACTGCAGGAATATTTTTTATAAATAATAATAAATTTCTGATGAAACACTGTACAAAATTTTTATAGACAGTGATTTTGGTGTCAGCCCTCTGACACTCTCATGTGGTAAGTTTCTGTACCCTTCATACTCCCTAGTAATGCCACTGTTCTTTCCTGCCTTTCCTTTTCCTCCCTTTCTTTTTTATTTCTTGTTTCACCCTCTGGTCTTTCCTTCCCACTGCTTTGCCCTTTTGATTCCTTCTGATTTTCCTCCACCTCTTCCATCACCCTCCCCCTACTTTCAGCCCTTCTACCTATAGGCCACTTGTTACTGGGGCCCTGTTGGAGAGGGACATTGAGAAAATGGAAACAGTGTTTAAGGTGAGGCTAGAATTTGGTCCCATGATTCACTGCTTCCTTTCCCAAAACTATTTCTGGACCATTGTCAAAATGTTGGGTTACCAAACTATAGGGCCAACTAGAGGTGGAATGGCAGAGGGACCAGCTGGCCCAGATGGACTAAACTTGACCACTTGGCTGCCAGCATGCTGTGTTCCTGGCATTTGAGGCTCTGTCCTGGATGAAGGCTTGTGCTGGACCCCTTGGGAACAAGAGCAGCTTCCCTGAGACAGGCTGCTTTCTTGTCTCCTGGGACTGTGTGCCCACATTTGTTCTTCCTTGTCTATGTGGAGGACCAATTCTGTGTACAGAGTGTGAGGAACACTTTGATCCTAAATATCAATCAAGCAGGGAAATCCAGAATTGCTTTATGGGTGGTCACCAACCTTTGGTCAGTTGCTGGACTGACTGGGTTCTTTGTAACTTGTTCTTGGAAGCACTCCACCAGAATTAAGCCCCTGCAGTGGGAGTAATAAAGAAGCAAGTTGCTGACTATAAAGGGAGATAATGAACCTATTATTCTGCCAGGTCCAAGCAGGCTATGAAAGCTGTAGAGCTTCACTGAGTAGACAGGGGATGAGGATGCAGGTTCTGATGGTACCTGGGCAGATCAATAAAGCAAGGGAGCAGCACTGAGAACCTGAGGGCAGAAGGGTGACAGGAGCCATGATGGGCGGAGTAGAACCCACTGAATACAGGTCCAGGTTGGTTGTGAGAGTGTCTTGAATTACATGTACCAGGTATGGACTTTGCTCTACAGTCGTTGGGTTTAAAAAGGAAGTAAACACTCTTCACTTGCTGCAGACCACCCTGCATTGAGGATCCCATCACTCTGATATTTCTTTCTCAAAACAGACTAATGAAACTCATAAAAGTAGAATAATCTAGCTGTTGACATCTCTAACTGAAAAATTTTCCAAGTTCTGAAGCTCTGATCCGCTGTCATCCCAGTCCCCTCAGAACGTTCCCCATTTTGGTAAGACCAGACTACATAATACCATAATTGAGATTTTAAGCAAGCTGGCAAAGGACACCTTCCACCCTCCATTGTCCAAATAGCTTTCCTTCCCTTTCTGGAATTGCAAGGCACTCCTACCCCTACCTCAGTGACTACAGACCAGGCTCAGAGAGGCTTGGGGAAGTGACCCTGCCCCCCACCCATGGACTCCTTTCCACTTCTTACTTCTTCCCTAGGGCATGTGCAGAGATGGGACAGATATAGACCCTAGTTTATTAGATGTCTCTGAGATACAGAGACTCCCCAGACCATCCCAGGGGCACTAAGGCAGCCTGGATGAGTCGCAAAGATAGCAGGGGTATTTGCATGAAGGTCTGAAGTGTGTATATGTGTAAGTAAGTATAAACCAAACCAAACACACTGCCATCAAGTCAGTTCCAATTCATAGCAACCCCTCCTTGGGTTTCTGAGGCAGTATCTCTATGGAAGTAGATTTCCCAATCTTCCTTCCAAGGAGTGGCGGTGGGTTTGAACTGCCAGCCTTCTGGTTAGGTTAGCAGTCAAATGCCTTAGGCATTATGCCACCAGAGCTCCTTGTCAGTAAGTATGGAGGTAAGTGAAGCAGGCTGGGTAAAAGCTAGACCCAGAAGGCTGTTCCCAGTGGGGCACAGAGCTATCGCATCAATGGTAGGGCATGATGGTTGAAATCCAGAAGCTAATGCTATACCCCTCACAGAGCACTAGACCACTGAGAAGGGGCTCTAGGTATTACTAGATTTGTAGGTGGCACACCACACTTAGAGCCACTAGGGAGGCATTGTGAATCTTGGGTCATCCTTTCTGCTCCACTGCCATCCTGTATTGGTAAGTGTTCAATACTAGATGTGTGCAAAGGTATTGTCATGTATCCAGTAGAGCTGTTTGAGGCCATGGAGCGGTTTTTCTCAACTAAATTCCTGGGGAGAATTAAGTCCTGATGCCCTAAGACATCCACAGTGTGTAATGACTTAAGTTTTTTTCTCTTCTAGAACAGTACTAGGTATGTACTGTCTTTGGGATGACTGAGAACCTGGTCACTCTGGTAATTTGGTTTGGATTTGTGGCTCAGAAGAAATTTGGTTGACAAGGTAGAAATATGGTTGAAAGGAGGAAGATTTGATGGGCAGAGCAAAGGATAATTACATTTTTGACCATTTTTGAGCAAGGCACATTGCTCCATGCTTTATTATTAACACAAAAAAATTCAGTGAAAGAAGAATTATTACTAACTGTGATCCAGATAGTCAAACAGGCTGGAGAGGTGAAGGTACTGCTCATGGTTGCCCCAGTGAGGTATATCTGAGCAGAAGGCCAGGCCTGGATTGGTAAGCCTTGATGGGGCCCTTTTGCTGGGACTGGAATGGAGGCTGTGTCAGGCCCCAGGGCACAGGAGGAAAGAGTATGCTAGCCTGGTTGTTGGAAGACTGTTCTGGCTGCTTGCACACTTGCTCATTGTAATCTTTGTTCAACCTTCAAGGTTTTTTTTTTCTGGACCCTAGCTTCCCCATTTTCAAAATGAGGAAATTTAAGTAGAAGACATGGCCTCTTCTCCAATCAGCTCTAAAATCACACTGTGCTAGTCAGAGCTATTGACTTGGAGTGAGTGCTCTCCAGTGAGTTGGCATTCATTGAATATTGTTTATCTATTTGATTGGTATTACAGCTCTAAGACAAAGCACGTGTGTTTAATTGAATTGTGTCTATTTCTTAAGAAAGATTAAGTGTGACCAGTATGGAACCTTAGCAACACTTCATTAATGTTATAGTGCTTTGTGTAGTTGGAGTGCTAAACTTTTTTAAGTTGTCTGCCAGGACTAGAAAGGCCAGAAACTTGAGACTGAGGTTGAATCTGAATTTGCAACTGACTTGCAGGCAGAACCAGGGAATCCAAGCAGAGAACTGTAGACTCTCCTTGTTCCAAAAGATTTCTTGAATTTTAAAGGTTCAGGATTGGAATTTTCCACTGAAATATCACTCATCCTGATGTGGAAAATCTGAGGGGGAAAAAAAAAATCATTGTTGAGAGAATGGAATTCCCATGGCCCTTTTTTCTGCCCTGCTGTTCTCATCTCTCCAAAAGCACCCACAGCTTTCATGGCCTTTAACTATGTTATCACACTGTTATTTCTTGGCCCAGGCTTTTCACATTCCCATCTTAGATGTGTTGTTTGACAGACTTAATTCTCAATTCAGGTTTCTGGAATTGACAGTTTACACTACCTGTTCTTTTACCTGGTCAGTGTTATAGGATTTCTTCTTGGGAGAGAACTCATTCTACTTCCAGACTCCTCTGCAAGCCTCTTAGGCATTGTTCTGGCTCATGTGGGAATCAGGCTACAAGCAGGTTAAAAAACAAAAAACTAAACTCACTGCTATCAAGTTGATTCCAACTCATAGTGACCCCCTTTGGGTTTCCAAGGTGGTAAATCTTTACGGAAGTAGATTTCCCAGTCATCCTTCCCAGAGTGTCTGGTGGGTTTGAATCACCAACCTTCTGGTTAACAGTCAAATGCCTTAGGCACTATGCCACCATTGCTCCTTTACAGCAGGTTAGGCCACCTTAAAATCGGGCATTTATTGAACATTTGCTATATTGCAGGCACAATATTAGGCACTAGAGATGATAGGTGACTATTCAAAATCTTTCCTTTAAATCACAGCTCAGAAAAAGACAGGCAGTGACAATTCATTATGACAAGTGATTTGACAGAAGTAAACCCAGTGGCATGATGTTTTGGGGGGTCCCCAAGACTACCCTCAGGGTCAACAATTTGCTAGAAGGACTCACAGAACTCAGAAAAGCTGTTATGGTTATGGTTATGGTTTATTACAGTGAATGGATAGAGATTAAAACCAGTGAAGGCAGAAGGCACAAAAAGTAGGGTCCAGGAGAGACAAGGCATGAGTCTTCTCCCAATAGAGTCACATAGACCACACTTAATTTTCCCAGCAAGGCTGAGTATGAAGTGTTGCCAACCAGGGAAGCTCACTCAATCCTTGGTTTCCAGGGTTTTTATTGGTGGTCAGTAACACAGGCATGGAACTCCTGTGTGACTTTTCTTGGGTACTCAGGCTCCAGTCCCTCCAATGTTCAGATTAATACAGTGTACTTCAAGGCTCTCACCATAAATCACATTGTTTGTATAGAGTAGATGTTGTAGGCCAAGGCCCTAGTTATACAAAGACACTCTTAATCAGGCAGGATATTCCAAGGACTTATATATTATCTCCCAGGAGCTGGTCAGTAGCCAGTCCTTTCTTTGGCATGTTCAGGTTTGAACACTCCAAGCTTGTTTACTTAATCCTTTACTGCACAAATGAGGAAGTTCAGAAGAGGGGCACCAGACTCGACCTATTATAAGGGTTAGGGGAGGCAAGGAGGAAGGGGTCTATGGAAACCTTTCAGAATGAGATGTTGCCTGAGTGTTAATGCCTTCAGGTTAACTGTGGTAAGAAGTAGAAAGCTTTCAGCAGAGAGGGCTAACATAAAAAAAATGCATAAGAATGTATGAAAGGAAGGGAGACTCTGTGTAGTGAGAATCTGGGCTGGGTACTATGTCAGGTACTTAAAATAAGCAAAATTTGCAAAGAGTGTGGACCATTAAAGACCTCTTTAAAGTGTTAAAAATAAAGATGTCTATTTGATAACTAAGATGTGACCACCATAAGCCATGGTATTTTCAATTCTCTCATATGTATGTGAAAGCTGGACAATGAAAAAGGAAGACTGGGAGAGAACTGACACATTCAAATTGTGATGTTGGTGAAGAATACTGAAAGTACTATGAACTGCCAAAAGAATGATCAAATCAGTCTTAGAGTACACACAGCCAGAATGTTCCTTAGAAGCAAGGGCCGTGAGACTTTGTCTTGCTTACTTGGACATATCATCAGGAGGGACCAATCATTGGAGAAGAATATCAAACCTGGTAGAGGGTCAGCAAAAATGAAGGAGAGGAAAGGAAGTACCTGTGAATACTTTGGGAATTATGGTGGCCATGGATATCCGTGGGATTGCCGTGGGAATCTCTTGGATTGACAGTACCTGGATCCACATTTTGAACAGTGGGAGTGTCCTGGATTACTTCTCATGCCTTGTCTCTCCTAGATCCTACTTTTTGTGCCTTCTGCCTTTTATGACAAGACATGTAATAATGTAGTGGGCAAAATGCATAGACTAACATTAGAACACTTAAATCAGATGGTTGGCGTAGAATACATACTTTTACATGCTCTAGAGCCCATTCTTTTTATTATTTGGAAGCAACAGTGGCAGCACAAGTTATCCCACTAGCTGAATAATATCATTGCTGCAGTGATTTATCAGGTACCAGATATGGGATCAGTTATAAATTCCAGAGTGCTTACTGCAGTACATGGCATTCTGTCAGCTTTTGATGAAGCTATTTCATACTGTCGATATCATCCCTCCAAAGGGTATTGGTGGCATTTCAATGATCACGAAGAGCAAGATAAAGTCAAACCTAAGGCCAAAAGGAAAGAAGAACTAAGCTCTATTTTCCAGAGACAACGTGTGGATCTTAGATAAAAATTTCCACCTAAATTTGTGCAGCAAAAATCTAGAGAAAAGCCTGTCCCAGTGGATCAGACAAAGACAGAGAAAGAACCTACACCAAAAGCTGAAAAATCTGAGGAGACAGAGACCACAAAGAATGTCCAACAGACAGTGAGCGCAAAAGCCCCCCCTAAAAAATGGATGAGACTCCAGTGAGTATCTGACACAGAGAAGATTGAAAGATTCTTCTTGTTCACTGCCATACCTCACTTCTGTGACAAGCTCTTAAGCTTTAACATACAGCTCCTGCCTTTTTATGGAATATGCTTATTTTTTAAGAAGACATGTTACTCCTGTCATGTTTCCTGACTGAACATTTCTTATATGTCTTTTGTAACCCTTCCACTACTGAACTTGATCACCCTACCCATTCACATTGCATATTAGGTTATATATGTTTTAAAACACAATAAAGGCATTTGTGTATAAACAAAACAAAACAAAAATGAAGGAGACCCTCATGAGATGCATTGACACAGTGGCTGCAAAAAATGAGCTCAAACATAGCAATGATTGTAAGGATGGCACAGGACCAGGTAGCTTTTCATCATATTTTACATGAGGTCACTATGAGTTCGAAGCAATTTGAAGGCATATAATAAGAACAACAGGAACATGGAATGAGTAGAATAGCAAGTAAGGAGGGCAGAATCAGGAAAAGCAGGTCGTAGCTCCATGTCATGAAGTAAGGACTAACAATGCTAGGGACCCATGGGAAAGTTTTAAACAGGAGATTGATATGGCCAAATTTCTTGCTTACTTTTTTTTTCATCTCTTTTTATATTCATTCTTAAAGTTATACAGAGTAAACATCAGTATTTATGATATATAATTCTAAGAGTTTTGACAAATGCCTATGGTCATGTAACCACCACCACAATCATGATACAGAACAGTGTCGTCACCCCAAAATATTAATGTTGCACCTTCCCCATCTCCAGAATGTCATATAAATGGAATCATATCATGTGTTGCCTTTTGTGTTTGACTTCTTTTCACTTAGCATAATTCATTTAAGATTTATCCATGTTACTGCATATATTAGTAAGTTTTTGTTTTTCCTTTTAATTGCTGAATAGTATTCCTAGTATAAGGATCTCTGGTGATGCAGTGTCTAAGGCATTTGACTGCTAATCAGAAAGTCAACAGTTCAAATCCACCAGCCACTCCACAGAAGGAAGATGGGACAATCTGCTTCTGTAAAGATTTATCACCTTGGAAGCACAATGGGGGTCACTATGAGTCAGAATTGACTCAGTGCCAGTGAGTACCCCCAATATACGACAGTTTACAGTTGAGTAGTTGAAGAACATTTGGGTTGTTTTTAGTTGTGGACTAAGACAAAGCTGCTGTGAACATTTCTGCACAAGTCTGTGTGGACATAAATTTTCATTTATCTGGGGTAAACATGTAAGAGTAGATTGTTGGGTCATATGATGGAGGCATAATACCTAAGGCATTTGATTGCTAACCAGACGGCTGGTGGTTCAAACCCACCAGCCACTCCTCAGAAGGAAGATAGGGCAATCTACTTCCATAGTGATACTGCCTCAGAAACCCAAAGAGGGGTCGCTATGAGTCAGATCCAACTTGACAGCAGTGAGTCTTTTTTTTTTTTTTTTGGTTTTGGTTTTATGGTAAACGTGTACTTAACTTTATAAGAAACTGCCAAACACTTCCAGAGTAACTATACCATTTTGCATTGCCATCGGCAAAGTATGACAGTTGTAATTGCTCTGTATCCTCATCTGCACATAGTATTGACATTTTTTATAAAGCTATTCTATTATATTAATAGTATCTCATTTTGTTTTCACTTGTATTTCCTTAATGATTGAATGAGGCTGTGTGGCAAAAGCAGTTAGCGGTTACCCAGTGGCTCCATGGAAGAAAAGCATGGTAAACTGCTTCCATAAAGATTACAGCTGAGAAAATTCTATGGAGCAGTTCTACTCTATAATAGATGGGGTTGCCATGAATCGCAGACTGACTTGACAGCAACTAACAGCAACAATAACTACTGATGTTGAACATCTCATGTTTAGTTGCCATATGTGTATCTTCTTTGGTGAAGTGTCCAAGTATTTTGCCCATTTTTTATTGGGTTGTTTTTCTTATTGTTGGGTTTTGAGAGTTCTTTATATTTTCTGAGTAAAAGCACTTTGTCAGATATATGATTTGCAACTATTTTTCCCAGTCTATGGCTTATCTTTTCGTTCTCTTAGTGTCTTTTGCAGAGCAGAGGGTTGTAACTTAGATGAAATCCAGTTTACCATTTTTTTTTTTTTCTTTTATGACTCGTACTAAGAGGAGTTCATCTAGCCACAGGTCACAAAGAGTTTTTCCTATAATTTTCTGAAGAATTTGTTTATAGTTTTTCATTTTACAATTAAATTTATTTTTGAGCTAATTTTTCATAAAGTTTAAGGTATAGATCAAGGTTCATGTTTTTGCATCTGCATTTCCAGTTGCAGCATCATTTGTTGAAATGATTGATCCTTTTTCCGTTGAATTACCCTTTGCTTCTTTGTCGATCTGTTATCTGTATCTATGTAACTCTATTCCTGTACCCTCTGATCTGTTTCACTGATATATGTCTTTATCTTTTGCTTGTACCACAGTATCTCTATTACTGAATATCTTTGCTGGCAGAATTTTGCTGAAGATAATTAAAAAATGACTGAAACCATGTATTGACAGGAAACTGCCAAAGTTCAAGCAGAATTCAGAAAAGGATGTAGAATGAGGGATACCACTGCTGATGTCAGACGGTTCTTGACAGAAAGCAGAGAATACCAGAAAGCTGTTTGCCTATGGATTATTGACTACATGAAAGCATTTGACTGTATGGCTCATAACAATTTATGGATAATATTATGAAGAATCTTGGAAGAAAGGATAGGCAATCTACTTCCATAGTGATACCACCTTGGAAACCCAAGGAGGGGTTGCTATGAATTTCATTTCACTCGACAGCAGTGAGTTTGGTTTTGCTTTTTATTATGAAGAATGGAATTTTATTCAAACAAAACAAGGAGATCGTATGTGGTTTAAATTGGAAAAGGTGTGCTGTATGGTTGTATCTTTTCATTTTAGTTATTCAGTCTGTATGCTGAACAAATAATCCAAGGAGCTTGGCTATATGAGGAAAATGTGGCATCAGGATTGGAGAAGACTCATTCACAACCTGCGATATTCAGATGTTACAACCTTGCTTGAAGCACTTACTGATGAAGTCAAAGACAGCACCCTTCAGTATAAATTACACCTGAATGTGAACAAAATGAAAAGTCTCACAATTGGATGAATAAACAATATGATAAATGGAGAGAAAAAAAATTAAGTTGTCAAGGATTTCATTCTACTTGTGTCAAAAGTTAATATCAATGAAAGCAGGAGTGAAGAAAGCAAATGACAACATCTTTATCAAAAATTCTCTATAATATTTATCAAAAGGAGGGAAATACAGAAATTCAAGTTCTTGTGGAATCCAGACTTTTTGGATCCATGAAGGCTGGATGAATCCCTGAAACTATTACCCTGAGAGAACTTTAAGCCTTAAACCAAAACTATCCCCTAAAGCATTCCTAAATCCAAACAATAATTTTGCTTGTGCTTTTATAAGATTTATCTCTATGGGATCAAATTCACAACAGCAACTTGAAAGACTCGGTAGGAAGCTTAAGGACCAGTGAATTTATCCTCATGTGGGAAGAACAACTTAGAAAAGGAGGGTAAGAATGGTTGCACAACTCAAAAAATGTAATCAATGTAACTAAACTGTACATGTAGAAATTGTTGGATTATTGAATGCCCCACTGTGTATATTCTCAACAATAAAATAAAATATGAAAATTTCATTTTCTAGTATCACTAGCTTATAGTTAATCAACTACAGCTTCTGCACATATTCTTTTAGATTTATGCTTACTTTGTTTTGTGGTACTGTTGAAAATGAACATGTTTTGTATTTCAATTGTGCATTTATAACACATAAAAAAATACAGTTGATTTTGAACATTGACCTTTAATCCTGCAAATTTGCTAAGCTTTCAAGCTCACTTAGTAGAATTTTTTTGTGAAATTTTCATGAAATGTAGACAATCAGATTGTCTGGGAATAGCGACAATTTATTTCTTCTTTTCCAATCAGTTCACCTTTTTGTGATAATTAAGGTTGTGTGTCAACTTGCCCAGGCTATGATTCTGAGTAGTTTAAGCAGCTGTGGTGTAGGCATTCCCATGATGAGATCTGATGTAAGGTGGTCACTTCAATGGTGGGATATGCTGTGAGTAGCCATTCAGTTGAAAGAAAGTTTCCTCAGGGGTGTTGCCTACTTCCAATATATATATGGATATCCTGGGAAAATTCTTGGACTTTCTGTTGGATCTGGTTTTTGGTCTGAACCAGTGGCCTGCTGAATTGGCAGCCGATCTTGGAATTGCTGCCTTCACAGCCAGCAATTACTGTGAGCCAACAATCTGCCATTTTACCTACCAATCTTGGATTCATCATCTATTGAAGTCAGCAGCCTGCTATACTGCCTGCCAATCTTGAGTTTGTCAGTCTCAGTAGCTGCATAAGTTATGACGAAAAGCCTCCAGCTTGATGTTTGACCCATGTACTTGGGACTTGTAGGCCTCTACAACTGTGTGAGCCATTTCCCTGAGATAAATTTCTCTATATATAAAACAAAAAAACAAACAAGCTCACTGCCGTAGAGTCAATTCGACTCCTAGAGACCCCTCCTTGGGTTTCCAAGGCGATATCTCTACGAAAGTAGATTGCCCAATTTTCCTTCTGAGGAATGGCTGGTGGGTTTGAACTGCCAGCCTTCTGGTTAGCAGTCAGATGCCTTAGGCACTATACCACTCTCACTCTCTCTCTCTCTCTCTCTCTCTCTCTATATATATATATGTATATATATACACACACACTTTGATGGTTTTGCTTCTCCAGAGAACCCAACCTAAGACACTTATTTCTTTTTTCTTTTTATTGTACTGACTAAAACTTTCACTATGATGTCGAATGGAAGTTCTGAAAGAGGCATACCTAGCTTGTACTTGACCTTGGAGAGAAAGTGTTCAGTCTTTTCTCATTATGTATGATGTTAGCTGAAGGTTTTGGGTTTTTTTAAAATATATATAAATGTCGTTTATTAGGTTAAGAATGAAGGCAGTTCTCTTCCATTCCTAGCTTACTGAGAAGATTTGCATTTTTGTCAAATGCTTCTTCTGTATCTATTGAGATGATCTGTTAATATGATGGATTACATTAATTGATTTTTGAATATTGAACTAGTCTTGCATTTATGGGACAAGTCTCACATTCATATATTGCTGACTTTGATTTGCTGGTACTTTATAGTGAGGATTTTTACATATATGTTTGTAAGAACTCTGTAGAATTGTGGTATCTTTGTTTGTTTGCTATCAGAAACCACATGCTGGGTAATGCTGGCTTCATAGAATGAGTCGGAAAGTATGTAAAACAAAATAGGCCTGTGTGGAAATCAGTCAATTAGATCATCAAATCTATTCCACTCAATTCTGACACTGAGTAAATTAGTATATCTTCTTCTGACCCTAATCATCAGGGCTAAATCATACCTTAATTTAAAGCATACCATCCTCGATACTGCCAAGTCTACTGAAGATTTCAGATGTCAGTCATAAGATTGGGGTTCCTCAGGGCCCTGTTCACTTCTGACCTGCTGACTACAAATTCAGGGGTTCCCTCTACTTTTTTGGAATACCAGCTATAAGGTCAGGTTTCCCCAAGGCACCCTTTACTTCTGACCCACTGGATCCCACTACTCCCTTCAGTTCAAAATATTTGCTCAAACAACTTACAGAACTCAATGAAACCACTATACTTAAAATTGCAGTTTTATTACAGCAAAAATGATACAAATAGAGGCATAGGGAAGGGTACAGGAGGGTTCCCAAAGTGAAGCTTCTGTCACAAATGTTGCACTACCAACCAATGCCTTTCATCAACCAGGAAACTCATGGAGCTTCCATGTCTGGAGTCTTTATTGAGGCTTCATGATTGATTGAATCAGCCTTCGTCTTCTGAGGTTGTTTGTTTCTGGCCAGCCAGCCCCTACCTGAGTCACATCATTAGCATAACTTGTAAGGTAGCTGTGATCTAGAACCCTAGTAGTAAAAAACAGTCAATCACTGGGGACATTCCAAGGTTTTAGTGGTTATCTCTTAGGAACCAAGAACAGAGACCAAATTATTTGGGGGAACTTAATTGTTAACCCTACAGTACCTGACAATTGAGATGACTTTAATTGGGTTATTTTAGTAGAGATAATGTTCATTTATGAGGAATGTCTCCAAGAAAAGAGAGAGAACTTGGGACTTTATAAAATAAGGGAGTCCTTGAGAAAGGGTGAAGATTGATCTTATCTTAGAATCTGCAAAGGCATGGTGGTTTCTAGGAGTACAGAAAGGTGAGGGCAATTCTCAACTCTCACTGCTTTCTGGGAACACAGGGCTCTGATAAAGTTTAACATTGTCAGTTCCCCCTTTTATTCAAGACAAATGTCATTTATTGTTGAACAACCCAGAGATGATCATAAACAGGGTCTAAGAAAAAGTCTCCTGAACCCATTGAACCATCTGCTGAGAGATGGTGGCAAAGGTCAGTTGTTTTAGAGTTTAAGACATCAGACATCTTAAAGGAGGGATGTCTACAGTGAAAAAAAGGAAAAATTAATATGAAGTCTTTCATTACAGGAGCTAAAAGTTGAACCCTGACTAGGTAGTCAGACAGTGAATTCCAAGAATTTGGTGGAGGAAAATCTTTTGGTTATGCAGCAGCACCACTTGTTGAATTTCTTAAAGTTCTTGAGCTAGAATGCCCATGATTTTGATGATGTTAGCCAGAACCTTTCTTGTATAACAGTGTAAATGACCTGAAGTCAGCTTGACAGGAAGAAATTGGGCTCATATATGGTCTGTTGCATTTATCAGTCCTTCAATATTTCTATCAAGTCCTCAGGCTTAGGTGCATAGAGACTTTTCAGATCCTGGGGAAAAGATCCAACTTCAAGGTCACCAAGAGTTGAGAGAAGGATCTCTGCAGTCAGGTTTTAATTCTCACTGACACCAAATCAAATGGGTAGTAGATTAGTGTCATGGCTTGAGTTCTTGTGGGAAACAGACTCAGACGGAAATCAGAATACAGGATGTTGATAGTGCCTTTGGGATCAAATATATGAAAAAGAGGAGCAAGAAGTCAAGCTATGATGAGATACAGTGACAGCTTTGGCTGACTTCAGATATAATTAGGAGCTAAAATGGGTCTTCACTGTTGTCTCACTTTAAGATGCAATTACTAGACCTTTATCCTTTCACATCAATCTTCCGTTAGATTCAGGACATTCTAGGAAGGGGCAAGATCTTGGGGAAGGTAGCTATCTGAAGCTGAAGCAGTGCCTGAAGGAACTGTTACTGAAGGTTGTCTGCCATCAGCATCCCAACATTGGGGCAACAACTCTTCACTGAAAGGGGTTCTAAGTGGTGTCTCACAGAGAAAGAGAGGGGAGTCTATGACTCACAGGTCTGGATGCCTGGGGATATGTAAATGTCCTCACTGAGATCAATAACCTAGGATAAATACAATTAGGGGAAGGAGATGCTGAGTTGAGTTGTGCACATGTTGACAACTTGGGAATCAATAAACAGTATCAGGTCCCCTTTTCATAAGTGTAAAAGATGTTAGCTATCCTGAACTGAGAGTAGTGGGGAAGTGTGTACCTAGCTGATATGGGCTTCCAGACCTGGCATTTAGGCTTATCTCTTCCAACCATAGTGCCTTCTGAAGTCAGTAGTTGAAAGACTACTGTGCTGAGAGTATGAAGATGAGGGAGAGAAAGGAGAAATAGAATTTTAATTAAAGGATGTTCTGTTTAATCCTCAGAACAGTATTATAGTTGAGAAAAGTTGGAAGCTCTCATACTTTAAGTAACTTACCCATGATAGTCACTTCATACAGGTGATGGCTTGAGTAGCTTAGATTTGATGTCAGGTCTACCTGATTTCCATATTTGCTTCATTCTGTCAAACAGCCTCTAATCTGAGGTTCTTATTTGGTCTCCATTGATCAAGTTAGGAAATTGATGCATGGAGAAGCTGTTCAAGGTGGTAAATGTGAAAGTGGACCCAGGACTATGGAGATGAGAATGTGGGGTACAGGACACTAATCTTGAGGGATATTAAGTGGAAACAAGGATTCATGGGTCAAATAAGTTTAGAGAATGCAGGTTAAACTTCTTAGAGCCTATAATATTCTTATCTTCATTGTATCTTTCTCAGAATTCATTTGGCTGCAGAATTCTGTGTGTCTTGTAGAACTATTTTTCTGAGGAATACAGTTTGGGAAATGCTGAACTTTAGTACTTTAGTTTCCTGCTTGTGCCTTGTTTGTGTCATGTGCTGCTCTAGTCTTTCCTGGGCTCTTAGTTTAATGAAAGGTGAAAAGTTATAAAGGAATTTTTGAAGCATGCTCACCAAAATCATCCAATAATACTGTCAGCAAATGAGAAGAAGAGGAAACATGAAGGTAGATGTGGAAACA
The DNA here is from genome assembly GCF_000298275.1 of Orycteropus afer afer. NCBI lineage: Eukaryota > Metazoa > Chordata > Mammalia > Tubulidentata > Orycteropodidae > Orycteropus > Orycteropus afer. Next base: position 3,009,254 of record NW_006921861.1, on the reverse strand, counting down.
GTTACTTGAAAATTTGAGAAAATAAACATCATCCAGTGAATCCAAAAGTATTAAAACCTGATATGTGTAAGATACACCAAAGAAAGAAAAGATGGGCTCTCGTAGACTCTTTGGTGGCAAGTAACTGGAAATAAGAGATACTAGCTTAGTTTGATACAAGAAATAAGAAATACAGTTCAGCCAATGGAAGGCCAGGGAATCAGGCATTATTTGTGTGTGTATTATGTGTAGATCTTATCACAGATTTTCTCTCTGCATCAGCTTCCTTCTTAGTCTGCTGTGGAAAGCAGTGACTTTCTTTCCCAAGTTACCTGGAAGAGTCTGGTGTTCAAGGTCAAATGTGGCCAGTCTTTCACCATAAAGAGACCAAGTTTCTCTCATCTCTAAATTTTACATCCTTTGAAAAGATCTTTATTGTCTCAACATGTCTAGTCATCTGCAGCCACTACAGTCTGAAAGCATTTGTGAGCCACATACAAGAATCATCTCCTGCAGGGAATCATCAAAATGGTGCTGCTTATCCAAGTGAAGTAATTTGGACACAGATATCTAGAAAGCATAGCTAAGATATGGTGCTAAAGTGGTTGAAATGGAAGAGATTCACATGTTGGACTGTGAAGACTGAAGAAGTCAGCTCTCAGGGCTGAGAGTTGGGAGGTGGTTCTGAAAGTATAATTGCTATCTGTGAGACTGTCCACTCAAAACTAAATGGGTCCAAGCCAGTTTGGGGAGTCCAGCAAAAAGAACCAAGATGTACTGTTGAGTCTGAATGGGATTTTGACTCCTTGGAATAAGGTTTTCTTCTATATTAAAATTTTTAAATAATATATTAGAACTTCTTAACTATGTTAGGAAAATATACTATATCAAAATAATGGTTTATAAAATATTTAGGAGTCACACACTATATTTTTAGTATTTAGCATGCCTAGGATAAAAAATTTGAGAACAATGAGTAAATACAAAAGAATAGGGAAAAAATTACTCATAATTCCTCTTCCCAGTTGCATCCATTTTTAACATTTTAGCATATTTCCTTCCAGATTCATTTTTTCTTTGTGATTTGGGTTAAACTTTACAAAGCAAATTGGTTTTCCTTTCAGTGATCTGAACATTCTGTTTGTGACATTCACTGCAATCCCCACAATGCAACATTACTCTTCCTACTTCTTCTACATGTCCACCACTTCCTCTTGTCCTTTCTTCTCATCCCCTCCTGACTTCCTAGCTGTATCCCTGGAAAAATTTTACCCTCTTGATCTCATATGATTGATTGTTCTAATGAGTGCATATCCTGCTGATATCATTGTTCACCTTAAAGACCTGTCCTCCATGTGTCTGACAGTTGAGCCATAGGGACTAAGGTCAGTTCCCAGATTGAAGGGTGTCTAAGGGCTATAATCTCAGAGGTTTCATCACTCTTTATTAGACCAAAAACTTGATTTTTTTTTATTATTGTTATAATTTTAAGCTTTGCTCTGCATTTTTCTCCCACTCTATCTATGACCTCCTATTGTGATCCCTTTCAGAATGGTCAGCAGTTGTAGCCAGCACCATCTAGTTCTGGCCTCAAGGATGTGGATACTGGGGTTCACATGATCTGTTAGTCTTTTGGACTCATTGTTTTCTTGTGTCATTTATTTTCTTCACTCTTCTTTGCTCTGGAAGCAGATAGACCAGTAGTTGCACTCTAGATGGTCACTCACAAGCTTTTAAGGCATCAGTTGCTACTAACCAAACTAGGATGTAGAACATTGTCTTTGTGGACTATGTTATGCCAATTGACCTTAGTTTTCCTGAGACTATAGTCCTGAGGCTCCATTCTCAGAGACTCTTTCCTTAAAGTGTTTGATTATGATGAAGAAGTTTTCATAACTTTGCCTCTTGTATGTTGTACTACAGTTCTGGATATATATATGCAGCATATATAAATACATAGGTAGTGATATCCTCTGTCAAACCTATATATGTGTATATTTGTGTGTATAATCCCATTCACCTTCTCACTTATGTTCCACTTGAGTGTCTGTCTATCCACTCTAGATTATTGTTATTACTGTTATTGCAGAATTTTGTATGTAGTAGTATTCACCTTTGTTGCCTTTAACTCTTGTACTCCTCCCTGTTTCTTGCACTGCCTTGATCATTTTGTGCTGAACTCCCATTTATTGGGTATTGCTTTTCCCTTCACCCACATTAATATGTATCTACTCTTTCATTAGTAATTTACTCTCCCTTCCCTTCCCACACTTTGTAACACTCAAAGATGATTCTTTCTATGTGTAAACCTTTTCTTAACTTTTTACAGTAGTGATCTTCATACAGTAATTGTCCCTTTGTGATTGACTAATTTCACTCAGCATGATGTCCTTTAGGTTTATCCATGTGTTGAGGTGTTTCACAAATTCATCATCATTATTCTTTAAGGTTGGGTACATGTACCATATTTTGTTGATCCATTCTTCCATAGATGGGAATTTAGGTTGTTTTCATCCTTTTGCTATTGTGAGTATGATGAACATGAGTGTGAATATGTATGTTTCTGTCAAAGCTCTTATTTCTCTAGGATATACACATAATAGTGGAATTGCTGAATCATGTGGTATGACTATTTCCAACTTCTTAGTGAAGCACTATTCCTCTTTCTACAGTGTCTGTTACTATTTTATAGTCCTACCTGCAGTATAAGAGGGTTCCAGTCTCTCTACACCCTTACCAGCATTTCTTCTGGTTTTTTTTTTTTTTTTTTTTTGAACTTTGCTATTAAAGCTTCACTGGCAAATTCTGCCAAATATTCAGAGAGGAGCTGAAGCCAGTACTACTCAAACTGTTCCAGAACATAGGAAAGGATGGAATACTACCAAGCTCATTCTATGAAGAAAGCATAACCCTGATACCAAAAACCAGGGAAAGATATCACTAAAAAAGAAAATTACAGCCCAGTATCACTCATGAACATCAATGCAAAAATTCCCAACAAAATACTAGCCAAGAGACTCCAACAACATGTCAAAAGAAGAATATATCATGATCAAGTGGGATTCATACCAGGTATGCAGAGATAGTTCAACACTACAAAACAATCAATAAAATCCATCACATAAATAGAACAAAGGATATGTACCACATGATCATATCATTCAGTACAGAAAAGGCATTTGATAAAATACAACATCCAGTTTTGATAAAAATGCTCAGCAAAGTAAGAATGGAAAGAAAATTCCTAAACATAATTAAGAGCATGTCTACAAAACAAATGTCAATATTATTCTCTTGGAGAGAGAATGAAATAATTCCCTTTGTTAATGGAAACCAGACAAGGATGCCCTTTATCACCACTCTTATTCAGCATTTTATTGGAAGTCCTAGCCAGAGAGATAAGGCACTAAAGGAAATAAAAGACATCCAAATTGGCAAAGAGGACGTAAAACTATCTGTGTGATCAAATAGCATTATCCTATACATAGAAAATCCTACAGACTCAATAAGAAAGCTACTGGAACTAATTGAAGGATTCAGAAAAATGGCAAGGTACAAGATCAACATAGAAAAATCAGTAGGATTCCTCTGCACTAACACAACTCTGAAGAGGAAATCAGGAAAACAATATCATCTTAATAACCAACCAAAAGATAAAATACTTAGGAATAAATCTAACCAAAGACACAAAGGGCCTATACAAAAATAAATAAATAAATAAAAACCCAAAACACTACTACAAGAAAATAAAAGAGGAACTTCCAGTAAGATGGTGGAATAGACAGACAAGCTACACAGACACTCTTCAACAAAGAAAAAGAAACCAATTGACACAGATGCAGAGGATAATCCTAGAGTCCTGAGCTTTGAAAGGAAGGACACAGAAGTGTATTAAATACCAACCAGTAGAAGAACCTGAATAAAAACAGCGAATAAGGAGACAAACAGAGGTGCAGACTGTCAGCTATCCTGAGGGCACGGACAATATGAATATTTACAAGTGGTATTAGGACCTGAGCAGTAACTAAAAATTGGCCTTGCTCATGAAGGGACGCATGGACAACTGCACTAGTGGCTGACCACTAAGAAGGAAAACAACAAAGAAGGAGACAAACTGAGCTGTGGACTTTCTGCTCTCTGGAGGGCTCAGCCATTTTGAATGTTTGCAATCAGTGTGACCATTTTGGATATTTAAAGCAGTAGCATTCAAATCCCAGTGACCTAAGAATAGACTCTGCTTGCTGAGGACAGCACAGCATGGGCAAACACACTGAAGGCTGATGACTGGAAAGTTGTGACATTCTCCTTTTATTCTTAGAGCCCACACCATCTGGGTAAATGAAGATGCAGCCATCCCTCACCTCTACCCACCTTCTGGACCAGCAGGAATTCCATCCCAGTTTGTGCTCTGATTGAGCCTGGGTGCCCTGCCTGCCCCCCAGGATTTTTTTTATTTTGTTTTTCAATTATTCTTTTTCCTTCCTTTTTATTATTTTTTATTCTTTCTTTTTCCTTTCCAGATTCTAGTTTCTTTTTCTTCTTCCCTTTTCCTGGTTTCCAACTTTTTTCTCTCTTCATCCTTTTTCTTTTTGCATTTTTCCCATTATATCTCTTCATTATGCTTTTATTCTAGCTCTTTTCTCTTATTCCCCCCTCCCCAGATATAGCTGGCAGTTCAAACCCACCAGCCACTCCTAGGAAGGAAGGTTGGGCAATCTACTTCCGTAGTGATACCACCTCAGAAACCCAAGGAGGGGTCGTTATGAGTTGGGTCTGACTTGATGGCACATAACAACATACCAACAACCCCAGATATTGTGGGGTTTTTCTTCTCTCTTTCTACTTATATTTCATTTTCTTTTAAAAATATTTCTTTAAATATTTCTTCTCATTTATTGCCTTTCTTTTTTGGGGGATTGAATGTTCTTGTGTTTTTATGTGTTGTGTGTTTTTTGTCCTCTTGTTTTTACTTTTTTTTTTTCATTGTTGTTTTTGTCTAACTGAGTGGGAGACAGCAACCATGCCCATATGATCCAACCGTACCCGCACCTCCAGCCACCCTACCTACTGAGTGAGGGCCACTACTTGCTTCTGCATCAACTAACCAATAATAGACAACAGCCAGTATGAGTCTGACTTACCCTTAACTGCTCTTAGTAAACAGCTAACAGAGATCTGTGCGTCCAGTCTCAATCTCTATCACACCCATCAGGAGACAGGTGGTGAATGCATAAATGCTGCCAACTAGTGAATAGACTAGGAGCTCTGGTAGCATAGTACCTAAGGCACTTGACTGCTAACCAGAAGGCTGGCAGTTCAAACCCACCAGCCACTCCTCAGAAGGAAGGTTGGGCATTCCTACTTCTGTAGTGATACTGCCTCAGAAACCCAAGGAGGGGTCGCTATGAGTCAGGGCCGACTCAATGGCAAATAACAACAATAGTGAATAGACAAGCACAGTACCCTGCTTACCCAGATATATCAAAACAAAACAAAGAAAAAAAATCTTAGGCAAATCACACATACATACAGTCACTAATTAAATATAAATAAAATGTCACAATGTCTCAGAGACAACAGACCATCACAGTCCACACAAAGAAATAAGATAAAGTAATAGAAAGAAGGGACCAGGATACAGACCCAGAAAACATCCCTGAGGAAGAAGCAACATTGGAACTACCTGATAAGGAATTCAAAAGAATTATATTTAGGTACCTTCAATGGATTGAGAGACAGATCAAGGCAAAAAATGATAAAATTAAGGAAAGCACAGACAAAACCCTAGAACAATTTGGGAAAACAATGCAAGAACAAAATGACAAAGTAAATGAAAAATTAGAAATGATACAAAACCTACAGATAGAAATCCAGAAGATTAACACTAAAATTTCACAAATATATAACACATTAGATGGCCAAAAGAGTATAATTAAATCAGTGGAAGACAGAATTAGTGAGACTGAAGACAAAAACTTAACTATTACTTTAGTAAGCAATCAATCACAAAAAAAGGATCAAAACAAAATAAAGAAAGCCTAAGATTTATGTGGGATACTATCAAGAGGAATAATCTATGTGTAATCAAAATACCAGAGAAGGAAGAGACAAATAAAACAACAGAGAAAATTATTGAAGATTTGTTGGAAGAGATTTTCCCTGATATGATGAAAGATGAAAATATATGCATTCAAGAAGTTCAATGAACCCTAAACAGGATGGGCCCTGTGGTGGTTAAGTTTATGTGTCACCTTGGCTGGGCCTGGCTGAGTAGCTGGGGAGCTGGTGGTAGTTATTCTACATGATGAGACTGGCAATCAACTCCATGGTGGGATCTACCACAAGCAGCTGAGTAGCTGAGTTAGAGATGTGGTCTGCTTCCTATATATAAGTAGAAGCTTTAGGGAATGGTCTCTAGCTTATGGCACACTTGAATGCTGCATGTAGTCATGTCATTGTTCAGCAGCCTGCCATGCTCTGCTGACCTTGGGACTTTCAATGGATATGAATTAATGGCCTGCCATGTGGTTTGGTAACATCAGGACTGTGCCTTTTTACTTGTTAACCTTGGGCTTGTCAGCCTCAGCAACCAGCAGCTGTCTGAGTGTAGAAAAGCCTCTAGCTCCAGTGGGCTGGGAGCAGGAGGCAGAGCTGAAGCCCAAGGTTGAGGAACTTTTATCCAGCCCCTTGACCCTGGCACTTTGAACTCAAAGCCTTCGAACTGTAAGAGAATAAACTCCTGTTTGTTCAAGCCATCCTATTAGTAGTATATTTCCTGTCAGAGCAGTACTAGGTAACAAAAACAGAATATGGTACCAAGAGAGTGGGTGCTGCTCTGATAGATACCTAAAATGTGGAAATGGGAGTAGAGTGCATCCTTGACCCAAGATCTTGGCAGAGAGATCCCAGCATGTGACATGAGAGATGGCAGCAGCAGAGCCAAGAGACTGGCAGAGAGATACAGGCAGAGAGACCAGCATGAGAGATGATAGTATCAGAGCCCAGAGACCAACATTAAACAGCAACAGGCTTACCAGCCCATGGAGGAGAAAGCTGGGTGCCATTGGGTAGGCAGCTTCCTTGTGGAGTGGGTTGCCTTAGGGCATTAATTGGTAGAAGAGACTGGCATGAGATGGAGTAGCAGGTTGGCCAGCTCATGGAGCAAGAGAGCTGAGTGTTCTTTGGGCAGGAAGATTCCTGGCAGAGTGGGTTACCCTTAGGCATTAATTGGCAGAAGCAGAGAGACCAAGGAAATGGGAAGCAGATGTCCTTTAGGGGTGGAACCACCACAGCTCTCTATTTTTCAAAGAGCCAGACCTTCACCAACTTGGTCCTGGAGTGTAGAGCTGCTTGATCATGTAAGCTAGTGAGATGGAATCACAGCCACTGCCCAAGAGTGAGGGGGCAGGGCTGCCATAACCAAAAGGGAGAGTGATGGGGCCTGCCAGGCCAAGGGGGTGAGGTCACCACTCAGGAAATAGGGGACTGGCATCACCCAGTGAAGGATATATGTACATACCACCCATTGAAGATCTGTACAGGTGCCAAGTTGACAAGAGGTGGAATTGTGGTGGTTAAGTTTGTGTGTCAAGTTGGCTGGGCCTGGTTGAGTGGCTGGGCAGCTGATGGTAGTTACTCCCCATGATGAGACTGGCAGTCAACTCCATGTTTGTTCAAGCCATCCTATTTGTGGTATATTTCCTGTCAGAGCTGTACTAGATAACCAAAACAGACCACAAAAGGAGATTATCAAGACATAAAATCATTAAATTCACAAAAACCAAAGACAAAGAAAGAACCCTGAAAGCAGCATGAGAAAAACCAAAAGTTACCTCTAAAGGGCAAACAGTAAGACTAACCTCTACAATAGGAAGATCAATGGAAAAAGCAAACATGGAAACTGAAAAACACCATCATTAAAAACAACAGGCTAATAGAAGAAATAAAAAATGAAATAAAAATATTCCTTGAATCAAACAAGAACAGAAGCACCACATACCGAAATTTTTGGGACATAGCAAAAGCAATGATCAGAGGGCAAGTTATAGCAATTAATGCACAAATCAATAAAGAAGAAAGAGAAGAAACCATACAGAGGAGAAGGCAATGTGAAGATACTTATAAAATCCTGAAAGAAAAAAAAAATTTCCACCCAACAATTATGTACACAGCAAAATTGTCCCTCAAATATTATGATGAAATTAGGACATTTCCAGATGAGCAGAAATTAAGGGAATTTGCTAAACCCAGATCAGCCTTACAAAATATGCTAAAGGGATTCCTTTGGACAGAGAACCAACAACAGCAAACAACAACCAACCATTAATACACATGATGGCATAACCCAGAAACCAACCCAGTTATGGAAGTATCTGAAATAAAACAAGCTTGCAAGGTTGTAAACAGGGAACCAGAGACATCAATTGGCAAATGACGGCAACTACAAACCAAAAAAAGGAGAAAACAGTGAAATTACAGAACTTCTATATGGTGAGGAAATCAAGACAATTGTGATATAGAACAGACTGTTCTAAACTTGGGAAGAGAATTATAAATCATAGAGTAACCTCAAAGAAAAATAAAAACCTTCATGTCAAAATTTTAAAAAAAGAGGACAAGCACAAATATTTAGCAAATACTAAAATAATAGCAATGAAGGAAATGATAACATGATTCATAAACAGAGTGAGCTCAGGACAAAAAAATCTATGGAACAAAGAAATCAGCAACACCACACACAAAAAATAATAAATAACAAAGTGATAGCAACAAAATCTTATTTGTTGATAATTACACTGAATGTAAATGGATTAAAAGCAGCTCTGAAAAATGGAGAGTTGGAGACAGGATAAAAAAAACATAGCCCTTCCATATGCTGTCAACAAGAGATACACCTTAGAAACAAAGACAAAAATAGACTAAAAATTAAAAGTTGGGAAAAGATATATCAAGCAAAAGGCACTCAAAAAAGAGCAGGAGTGGCAATATTGTTGTTATTGTGTGACATCGAGTTGGACCTGACTCATAGCGACCCCTCCCCTTGGGTTTCCAAGGCAGTATCACCACAGAAGTAGATTGCCCACCTTTGCTTCTGAGGAGTGGCTGGTGGGTTTGAACCACCAGCCTTCTGGTTAGCAGCAGTCAAGTGCATTAGGCACTATGCTGGTTTTTGATAAAATTGACTTTAAGACAAAAACTGCTATCAGAGACAAGGAAGGACATTATTTAATGATTGAAGAATCTATTGAAGAAGAGGACATAACCATAATAAATATCTATGCACCCAATGAAAGAGCACCAAAATACATAAATCAGACATTAATAAAAATGAAAAGACAAATAGATGAATCAAGAGTAACAGAAGGAGACTTTAATACACCACTTTCAGTGAAATACGGAACAACTGGAAAGAAACTCAACAAAGACGCAAAAGAACTAAACAATACAGTCAACCAACTTGACCTCATAGACATCTCTGGAGCACTTCATCCAACAATAGCACAATTTACACTCTTTTCCAGTGCACGTGGAACATTCTCCAAAACAGACCATATGTTAGGCCACGAAGCAAGCCTCAATAAATTTAAAAACTTGAGATACTGCAAAGCATCTTCTAAGATCACAATGGTATAAAATTAGGAATCAACAATAGGAAGATTAATAGAAGAAGCAAACACATGGAAACTGAGTAACACCCTCATTAAAAACAACTGGGTAATGTTGCTGTTGTTATGTGCTGTTGAGTTGGACCTGACTCATAGCGACCTCTCCTTGGGTTTCCAAGGCAGTATCACTGAGGAAGTAGATTGCCCCATCTTCCTTCCGAGGAGTGGCTGGTGGGTTTGAACCGCAAGTCTTCTGGTTAGCAGTCAAGTGCTTTTAGGCACTATGCTAGAAATAAAAAATGAAATTAAAAAATTCCTTGAATCAAACAAGAATGAAAACACCACATACAATCTTTGAGACACAGCAAAAGCAGGGATCAGAGGGCAAGTTATAACAATTAAAGCACAAATCAATAAAGAAGAAAGAGCCAAAAATCAATCCCTTAACACAATATCTCCAATGATTAGAAAAAGACAAGCAAAAAAACAAAACAAAACAAAACCTGCAGTAACCAGAAGAAAATAAATTAATAAGGATTTGAGCAGAAAGAAATGATACAGAAAATAGAAAGACAGTAGAGAAAATCAACAAGACTAGAAGTTTGTTCTTTGAAAAGATTAATAAAATTGACAAACCATTGGCAAACTTAACAAAGGAAAAGAGAGAATACAAATCACATGAATAGGAAACAAATTGGATGAGGTCACAACAGAACCAACTGAAATAAAGAGGTAATAAATATCAGGATACTATGAAGAACTGGAGCCCCAAAATTTGAAACGTGAGGAAATGGGTGCATTTCTAGAAACATACTACTTATCTAAACTAACACAGACTGAAGTGGAAAATATGAACAGACCCATAACAAAAGAAGAAATTGAACAGGTCATTTAAAAAAATAAATAAATAAAAAGTCCTGGCCCAGATGGTTTCATTGGAAAATTCTACCAAATGTTCAGAGAAGAATTGACACCAATTTTATTCAAACTATTTCAGAACATAGGAAAGGATAGAATCCTCCCAATTAACTTTATGAAACAAGTGTAACCTTGATACCAAAAGCAGGCAAAGACATCTCTGAAAAGGAGAAGTACAGACCAATATCTCTCATGAATACAGATGCAAAACTCTTCAACAAAATCCTATGCATGCAAGGATGGTTCAACATTAGAAAAGCAATCAACATAACCCAAACCAAACAAACATAAACAAAACCAAACTCACTGCCATCAAGTAGGATCTGACTCATAGCGACCCATCCTTGGGTTTCCAAGACAGTATCACAACGGAAGTAGATTGCCCAACCTTCCTTCCGAGGAGTGGCTGGTGGGTTTGAACCACCAGCCTTCTGGTTTGCAGTCAAATCCCTTAGGGACTGAGGAAAGGAACAACTTGATCATATCAATTGATGCAGAAAAGGCATTTGATAAAATCCAACAATCATTCCTGATCAAAACTCTCAGAAAAATAGGAATGGAAGGAAAATTCCTCAACATAATACAAATATATGCAAAACCAACAGCTAACATTATTCTTAATGGAGAGAGACTGAAACCATTATTCTTGCAGACAGGAACCAGACAAGGATACTCTCTATCTCCACTTCTATTCAGCATTGTATTGGAAGTCCTAGTCAGGGCAATAAGGCAAGAATGGGAAATCAAAGGCATCCACATGGGTAAGGAAGAAGTAAAACTACCTCTATTTGCTGATTATATGATCATATACATAGAAAACCCAAGAGACTCAGCAAGGAAATGGCTGGAACTAAATTGAGAGATTTAGCATAGTGGCAGTATACAAGATCAATATCCAAAAGGCAGTTGGATTCCTCTACACCAGCAAAGAAGTTTGTGAAAAGGAAATAAGGAAATCAATACCATTTACAATATGTATCAAAAAATAAAATAAGTTACTTGGGAATGAATCTACCAGGGACACAGAAGACCTGTACAAAGAGAACTATAGAACACTATTTCAAGAAACCATGAGAAATCTACATAAATGGAAGAACATAACATGCTTGTGGATAGGTAGACTGAACATTTTGAAGATATCAGTACTACCCAAACCAATCTATACATTCAACACAATCCCAATCCAGACACGATCAGCATTCATTAAGGATATGGGGAAAAAAAAAAAAAGTCACTAATTTTATAGGGCAAGTAAAGAGACCTCAGATAATCAAAGCACTATTAATGAAGAAGAACAAAGTTGGAGGTCTCACACTGCTGGATCTCAAAACCTACTATACAACCACAGTAGTCAAAACAGCCTGGAATTGGTAAAATGACAGTGGAATAAAATTGAGAACCCAGAAATAGATCCATTGATCTATGGTTAGCTGATCGTTGACAAAGGGCCAAAATCCATTAAATGGGGAAGAGATAGTGTCTTTCGCAAATGGTGCTGGCAAAACTGGTTATCTGTTTGCAGAAAAATGAAACAAGGTCCATACCTCACACCATACCCAAAAACTAACTCCAGATGGATCAAAGATTTAAATGTGAAACCTAAAACTATAAAGTTCCTCAGGGGAAAAATGGGAGCAAAGTAAATGGTTTGGTGCCTAAGGCATTTGACTACCAACCAGAAGGCTGATGGTTCAAATGCACCATCCACTCTTCGGAAGGAAGATTGGGCAATCTGCTTCCATAGAGATACCACCTTGGACACCCGAGGAAGGGTCGCTATAAGTTGAATCAACTTGATGGCAGTGAGTTTGTTTGCTTAATTTATGGCATAAATTGACTATCAAGCATAATTCAGAATGCACAAACAGCATAAGATAAACTGGATGATTGAGATTTTCTAAAAATTAAATTTTTGTGTTCTTTAAAAGACTTCTCCAAGAGTAAAAAGAAAATCTAGAGATAGGGAAAAAAATATTTGGCAATGACATATCTGGCAAGTGACTTATCTCTAAAATTTATAGAAACTCCAACACCTCAACAACACAAAGAGAAGAAATCCAACTAAAAAATGGTTAGAAGATGTGAATAGACACCAAAGAAAATATTCAAGTGGCCAATAAACGCATGAAATGTTCATGATCTTTAGCTATTAGCGAGATACAAATCAAAATAATGAGATACCATCTTGCCTCAGCACTAATAGCAAATTTCAACAAGACAGAAAATAACAAATGCTGGTGAGGATATGGAGAAAATAGTACTCTCATAAACCACTGGTCATTGTTGTTGTTGTTGTTGTTAGGTGCCATCGAGTCGTCTCCGACTCATAGCAACCCCATGCACAGCAGAACAAAACACTGCCCGATCCTGTGCCAGCTCCACGATCCCTGCTGTACTTGAGCCTATCATTGCAGCCACCAACCATGTCAATCCAACTCAGGCCTCCCCCTCTTTCATCAACCCTCCACCTTACCAAACGTGACATCCTTCTCCAGGGAATGGTCCCTTCTGACAACATGACCAAAATAGGTGAGATGAAGTCGGCCATTCTCACTTCCAAAGAGCATTTCGGGTGCACTTCCTCCAGGACAGATCTGTTAGTTCTTTTAGCAGTCCATGATACTTTCAGCAGTCTTCGCCAGCACCACAACTCAAAAGCATCAACTCTTCTTTGGTCTTCTTTATTCATTGTCCAGCTGTCATGCATACGAGGCAATTGGAAATATCATGGCTTGTGTCAGGTGTGCCTTAGTCCCCAAGGAGACATCCTTGCTCCTCAGCACTTGAAACAGTTCCTTTGCGGTTGACTTTCCCAATGCTACACATTGTCTAATGACCTGACTGCTGCTTCCATTGGCATTGATTGTAGAACCAAGCAACGTGAATTCTTTGACAACCTCAATCTCCGCTCCATTTATTGTGATGCTGCTCATTGGTCCAGTTGTGAGGATTTTTGTTTTCTTTATATTGAGACATACTCCATACTGTATACTGTATTCTTCAACCTTCATCAGTAAGTGCCTCAAGTCATCCTCACTTTCAGCAAGCAAAGTTGAATCATCTGTGTATCTCAGGTTGTTAATGATTCTTCCTCCAATCCTGATGCCACGTTTTACTTCATATAGTCCAGCTTCTGGGATTATTTGCTCAGCATATAGATTGAATAAGTATGGGGAAAGGATACAACCCTGATGCACTCCCTTCCTGATTTTACGCCATGTAGTGTCCCCTTGTTCTGTTCAAATGACAGCCTCCTGGTCAAGGTACAGGTTCCTCATGAGTACAATCAAGTGTTTGGGAATTCCCATTCTTCTCAGTGTTATCCATAATTT
>NW_006921861.1:2994025-2995255 GCF_000298275.1 Orycteropus afer afer | reverse complement strand
TTCTTTGGAATGGGCACAAATATGGATCTCTTCCAGTCAGTTGGCCAGGTAGCTGTCTTCCAAATCTCTTGGCATAACCGAGTGAGTGCCTCCAATGGGGCATCCATTTATTAAATATCTCAATGGGTATTCCATCAATTCCCAGAGCCTTATTCTTCACCAATTCTTTCATTGCGGCTTTGACTTCCTCCTTCAGTACCATTGGTTCTAGATCATATGCCACTTCCTGAAATGGATGAAGATCAACCAATTCCTTTTGGTACAGTGATTCTGTGTATTCCTGCCATCTTCTCTTGATGTTTCCTGCATCATTCAATATTTTTCCCATAGAATCTCTCAATATTGCAACTTGAGGCTTAAACTTTTTCTTCAATTCTTTCAGCTTGAGAAATGCTGAGTGTGTACTTCCCTTTTGGTTTTTAAACTCCAGGTCTTTGCACATTTCATTATAGTAATTGGTTTTGTCTGCTCAAGCTGCTCTTTGAAATCTTCTGTTGAACTCTTTTATCTTGTCATTTCTTCCATTGGCTTTAGCTACTCTCCACTCAATGGCAAGTTTCAGAGTCTCTTCTGTCATCCATTTTGGTCTTCTTGTCTTTTCTCATCTTTTTAGTGATCTCTTGCTTTCTTCATGGATAATGTTCTTGATATCCTCTCACAATTCTTCTGGTTTTCGGGCATTGGTGTTCAATGCATCACATCTATTCTTTAGATGATCTCTAAATTCAGGAGGGATATATTCTAGATCATATTCTGGCTCTCTTGGACTTGTTTTAATTGTCTTTAACTTCAATTTGAACTTGTCTGTCAGTTTGTCCTACCATGGTTACGTGTTGATGTGAGTTTTGAAGCTGAGCCACTGGTGTTTCAAACCCAGCAGGATGCACATGGTGCACAGGTATCAGCCCACCTTACAGACTGAGACAGACTAGGAAGAATGAAGAGGCCATCCACTTCTCAAAGAATTGGCCAGGGAAAACCTTATGAATAGCAAAGAACACTGTTTGATACATTACCTCACAACTTTATGAGTAGTCCGGTTAGGTTAGAAGGCTCTCAAAATAGGACTGGGAAAGAGCTGAAACATCTGAGTAAACCCAGCTTTACTTCTATGGATAAGGTAAACTTTCGAGACCTCCATTTGCTGATGTGGCACCACTCAAATTGAAGAGAAACAGCTGCAGACATCCATTAATCATTGTAACATGGAATGTACAAAATATGAATCTA
>NW_006921861.1:2985835-2993560 GCF_000298275.1 Orycteropus afer afer | reverse complement strand
TTTTTCAACAACACAAACGGTGGCTCTACACATGGACTTCAACAGATGGAACACACAGGAATCAGATTGACTACATCTGTGGCAAGAGGTGGTGGAATAGCTCAATATCTTCAGCCAAAACCAGGCCAGGAGCTGATTGTGGAACAGACCATCAACTGCTCATGTGAAAGTTCAACGTGAAGTTAAAGACACCACTGGTAAGACTGTAAAATGATACAACCACTGTGGAAATCAGTTTAGCGATTCCTTAATTCCATTGCTAGGTATATATCCTAAAGAAGTGAGAGACAGGACAAGAACAGATACATTATGCACACCCATGTTCATTGCAGCACTATTCACAATAGCAAAGAGATGGAAACAATTTAAGTGCCTGTCAACCAGAAGAATGGATAACCAAACTGTGGTACATACACAAAATGGAATACTATGGAACACTAAAGAATAGTGTAGAATCTACAAAACACTGCAAAACATTGATGAACTTGGAGGACATTATGCTGAGTGAAATACATCAATCACAGAAGGACATATATTGTATTAGTTTACTATTGTAAAAAGTCAAGGAAGGGTTTTTATATGAAAGGAAGATATTTTTATTGTTTACTGGGATGGTAGGGAAGGGAACACTCCTAGACAGGTAGAGTCAAGTACTGATTTGGGTGAAGAGAAGGACAATGTACCAAAAGTGAGTGATCAACATAGTAGCACTGAGGAAGAGGAAGACATACAGAGGTACATGGGAGGTACAGACAACAAAGGTGAAGCCTTTTTCATGTAAAGTACTCTGTTGTCAATGATGGCAAGCATTGATCTACAGGTGGATAGATGGGTGGACAGGCTGAACAATCAGATATGTCTAGGCAGGGGGGAGTGTGCCCATTAGCATTATAGGGTTAGCAATGTTTCTACATATGTATTTGTCTGTGCTATAAGAATGTCCAGATGTACAGTAGAGCAGACAAGGGGCAAAGTTGTGGTGGCTTCTTTGCCACAGCCAGCTACTTAGAGGGAGTGAGTAGTTGGACCTGCGACCTCAGGACCATGTTTACAGGAGACATCAAGCTCAATTGGCATAACATACTATACACAAAAAAATTGTTTTACCTTCTACTTTGGTGAGTAGTGACTGGGGTCTTAAAAGCTTGCAAACTGCCATCTAGATGCAATGATTGGGTCTCTCCTCAAAGAAGAATGAAGAAAACCAAAGACACATGGAAACAATTAGTCCTGTGATCCTCAACCTATATGATCATGTGACTAGAAGAACCAGATGGTGCCTGGCTACCACTCTCAACCACTCAACCACTCAGAAAGCCATTGGTGCAAATGATCCTGGAGAATCATATGGAACAAAACTCAAAATCATAAAAAAAAAAAAAAAAAGACCAGGTTTGCTGGTCTGATGGAAAGCATGGTGAAACCTCTGAGACTACGGCCCCTAGTTGACCTTCAAGTCTGGAACTGAGCTCACTGCTGTGGTTTCCAGCCAAACAATAGACAGGCATATGGGGTGAACAATTACATGAGGTAGATACCCTCCTTGGACCAACCAACTGTGGGAGAACAGAAAGCAGTGTTTGCACAGGGAGACAGCTTGGGGGGCCAGAGTGCATGGGAGGGAAGGACACAGGGAAGGGATAACCATGGGGAGGAAGTGGGAAGAGAGTGTTACATTATGGGGAACTGCAGTCAATGTCATGAAACAAAACGTGTATGAACTGTATGGAAAATGAATTTGCTCTGTAAGATTTCCCCCAAATTACAATAAAAACTAAACAAACAAACAAGGAAAGGAAGCAAAAAGAGACCTAAATTAATGGAAGAATACACCATGCTCATGGATAGGAAGACTGAACATGTAAAAATCACAATTTTACCCAATGGCATTTAGAGATACAATGCAGTCCCGATCCAGATTCCATTTTTATTCTCTAAAAAGATGATTATTTTATTTTTGATACTTATATATCTGGATTGATTTCCAGGTGACCTTGTCATATGTCTTAATCTGTGATTTGGTCTACAATAGTTTGTTCTTTGTCCAAAAGATTCCCTTTAGCATTTCCTACAAGGTGGGTCTAGTTCTTATAAATTACCTTAATTTCTGTTTATCTGGGAATGTCATAATCTCACCATCATATTTGAGAGACAGTTTTGCTGAATATATAATTCTTGGTTGACAATTTTTTTTTCTTTCAGTGTTATATATATGTCATATCATTGCCTTCTCTTTAAAAAAAGAAAAGAAGAGAAAACCTTTATTGTGATTTGGGTGAAATTTTACAGAGCAAATTTGTTATCTTTTGAATTTTTTACTGTGATTTGGGTGCAAATTTATAAAGCAGATTAGTTTTACCCTCAACAATTCATACACGTTTTATTTCATGGCACTCCTTAAAATCCAAGCAATAAACAACTCTCCTCCCATCTCCTCCATGTAATTACCCTTTCCCTGTGTCCTTCTTACCTACACATTCCTGTCTTTTATAGCCTTCCCCCTATGCAAATGCTGCCCTCTCATGGTTGATTGTTCCAAGGGATGCATCTTCCTGGGGTAGGTGTTCTGCTTGTAGTCCTTTCTGTTGTTTGGCTGAGATCTAATCCATGGAAGTAAATCCAATTCCAAGTTCAAAGGATAACCTAGGGAGCTCTGGTAGCATAGTGCCTAAGGAACTTGACTGCTAACCAGAAGACTGGGGGTTCAAACCCACCAGCCACTCCTCGGAAGGAAGCTTGGGCAATCTAGTTCCATAGTGATAGTCCCTTGGAAACCCAAGGAGGGGTCACTATGAGTCAGGTCCGTCAGGACGGCACATGAGAACAACAACAATAATAGCGTGGGGATTTCACCAGTCATTTTGTTCCACATTTTTCCTCTTTCCACTATCTCCAAGTTTGATTTCTTTCTGAGTGGTTGGCATTGGTAGCAAGCACTCTCTAGTTCTTCTGCTCTCAGAATCATGAGAGTCGAGGTTCCTGTGTTTCACTAGTCCCTTGGACTAATTATTTCCATATGTCTTTAATTTTCTTCACTCTTCTTTGCTCCAGATGAGCAGAGACCAACAGTTGCATCTTAGATATCTGCTTGAAAGCTTTTAACACCCCAGCCACTACTCACCAAGGTAGGATGTAGAACAATATTTATGTACTATGTTGTGCTAATTGAACATCATGCCCACCAAGACCATGGTCCCAAGCACACAGCCCCCATGACTCACTCCCTCAAGGTGCTTTGTTATGGCTAAGAAGCTAACTCTTGTCCCTTGTTAATTCTATAATGTATGAGTACTTTTTTTTTCCTTTTTTTTTTTTTTATTAATTGTGATTTGGGTGAAAGTTTACAGAGCAAATTCACTTTCCATACAGAGGTTCTCATACACTTTGTCTCATGACATTGACTACAATTTATTCCAATGCAACAGCTCCCCTCATACAATATATATTAATATTTTTGTAGCAAATACAAAAAAGGGTATTGTCAGCCAAATCAGTCCATGGTCATGGGTTTATTCCTGTTCACCTACACACACCTGATGTTCTTATCTGTCTACCTGTGTATCTACCCATAGACTAGTGTTTTTTGTTCCTAATAATGTAGTATTGTGTATGTTATAGTATTTACTTCTGTTCCCTATACCTTTTCTGCACCTCTCTGTGTCCTCCTTTTCCCTGTTGTTTTATTGCTGGTCACACAGTTTTGTTATATTCATTTTCTCTTCATGCAAATCAACACATGACTAGTCAAAACTTTCCCTCCCCTTTCCTCCCATTCCTGGTAACCAGCAAAGTAAACTTTCTTCTCTGAATAATCATTTTGTTGACTTTTTATAATAATGGATTCATACAATATCTGTCCTTCTGTGATTGATTTATTTCACTCAGCATAATGTCCTCCAAGTTCAACCATATTATGAGATGATCCTTAGATATTTAATTAATCTTTAATGTTGCATTATATTCCATTGTGTGTATTAACCATAGTTTGGTTACTTATTCACCCTTTGGTGGGCACATAGGTTGTTTGCTGTAGTGAACAGTGCTGCGATGAATATGAATGTGCATATGTCTATTCATATCTGAATCTCACCTCTTTAGGATATATTCTTAGTAGTGGAATTGATGGATCAAATGGTATTTTTATTTCCAACTTTTTAAGAAATACCATATCATTTCCCACAATAGCTCTACCATTTTACAGTCCCACCAGCTGTGTATGAAAGTTCCAGTCTCTCCACACCCTCACCAGCATGTGTTATTTTCTACCTTGTTGAACTTTGTTATTATTGCTGGAGTGAGATGATATCTAATTGTTGTTTTGATTTGCATCTTTCTAATGGCTAATGATCATGAGCATTTTCTCATGTATTTGTTGGCTGCCTGAATATCTTCTTATGCGAAGTGTCTGTTTATGTCCTTTGCCCCTTCTTGAATTGGAATGTTTGTTTTTTTTTTTGGTATTGAAGTTTTCTATAATTTTTAGAGATAAGTCCCTTGTAGGATATATCATAGACAAAATTTTTCCCCCCAATTTGTAGCTTCTCTTTTTACTCTTTTGGAGAAGTGTTTCGATATACATAAGAATTTAATTTTTAAAAGGGCCCAATCATCTAGTTTCTCTTCTGCTGTTTGTGCATTTTGGGTTATTCTTTGTAGTCTATTTATGCCATAAATTAGGGCCCCTACATTTGCCTCTATTTTATCTTTGAAACACTTTTATAGTTTTGGGTTTTACATTCAGGTCTTTGTTCCATCTTGAGCTCGCTTTTGTGTATGATGTGAGTTACAGATCTTGTTTCATTTTCCTGCAAATGGATACCATTGGTTAAAGGGGCTGTCTCTCCCCCATTTAATAGGTTTTGGCCCTTTGTCAAAGATCACCTGTTCATTGATGGCTGGATCTATTTTTGGAATTTCAATTCTGTTCCACTCATCTATTTCTCCATTGTTGAATACAATGGCTGTATAGTGGGGTTTGAGTTTGAGGCATGTGGGACCTCTTAGTTTGGTTTTCTTCTTCAACAATAGTTTGCTTATCCGAGGACTTTTTCCTCTCCATATAGAGTTAGTGATTGATTTTTCCATGTCCCTAAAGAATATTGATGGCATTTCAATAGGAATTGTGTTGAATATGTAGATTGCTTTGGGAGCTCTGGTGGCATAGTGCCTAAGGCACTTGACTGCTAACCAGAAGGCTGGTTAGTGCAAACCCACCAGCCACTCCTCAGAAGGAAGGTTGAGTAATCTACTTCCACAGTGATACCACCTCCAAAACCCAAAGAGGGGTCACTATGAGTCAGATCCTACTTGACAGCAGTGAGTTTGGTTTTTTCTTTGGTGTGTGGGGAAGTAGTATTGATATTTTCACAACATTCAGTCTTCCTGTCCATGACCACGGCATGTTCTTCTGTTTATGTAGGTCTCTTACAATGTTTAAAATAGTGATTTATAGTTAACTTTGTATAGGTCATTGGTGTGTCTGGTAAGATTTATTCCTATGTATTTTATCTTTTGTGTAGTTATTGTAAATAGTATTGGTTTTCTTATTTCCTTTTCAGAGATTTCTATATTGATAGAGAGGAATCCAACTAAATTTTGTATGTTGATCTTGTATATCCTCCCACTTTGCTGAATTTTTCCATTAATTCCAGTAGTTTTCTTGTTGAGTCTCTCAAGTTTTCTATGTGTTTTTTTTTTTTTCAAAAAAAAAAAAAAACACCTCACTGCTGTTGAGTTGAATCTGACTCATAGAGACCCCATCTTGGGTTTCCAAGGCAGTATCACTACAGAAATAGATTGCCCAGTCTTTCTTCCAAGGAGTTGCTGGTGGGTTTGAACTGCCAGCCTTCTGGTTAGCAGTCAAATGCCCTTGGTGCTACACCACTAGAGCTCCCTTTTCTATGTTTTCCCACCCATTGCCCTCAAGTCAGATCTGACTCATAGCGACCCCTCCTTGGCTTTCCGAGGCAGTATCACTACGGAAGTAGATTGACAAACCTTCCTTCCGAGGAGTGGCTGGTGGGTTTGAACCGCCAGCCTTCTGATTAGCAGTCAAATACTCATATAATCTGCAGATAGAGATAGCTTTACTTTTTCTTTGCCAGTTTGGATGCCTTTTCTTTCTATCTTGCCTTATTGCCCTGGATAGGACTTCTAATACAATACTGAATAGAATTGGTGATAGATTGTCTGGTTACTGTTCACAAGTGGAATGTTTTGAGGCTCTCTCAATTGAGAATAATGTTGGCTATTGGTTTTGAATATATGCCCTTTATTATGTTGAGGACTTTCCCTTGTATTCCTATTATACTAACAGTTTTTATCAGGAATGGGTGTTGGATTTCATCAAATACCTTTTCTGCATCATTGATATGATTATGTGGTTCTTTTCCTTAGTTTTATTTATGTGATGGATTACATTGTTTTTCTGATGTTGAACAATCCTTGCATATTTGGTATGAATCCCACTTGGTCATGATGCATTATTTTATTTTGAAATGGTGTTGAATTCTGTTGGCTAGGATTTTGGTGAAGTTTTTTGCATGTGTATTCATGAGAGATGCTGGTCTGTAGTTTTCCTCTTTAGTGGTGTCTTTACCTGGTTTTGGTATCAGGTTTATGTTTGCTTCATAGAATGAATTTGGGAGTATTCCATCATTTTCTATGTTTTGGAATATTTTGAGTAGTATAGGTGTCAGCTCTTCTTTGAACATTTGATGGAATTCTCCAGTGAAGCTGTCCTGGCCAGGACATTTTTATGACCTGCTCAGTTTCTCCTTTTGTTATAGGTCTGTTCGAGTATTCTGTCTCAGTCTGCATTAGTTTAGGTAGGTCTTGTGTTTCTAGAAATTTGTCCATCTCTTCCAGGTTTTGAATTTCTTAGAGTACAATTCTTCATAATATTCTGCAATTATCTTTTTCATTTTGGTGGATTCTATTGTGGTGTCACCCATTTCATTTATTATGCATGTTATTTGCATCTTTTCTTTCTTTCCCTTTGTTAAATTTGCCAGGTGGTTTGTCGATTTTGTGAATCTTTTACAAGAACCAGCTTTGTTTTGGTTCACTAGTGCTGCCATAACAGAAGTACCACAAGTGGATGATTTAACAAATAGGAATTTATTTTCTTACAGTTTAGGATGCTAGAAGTCCAAGTTCAAAGTGCCAGCTCTCAATGTTGGGCTTCAATTCTGCTTGTTGTTCCCAGCCCACTAAAACTGGAGACATCTCTTAACGCAAGTAGCTGGTGGCTTCTGGGGCTGACAAGCCCAAAGTCGACAAGTAAAATGTCACACCCCTAATATTATCAAACAATGTAGCAGGCCACCAGTTCATGTCTAGAAACAGTCTCAAGATCAGCAGACAACATGACAGGGTACTGAGATGAAGACTCAACCAAATGCAGGGTCTAGATGTGCCAGAAAACTCAAGACTTTTCTCAAAGCTTATTCTTATATACTGGAAGCAGAGCACATCCCTAAGGCAGCTATTAAGCTGCTCACAGTCTCATCATGGAGAATACACCATCTAGCTGCCCAGCCAGTCAAAACCAGGCCCAGCCAAGTTGACAAATAACCTTAACTACCACAAGCTTCTAGTCTTCCTGATTTTCTCTATCAGTTTGTTGTTGTTGTTGCCATTGTTTGTTTTTGTCTTTGCTTCATTTATTTCTGCTCTGATCTTTATTATTTCCTTTCTTCTGGAGACTGTAGACTTCTTTTTGTT
>NW_006921861.1:2982353-2984591 GCF_000298275.1 Orycteropus afer afer | reverse complement strand
TGTGAGCCATTTACCTAAGATAAATCTCTCTCTCTCTCTCTTTCTCTCTCTATAAATATATATATACACTTTGCTGGTTTTTGTGTTTCTCTAGAGAACCCAGTCCAACACAGATATACACACACACACACATATACCAAACCCACTGCAGTTGATTGGATTCCAACTCATAGCAACCCTCATTGGGTTTCTGAGGTGGTAAGTCTTATGGAAGTAGATTGCCCAGTCTTGCTTCTACAGAGTGGCTGGTGGGTTTGAACCACCAACCTTCTGCTTAGTAGGCTGTTTTGATTACTGTGACTGTATAGTAGGTTTTGAGATCAGTGAGTGTTAGACCTCCTACTTTGTTCTTGTTCAGTAGTGCTTTGCTTACCTACAGTCTCTTTACATATAAAATTAGTGATTGGTTTTTCCATGTCTTTAAAGAATGTGGATGGAATCTAGTTTGGGATTGACATTTTCACAATGTTCAGTCTTCCTATCTAGGAACATAGTATGTTCTTTCATTTATGTAGATCTCTTATAGTTTCATTTATTTATTTATTTGTTTGTTTGTTTATTTATTATATTGTCATTTGGGTGAAAGTTTACAGAGAAAATTCACTTTCCACACAGCAGTTCACACACATGTTGTTTCATGACATTGACTACCAAAACCAAAACCAAACACATTGCCACAGAATCAGATCCAACTCATAGTGACCTCTCCTTGGGTTTCTGAGGCAGTATCACTATGGAAGTAGATTGCCCAACCTTCCTTCCAGGGAGTGGCTAGTGGGTTTGAACCGCCAGCCTTCAGGTTAGCAGTCAAATGCCTTAGACACTATGCTACCAGAGCTCCTGACATTGACTACAATTTACCCCAATGTAACGGCTCCCCTCCCACTTCCTCCCAATAGTTACCTCTTCCCTGTGTCCCTCCTTCTATGCACTCCTGCCCCTTGAACTGTCTCCCTGTGGATAAACAACCCCTCTTTCTCCCATGATGGTTCTCTTCAAGGAGTGTTTCTACCTCAGATACATGTTCAACTCATATGTTTGCCTTTTGTTTGGCTGGAAGCCACAAGTGTGGGTTCACTTCCAGACCTGAAGGGCCTGGGACCACAGTCTCAGTGGTTCCACCAGGCTCTTTCAGACCAGCAAACCTGGTCCCCCCCCCTTTTTTTTCCAAATGATTTTGAGTTTTGTTCCACATTGTTCTCCCTCTCTATCCAGGATCTCCTCCATAGATCCCCCTCTGAGTGGTTGACAGTGGTAGCCAGACACCATCTAGTTCTTCTGGTCTCATAGTTGGATAGGCTGAGGATCAGATGGTGTACCAGTCACAAGGACTAATTGTTTCCATGAATCTTTGGTATTCTTCAGTCTTCTTTACTCTGGACGAGGAGAGACCCATTGTTGCTTCTAGATGGTTGATTACAAGCTTTTAAGATCCCAGTTGCTACTCACCACAGTAGGAGGTGGAACAATGTTTTGTATAGTATGTTATGGCAATTGAGCTTGATGTCCCCTGCAACTATGGCCTGAGCCCACAGGTTCAACTACTCACTCCCTCTAGGTAGGTGGCTGTGACCAGGAAGTGACTACAAGCTTGTCCCTTGTCAGCTCTACTATACCTTGGAGAATTCTTACAGAACCTACAAATACACATGTAGAACCATTGTCTGCCAACCCTATACATGGTCTTGAGTACATTCCCTGCTGCATAGACATACCTAATAGGAGCTCTGGTAGTGTAGTGCCTAAGGTATTTGACTGCTAAGCAGGAGGCTGGCAGTTCAAACCCACCAGCCACTCCTCAGAAAGAAGGTGGGGCAATCTACTTCCATAGTGATACTGCCACGGAAACCCAAAGAGGTGTCACTATGAGTCAGGTCTGACTCAACGACACATAACAACAACAACAACAAATAGTTCAGCCTGCCCACCCATCTATCCACCCATATACCCATGTTTGCCTTCACTGACAACACAGTACTGTATGTGCAAAACGGTTCATCTTTGTTGTCTGCACATCCATGTACCTCTCTACATCTTCCTCTTCCTCAGTGCCACCAGGTTGATCACTCACATTTGGTACATTGCCTTTCTCTTGACCCAAATCAATACTTATCTCTACCTATCTAACAGTGTTCCCTCCCCTCCCCTCCTATGCCTGGTAACCAACAGAAAATTTCCTTCCATCTATAAACTGTTCCTTGACTTTTACAATAACGGACTAATACAATATTTGTCCTT
>NW_006921861.1:2980327-2982253 GCF_000298275.1 Orycteropus afer afer | reverse complement strand
GTTTGGTTATCCATTCCTCAGCTGATGGACACCTAGGTTGTTTCCATCTTTTGGCTATTGTAAATAGTACTGCAGTGAACATGGGTGTGCATATGTCTGCTCTTGTCATGGCTGTCCCTTCTTTAGGATATATACTTAGTAATGGAATGGCGGGTCAAATGGTATTTCTATTTCCAACTTTTTAAGGAATTGCCATACTGCTTTCCACAGTGCTTGTATCATTTTACAGTCCTGCCAGCAGTGTAGGAGAGTCCCAATCTCTCTGCATCCTTGCCAGCATTTGTTATTTTCTGTCTTGTTGAACTTTGCTGCTAGTGTTGGGGCAAGATGGTATCTCATTGTTGTTTTGATTTGCATCTCTCTAGTGGCTAATGATCATGAGCATTTCTTCATATGTTTGTTGGCCACCTGAATATCCTACTTGATGAAGTGTCTATTCGTGTCTTTTGCCCATTTTTTAATTGGATTATTTGTCTTTTTGTTATTGAGGTGTTGGAATTTTCTATAAATTCTAGAGATAAGTCCCTTGTCAGATATATCCTTGCTGGATATTCTTTGCCAATCTGTAGGTTCTGTTTTGACTCTTTTGGAGAAGTCTTTGAAAGCACATAAAAATTTAATTCTTAGAAAGTCCCTTTCATGTAGTTTCTCTTCTGCTTTTTGTGTATTTTGGGTTATATATTTGTTAGTCTATTTATGACATATATTTGTGCCCATAAATTTGCCCCTAGTTTTTCCTTGAGGCACTTTATAGTTTTAAGTTTCACATTTAAGTCTTTGATCCACTGGAGTTAGTTTTTGTGTATGGTGTGAGGTACACATCTTGTTTCATTGTTCTACAAATGGATCTCCAGTTTTGCCAGCACCATTTATTAAACAAATATTCTCTTCCCCATTTAATGGATTTAGGCATTTTGCCAAAGATCAACTGACCATAGTTCAATGTATCTATTTCTGGGTTCTCAATTCTGTTCCATTGGTCTATGTGTCTGTCATTGTACCAATACCAGGCAGTTTTGACTACTGTGGATATATAGTAGGTTTTGAGACCTCCTACTTTGTTCTTCTTCAATAGTGCTTTGCTTATCTGAGGTCTCTTTCCTTTCCAAATAAAATTAGTCATTGGTATTTCCATATCCTTAAAAAATGTTGATGGGATCTGGATTGGGATTGCATTGAATGTATAGATTGCTTCGGGTAGAATTGACATTTTCACAATGTTCAATCTCCCTATCTACAATCATGGTATGTTCTTCCATTTATGTAGATCTCTTATGGTTTCTTGAAGTAGTTTTGTATAGTTTTCTTTGTATAGGTGTTCTGGTCACCTAGTTGCCACTCTGACAAGAATATACCACAAATGGGATGGCCTTAACAAACAGGAGTTTATTCTTACAATTTGGAGGCTTTAAGTCCAAGTTCAAAGTGCCAGGTTCTAGGGGTTGGGTGAAAGCCCCTCAACCTTGGGGTCCAGCTCTGCCTCCTGCTCCCAGCCCACTGAAGCTAGAAGCATTTCTTCACTCAGACAGCTGCTGGCTGCTGAGGCTGAGAAGCCCCAAAGCTGAAAAGTAAAAAGGCACAGTCCCAATGTTACCAAACCACATTGCAGGCTGTTAACTTAAGTTCATTGTAAGTCCCAAAGTTGGCAGAGCATGGCAGGCTGCTGAGCAATGACAGGGCTACATGCAGGGTCTAAGCATGCCATATGCTAGAGACCATTCCCAAAGGCTTCTCCTTATGTACAGGAAGTAGACCACATACCCAAAGGCAGCTACCCAGCTGCTTGGGTAGATCCCACCCAGGAGTTGATTGCCAGTCTCCTCATGGGGATTAACTACCACCAGCTGCCCAGCCACTCAACCAGGCCCAGCCAAGTTGACACACAAACCAAACTACCACAATAGGTCTTTTGTGTCCCTGGTAAGA
>NW_006921861.1:2963805-2974374 GCF_000298275.1 Orycteropus afer afer | reverse complement strand
AGTATAGCATGGATTGTGGGGCTGGCACGGGATCAGGCAGTGTTTCGTTCTGCTGTGCATGGGGTCTCTATGAGTCGGAAACGACTCGACGGCACTTAACAACAACAATTGTAAATGGTATTGATTTCCTTATTTCTTTTTCAGCAATTTCTTTGCTGGTGCAGAGGAATCCAACTGTATTATAGTTTCTTGAAGTAGTGTTTTGTAGTTTTCTGTATAGGTCTTCCATGTTCCTGGTAAGATTGATTCCTAAGTATCTTATCTTTTTGATAGCTGTTGTGAAAGGTATTGATTTCCTTATTTCCATTTCACAGACCTCGGTGCTGATATAAAGGAATCCAACTGATTTTTGTATGTTGACCTTGCATGCTGCCACTTTGATAAAACTTTCAATTAGTTCCAGTAGTTTTCTTCCTGACTCTCTTGGGTTTTGTATATATAGGATCATATCATCTGCAAATAGGGGTAGTTTTATTTCTTCCTTACTAATGTGGATGTCTTTGATTTCCCTTTCTTTTCTTATTGTCCTGGCTAGGACTTCCAATACAATGTTGAATACAAGTGGAGTTACAGGTCATCCTTGTCTGGTTCCTGTTTACAACGGTAATGGTTTCAGTCTCTCTCCACTGAGAATAATGTGAGCTGTTGATTTTATATATATGCCCTTTACTATGTTGAGAAATTTCCTTCTGTTCCTGTTAGTCTGAGAGATTTTGTCAGTAATAGTTGTTGGATTTTATCAAATGCCTTTTTCTGCATCAATTGATTATGACCATGTGGTTCTTTTCCTTTATTTTACTTATGTGATTGTTTTTCTAATGTTAAACCATCCTTGCATGACTGGTATGAATCCCACTTGGTCATGATGTATTATTTTTTTGATATGTTGTTGGAGTCTATTGGCTAGGATTTTGTTGAAGATTTTTGCATCTAAACTTATGAGGGATTTTGGTCTGTAGTTTTCCTTTCTTGTGGTGTCTTTGCCTGGTTTTGATATCAGGGTTATGCTTGCTTCATAAAATGAATTTGGGGGAATTCCATCCTTTTCTATCTTCTGGAATAGTTGAGTAGGACTGGTGTTAACTCTTCTATGAATGATTGGTGGAATTCTCCAGTGAAACCATCTGGGCCAGGACTTTTGTTTTCAGTAATTTTTTGTTACCTTTGCAATTTCTTGTTTTGTTAATGGGCCTGTTCAAATTTTCTACCTTAGTCTGGGTTAGTTTAGGTGAGTATTGTGTTTCTAGAAATCTGTCCATTTATTTTAGGTTTTCAAATTTGTTGGCGTACACTTCTTGTTGTTGTTGTTATGTGCCATCGAGTCAGACCTGACCCATAGCGACCCCTCCTTGGGTTTCCAAGGCGGTATGACTACGGAAGTAGATTGCCCAACCTTCCTTCCAAGGAGTGGCTGTTGGGTTTGAACTGCCAGCTTCTGGTTAGCAGTCAAGTGCCTTAGGCACTACAGTACCTTCTTCTTAGTATCTTGATATTCTTCTTTTCATTTCTGTTGTGACACTACCCATTTCATCTCTTATTCATGTTATTTACATCTTCTCCTTCTTTTCCTTTGTTAAATTTGCCAGTGGTTTATTGATTTTATTAATCTTTTCAAAGAACCAACTTCTCATCTTATTGATTTATTTCTATTGTCTTTCTATTTTCTGTTTCATTTATTTCTGCTCAAATATTTATTTTTTCTCCTGCTGACTGTAGGCTTTTTTTTTTTTTTTCTGCTCCTTTCCTGATTTTTGGTGATGTTGATATTGATTTTGGCTTTTTCTTCATTTGATTGCCCTCTTATCACTGCTTTAGCTGTGTCCCACAGATTTTTGTATGTTGTGTTTTCATTATAATTTGATTTGAAGAATATTTTAATTTCATTTTTAAAAAATTTTTTTCTATTACCCATTCGTTTTTGAGGGGGATGTTGTTCAGTTTCCATGTGTTAGTTATTTTTCAATTGGTCTTTCTAGTGTTAATTTCTAATTTTATACCATTGTGATCTGAGAAGATACATTGCAGTATTTCAGTGTTTTAAAATTTGTTGAGGCTTGCTTTGTGGCCTAACCTATGATCTATCCTGGAGAATGTTTCATGTGTGCTGGAAAAGAATGTGTATTTTGTTGTTGTTGCGTGAAGTACTCTGCAAATATCTTTAAGATCAAGTTGGTTGATCTTATTGTTTAGTTCTGCATTTTTATTGGGTTTCTTTCCAGTTGTACTATATTTTATTGAAAATCGTGAATTAACGTCCCCTACTATGACTGCGGAGTCATCTATTTGTCTTTTCAATTCTGTTAAAGTCTAAGTTATGTATTTTGGGGCTCTTTCATTGGGTGCATAGATATTTATTATGCCTATGTCCTCTTGTTCAATCTATCCTTTAATTATTATATAATGTCCTTTCTTGTCCTTTATGATAGTTTGTGCCGTAAAGTCAATTTTATCAGAAATCACTATTGCCAGTCCTGCTGTTTTTTGATTGCCATTTGGTTGGAATATCTTTTCCCAGCCTTTGTTTTAGTTTATTTTTGTTTTTGTGTCTAAGGTGAGTCTCTTGTAGACGGCATATTGGTGGGTCATGTTTTCTTATCCAGTTGGCAACTCTCTGTCTCTTGAATGGTGCATTTAATCTATTTACATTCAGTGTAATTATAGACAGGTATGAATTTATTGATGTCATTTCATTATGTACTTTTTCATGGTGTTGCTGATTTCTTTGCTCCATATAATTTTCTATGCTGAGCTCATTTTGTTTATAAATTGTTATCATCTCCTTCCTTCCTATTGTTTTAGTACTTGCTGAATATTTGTGCTTGTCCTCTTTTTTTATTTTGATGCAAAAGTTTGTTTTTTTCTTTGAGGTTGCCCTATGATTTATAAGTTTATTCCCAAGTTTAAAATAGTCTGTTCTATCTCAGTTTTCTTGACTTCCTCACCATTTAGAAGTCCTGTAACTATACTTTTTATTCCCTCTTTTTGCTTTGTAGTTGTCCTCATTTAACAATTGATGTCTCCAGTTCCTTGTTTAAAGTCCTGTAAGTTTATTTTTCTTTGAATACTTCTATAACTGGATTGGTTTCTGGGTTATATCACTATGTGTGATAATCATCAGTTGTTGTTTGCTGTTGTTGGTTCTCTGTCTGAAGTACTCCTTTTAGCATCTCTTGTCTGGTTTTAAGAAATTCCCTAATTTCTGTGTATCTAGAAATTTTCTCATCTCACCATATGTGAGGGACAATTACATAGTGCCTAAGGCACTTGACTGCTAACCAGAAGGCTGGCGGTTCAAACCCACTATCCACTCCTCAGAAGGAAGTTTGGGCAATCTACTTCCATAATGATACTGCCTCGGAAACCCAAAGAGGGATCGCTATGAGTCGAATCTGACTCAATAGCACATAACAACAACAACATAATTCTTAGTTGGAAATTTTTTTTTTTCTTTCAGAGTTTTACATATATCATCCCATTCCCTTCTCACCTTCATGATTTCTGCAAAAAAATCAGAGCTTAGTATTATTTGTTGCCCTCTGTAGATAACTTTTCATTTTTCCTGTGCTGCTTTCGGAATTCTTTCTTTGTCTTTGGTTTTGGTGAGTTTGAATAAGATATGTCTTGTTTATTTTCTTTTGGGGTCTGTCCTATTTTGGGTTCATTGAACTTTCTGAATAGTTATGTTCTTGTTTTTCATCATATTAGAAAAATTCTCTTCCTACAAGTTTTTGACAATTTTCTCTGTGGTTTTATTTGTCTCTTCCTATGCTGGAATTCTGATTGTTTTTGTTGTTGTTGTTGTGGTTGTCATGTGCTGTCAAGTCAGACCTGACTCATAGCAACCCCTTCTTGGGTTTCCGAGGTGGTATCACTATGGAAATCGATTGCCCAACCTTCCTTCTGAGGAGTGGCTTAGGTTATTCTTCTTAATGGTATCCTACATGAATCTTGTTGTTGTTGCTGTTAAGTGCCGTCGAGTTGTTTCCGACTCATAGTGACCCCATGCACAGCAGAACGAAACACTGCCTGATCCCTCGCCAGCCCCACAATCCCTGCTATACTTGAGCCCATCATGGCAGCCACCTTGTCAATCCATCTCGTTGAAGGCCTCCCCCTCTTTCGTCGACCCTCCACCCTACCAAGCATGACATCCTTCTCCAGGGAATGGTCCCTTCTGACAACATGACCAAAATAGGTGAGACGAAGTCTGGCCATTCTTGCTTCCCAGGAGAATTCTGGCTGCACTTCCTCCAGGACAGATCTGTTAGTTCTTTTAGCAGTCCACGGTACTTTCAGCATTCTTCGCCAGCACCATAACTCAAAAGCATCAACTCTTCTTCGGTCTTCCTTATTCATTGTCCAGCTCTCACATGCATACCAGGCGATTGGAAATATCATGGCTTGTGTCAGGCGTACCTTAGTCCTCAATGAGATATCCTTGCTCCTCAGCACTTGAAACAGTTCCTTCGCAGTTGACTTTCCCAATGCTACACATCGTCTAATGTCCTGACTGCTGCTTCCATTGGCATCGATTGTAGAACCAAGCAACATGAATTCTTTGACAACCTCAATCTTCTCTCCATTGATTGTGATGCTGCTCATTGGTCCAGTTGTGAGGATTTTTGTTTTCTTTATGTTGAGATGTAATCCATACTGCAGACTGTATTCTTCAACCTTCATCAGTAGGTGCCTTAAGTCATCCTCACTTTCAGCAAGCAAAGTTGTATCATCTGCATATCTCAGGTTGTTAATGATTCTTCCTCCAATCCTGATACCACGTTTTTCTTCATATAGTCCAGCTTCTCGGATTATTTGGTCAGCATATAGATTGAATAAGTGTGGAGACAGAATACAACCGTGACGCACTCTCTTCTTGATTTTAAACCATGCAGTGTCCCCTTGTTCTGTTCGAACGACAGCCTCCTGGTCAAGGTACAGATTCCTCATGAGTACAATCAAGTGCTTGGGGATTCCATGAGTAAGGCTGGGTTTACTCAGATGTTGCAGCTCTTTCCCAGTCCTATTTTGCAAGCCTTTTAGCCTAAACGGACTATTCCTAAAGTTGTACATGAATCTTAGGCTTTCTTCATTTAGTTTTGATCTCTTTTCTGAATAATCCCTTATCAATTGAAGTATTTGTCTTCTATATCATTAATTCTGTCTTCCTTTGACTCCTTTGCCCATTCAATGTTTTATCTGTTTCTGAAATATTAATATTAATTTTCTGGATTTCTATTTGTTGTTTTTCTGTTGTATCTACTATTTTGTTTATTTTGTCAATTTGTTATTGTATTATTTTCCCAAATTGTTCTAGAGTTTTTCTGTGTTTTCCTTAATTTTTTTAGTGTTTTTCTTGATCTTAACAGTGTTTTCCTTAATCTCTCTCTCAATCTGTTGAAGGTGCCTACATATAATTATTTTGCATTCTTTATCAAGGAATTCCAATGCTGCTGCTTCTTCAGGGATGTTTTCTGGGTTTGTATTCTGATCCCTTCTTCATACTACTTTATCATGCTTTTTTGTTTGGACTTGGATGGTCGGTTGTATCTGAGACATTGTGATGTTGCTTTATTTATGTTTAATTTTGCATTGTATGTTGGTGTGATTCATGCAAGGTTTTTCTTTTCTTTATTGTGTTTGATATATCTGTGTGAGCAGGATACTGTGCTCCTTTGTTTGCTAGTTGTTAGCACTTAAGCAGTCACCACCTGTCTCCTGGTGGGTGTGATAGAAATTTAGAGTATGTGCACAGATCTCTGTTAGCTGTTCATAAAGAGCAGCTGAGGGTGAGTTGAGCTTGTGTCAGCCACCATCTATTTTTGGTCAGTTGGTGAAAAACAAAGTGGTGGCCCTCACTCAGAGTGTGGGGCTACAGGAGGTGCAGGTATGGTTGGGTTGTGTGGGAACCATTGTTGTATCTCACTCAGACAAATAAAACAAAAAAAAAATTAAAAACCACCAAGACAATAAAAAGAAACCAAAAAAAACCCTCAAACTTCATAAACAATCAAGAATAATCCCACCCCTAAAAAAGGCAATAAATGTATTTTAAAAAGTCAAAAAAAAAAAAGGATAATGAGAAAAAGAAAAAAAATAAATTAATATTTGCATTATGTATTTTGGAGCTCTTTGATTTGGTGCATAGATGTTTATCATGGTAATGTTTTTTTGGTCAATTGACCCTTTTACCATCCTATGCTGCACTTTTTTGTCCCTTATGCTGGTTTTCACTAGGGAATCTATTTTATCAGAAATTAATATTTCCATTCCTGCTCTTTTTTGGTTGCCAGTAGCTTGATATAGTTTCACCCTCCCTTGATTTTTAATTTATTTTTATCTTTGTGTCTATGGTGGGTCTCTTGTAAGCAATTATTGATGGGTCTTATTTTCTTACCCAGTCTACCACTCTTTTTCTCTTGACTGGTGCAATTAGGTTCATTAACATTCAGTGTAATTAATGATAGGTATGAATTTACTGCTGTCATTCTTTTGTGTTTTTTGTAACGTTGTTGGTGGTTTCTTTGTGCCAAATATTTTTCTGTACTTAGTTCATTTTCTTACTTTTTTTCACCTTTTCTTTATTATTGTTGGTTTTGTATTTATTAAGTCCTTTTGATATTCTTCTTTCTTATAAGGCTTGCTAATTTTCTTTGTGGTTATGCTGTAGTAAATTCTTATCTCCCTAAATTTGGAACAGTCTGATTTACTTCTCCATTTGGAAGTTCTGTAATTATACCATTTATTCCTTATATTTCCTTAGTTGTTGGTGTTGTTTACAGATTGACTCTTCTGTTTTCATTTTTGTAAGCTTACTTTAGTTTAGAGAGTTCTTTTTCTGGGTGGGTTTCTACATGATGGTGTCATATGTCTTGATTTTAATATATTTTCTTCCATTTTTGGTTCCTGTTTGAAGGACTTTCTTTAGAATTTCTTGTAGGTTTGGTCTGCTTTTTACAAACTACCTTAATTTCCATTTGTCTATGAATATCTTAATTTCACCCCAAAAACTGAGGGACAGTTTGGCTGGATATATAATTCTTGGTTGGCAATTCTTTTCCTTCAAGAATTTGTATATATCATCCCATTCCCTTCTTGCCTGCATGGTTTCTGCTGAAAAAATCAGAGCTTGGTTTTATTGGTTGCCTTTGGTAGATAACATTTCATTTTTCCTGAGCTGCTCTCAAGATAATTTCTTTGTATTTGGTTTTGGAAATTTGCTTATTATGTCTTGGTGACTTTCTCTTGAGGTCTATCCTATATGGGGTTTGTTGATATAGGGGAAGTTTTCTGTTAGCAAGTCTTTGATAATTTTCTAGGAGGATTTTTTTTTTTCTTGCCTCCTCTTGTTTTGGAATTCCAATCAAGTGTATGTATTTCTTTTCATTTCACCCCATATAACTCTTTAAGTTTTCTTAATTTCTCTTAATTCTTTGTTCTGTTTTTCTCTCATACAAACTCATGCCAAGAGATTTTTCTTCTAGTTGGCTAATGTGTTCTTCAGCCAGTTTGAGTCTAGTCTTTTGTCCTTCCAGTGTCTCTCCATCTAATTGTAGGGTTCATCTTATAGATTTCTAATTGATGTTTTTGTGTGATTTCTAATTGTCTATTTACTTTGTCATTTTGCTCTTCAATGATTTTCCTGAATTCTTCAAGGGTATTGTCTGTCTTCTTCCTTCTGTTTATGGTTTTCTTGAATCCTTGGAATATCATAGGGGTGTGTGTGTGTGTGTGGAGAGAGAGAGAGAGAGAGAGAGAGAACTCTGGTGGCACAGAGCCTAAGACATTTGACTGCTAACTGGAAGGTTAGTGATTCAAACCCACCAGACACCCCATGGAAGGAAGATGGGGCAATCTACTTCCATAAAGACTTACCACCTTGGAAACCCACTGGGGTTCTCTACGAGTCAGAATCAACCTGATGGCAGTAAGTTTGGTTTGTGTGTGTGTGTATGTGTGTATCTTCTTTTGAATTCCTTATCATATAGTTCTATTACTTGTTCTTCCTCAGGGAGATTTCCTGATTCTTTAGCTTGGACTTCTGCTTCCACTATCTTGCCCTCTTGTCCATTTTGTTTTGTTTTGTTTTGTTTTTGTTTTCTGGTTTGAGTTTAAGTTGTCTTCATCTCTGACACATTTCAAAGGTGTCTTTATTTGTTGGTTATCTACAAATTTGTTTCACTCTGGATTTATATTTTATTTTGTTTTACTGTATCCAGAAGTGTGGACCTGGTATGCTTCTTTGGTTTTTAGCTTGGCTGTGCTGGGTTACTCTCCAACTTTTTCTTCATTGGTGGAGTAACTAGTGGGAATGTTGGTTCAGGTCTCTGTTTCTCATGAGGAGGAGTTGCAGTTGAGATAAGGAGGTGTCCACTGTCTTTAGTTGATCCCATGGTGCAGGAGCTGTTGGTGTTACTTGTCTGTTGGATAGATATGGCTGACTGATGGAGAGTTATTATCTTCCTCCTATTTGATGAGGTAGAAAAAACAAAAAGAGAAAAAAATAAAGATGAAGAGTTAATATCTTGTTCCTATTTGAGGAGGCAGAGAAAAAATAAAACCAAGGATAAGAAAAAGAGATGAAAAGATAGAACAGAAATAAAAGTTAGAAAATAGGGATAAAAGAAAACAAAGAAGGTAGGGGGTAAGCAGGATGAAAGTTTGGTGAAAATCAAAGGAGAAGAAAAGGAAGAAGGGGAAATGAACAGATAAAAAGGAAAACAAATTGTGGGAAAGGAAAGTGGAAAAATAAAGGGAGGATAAGGTAATTGAGGAGAGACTTTTCTAGTTAAGGTCAGCCAGTGGTCCTGGGAGCAGGAGTTGTGGCAGAATCTGCTCATCCACTGGAGCTCACACCCACATAGGTGAAAGGAGATTGGTGAAAGAAGGCATCTCCAAGAGAGAAGGTTTTAGGTGCTTGTATTTTGTGCTTAGTGTAAGATAGATCAGCCAGTGATGCAGGATTGGGGATAGCTGCAGCCCTTGGGTCTGTTTGAAGTGGTTAGCTGAGGGTGGTGTTTGGCTGTCAGTCAGAGCCCAACCAGCTCAAACCCATCATCTGCCCCATAGGAGAAATATGGAGCAGCACTCCTCCAGAAAGATCCACAAGCCCCTAAACCTCAGAAGGCAATTCCACTTCATGCTAAAAATGGTTACTTACAGTTAGAATCTAACAAGAGTGGGTCTGGTTTGGGGTTTTCCTTTATTGGTAGAGAGTTCTTCCCTTTCCTTTACTCCCTCCTCACTCGATGCAGCTTAAGGTGAGGGAGGTCTGATATTCATCCCTGTACAATCCTCTCCCACAAGGCTTTAGCTCACCTTGAAATCCTCTCCATCTGTCTACCCTGTGTCTTTAGTGTCTGTTGATTCTGTGAAGTTTTATTCTTTCCCCCTCATCATTCTTTGTGTTTGTGATAGTTTCTCTTTGGGATGCTTGGGTCTTTTCAAATTTCTTCCCCCAGTCACTGACTTCACTACCTTTTCTAACAACACTCAATCTAATACTGTATCTTCTCATTAGATGTTCATAATTCCAGGATAATTATCTATATCTGTTTCATTGAGTTTCTCTGAATCTCTTTTGAAGGGGGGTCAGGTGGGATCTATTAGCAGGATACCATCTTTTCCGTCTCCAACAGATTAGTTTTCCATTCAACATTTCATACATACTTTGTTTTGTGACACTAATTACAATCCCCACAATATATCAGCTCTGTTCCCACTTCCTCCTTGTGGTTTCCCTTTTCTTGTGTCCTTCTTTGCTATGTATTCCTGCCTTGCTAGCTTTTTCCCAGTACAAATGCTGTCATTCTGATCTCCCATGGTTGATTGTTCTAAGGAGTACATTTCCGTGATCTAACTGTTCAGCTTATAGGCCTTTCTGTTGTTTGGCTGAGAGTTAAGCTATGGAAGTGAGTTCAAATTCAGGTATGAAGGATAACTAGGGATCACAGTCTTGGGAGTTTCACCAGTTTCTATCTGATCAATATTCCTGGTCATTTTTTTGTTTTTGAATTTTGTTCCACATTTCTTTTCCCACTGTATCCTGGATCTCAAATTTTTATTTCTTTCTGAGTGGTTGGCATTAGTAGCTGGGCACAATCTAGTTCTTCTGGTCTCAGAGTCATGTGGCCAACATTCCCATGGTCCATTAGTCTCATGAACTAATTGTTTCCATGCATCTTTGGTTTTCTTCATCTTCTTTACTCCAGATGAAGTGAGGCTAATAGTTGCATCTTAGATGGTTGCTTGCAAACTTTTAAGACCCCATTCACAACTCACCAAAGTAGGATGTAAAACAATGTTTTTGTGAACTATGTTGTGCCAGTTGAGCTTGATGGCCCTCACCACCACGGTCCTGAGCCTGCAGGCCCAGCAAATTACCCACTCAAAGTACTTCCTTGTGGCTAAAAAGTTATCTTAACTTTTCATCTTTTTAGCTTTATTATATATGTGGACATTTTAATAGCACAAATACATGTTGTTGTTGTTATGTGCTGTCGAGTCAGCCCTGACTCATAGCGACCCCTCCTTGGGTTTCCGAGGCAGTATCACTACGGAAGTAGGATTGCC
>NW_006921861.1:2957829-2963093 GCF_000298275.1 Orycteropus afer afer | reverse complement strand
AAGGAAGGTTGGGCAATCCTACTTCCGTAGTGATACTGCCTCGGAAACTCAAGGAGAGGTCGCTATGAGTCGGGGCCAACTCAACGGCAAACAACAACAACAATTTATCTGTTGATGGGCACTTAGGTTTTGTCTATACCTTTGCTGTTATGAATAGTGTTGTGATGAACATGGGTGTGGATATATCTATTCGTGTCCCAGATGTCACCTCTTTAGGATATATTTCTAGTAGTGAGATTGCTGGATCAAATGGTATTTCTATTTCCAACTTTTAAAGGAAGGGCCATACTA
Organism: Orycteropus afer afer; assembly: GCF_000298275.1. NCBI lineage: Eukaryota > Metazoa > Chordata > Mammalia > Tubulidentata > Orycteropodidae > Orycteropus > Orycteropus afer. The sequence continues at coordinate 2,962,802 of NW_006921861.1, read as the reverse complement.
TTTTCCATGGTGGTGGTTCCATTTTATAGTCCCACTAGCAGTATGTGAGTGTTCTAACCCCAGCATTTGTTGTTTTGTGTCTTGTTGGACTTTGCTACTATTGCTGGGGTGAGATGATATCTCATTGTTTTGATTTCATTTCTCTAATGGCTAAATATCAGAAGCATTTCTTTATATGTTTGTTGGCTGTCTGAGTATCTTCTTTGGTGAAGTATCTGTTCATGTCCCCTTACCATTTTTTAATTGGTCTGTTTGTCTTTTTGATGTCAAGCTATTGAAGTTTTCTATAAATTTTAGAGATTAATCTCTTGTTGGATATGTCATTGCCAAATATTTTTCCCAATCTGTAGTTTCTCTTTTCACTCTTTTGGAGAAGTCTTTTGATGCACATAAGAATTTAATTTTCATAAGGTCCCAGTCATCTAGTTTATCTTCTGCTGTTTGTGTATTTTGAGTTGTGCTTGATAGTCTATTTATGCCATAAATTAGAGCCCCTTGGTTTGTCCCTAATTTATTTTTGATTAACTTTATAGTTTTCAGTTTTACCTTTAGGTCTTTGATCCATCTTGAGTTCACTTTTGTGAATGGTATTAGATACAGATCTTGTTTCATTTTTCTGGAAATGCATGTGCAGGTTTGCCAGCACTATTTGTTTAAAAGAATATCTCTTCTCTATTTAATGAGTTTCAGCCCTTTGTCAAAGATCATCTATCCATATGTGGATTCTCAATCCTCTTCCAGAGATCTGTGTATATTGTTATACAGATATCAGGCTATTTTGACTACTATGGCTGTATAGTAGGTTTTGAGATTGGGGAGTGTGCACCTGTGGTAGTTATGTTTGTGTGTCAACTTGGCTGGGCCTGGTTGAGTGACTAGGCAGCTGGTGGTAGTTATTCCCCATTATGAGACTGGCAATCAGCTCCATGGTGGGATCTACCACAAGCAGCTGAGTAGCTGCCTTTGGGATGTTGTCTGCTTCCTATATATAAGGAGAAGCCTTGGGAATGATCTCTAGCCTATGCCATGCTTGGACCCTGCATATAGCCATGTCATTGTTCGGCAGCCTGCCACGCTTTGCCAACCTTGGGACTTACAATGGACTTAAATTAATGGCTTGCTGTGTGGTTTGATAACATCAGGAGTGTGCCATTTTATTTGTCAACTTTGGGCTTGTCAGCCTCAGCAGCCAGCAGCTGTCTGAGTGAAGAAACATGTCTCTAGCTTCAGTGGGCTGGGAGCAGAAGACAGAGCTGAAACCCAAGCCTGAGGGGCTTCCATCCACCCCCTAGAGCCTGGCACTTTGAACTTGGACTTAAAGCCTCCAAATTGTAAGAATAAACTCCTGTTTGTTGAAGCCATACCATTTGTGGTATATTGTTGTCAGAACGACACTAGGTAACCAGAACAGCACCCTCCTACTTTGTTTTTATTTTTCTTCTTCGGTAGTGTTTTCCTTATCCAAGCTTTTTTCCCTTTCCATATAAAATTAGTGATTGTTTTTTCCATGTCCTTAAAATAATATTGATGGAACCTGGATAGGGATTGCTTTGGGAAGTATTGACATTTTCAAACTGTTTGCTCTTCTTACACATGAGCATGATATGCTCTTCCATTTAATTGAGTCTCTTACATTTTATTGTACTAATTAATATTTTGTAGTTTTCTTCATATTGGTCTTTTGTGACCTTGGTAAGATGTATTTCTAAGTATTTAATCTTTTTGGTAGCTATTATAAATGATATTGCTTTCTTTTTCAGAGATCTCTTTGTTGATGTAGAGGTGTCCAATTGATTTTTGTGTGTTGATCTTGTAAATCCTGCTGCTTCCCTGAATCTTTCAATTAGTTTCAGTAATTTTCTTGCCTTGTCTTTTGGTTTTTCTATGTATAGGATCATATCATCTGCAAATAGAGTTAGTTTTACTTTTTCTTTGGCAATTTGGATGCCATTTCTCTCTCTCTTTTCTGTGTTATTGCTCTAGCTAGAATTTCCAATGCTGTGTTTAATAGTGTTGATAGAGGACATCCTTGTTGGGTTCTTATTCACAAGGGGAATGCTTTGAGTCTCTCTCCATTGAGAATAATGTTGCCTGTTTGTTTTGCATGTATACCCTTTGTTTTGTCAAAGACTTTACCCTACTATTCCTATCTTGATGAGAGTTTTTCTCAGGAATGGGGGTTGAATTTTGTCCAATGCCTTTTCTGCATCATTTGATAAGTTCATGTGGTTCTTTTCTTTTGTTTTATTTATGTGATGAATTATGTTTATTGCTTTACCAGTGTTGAACCATCCTTGCATACATGGTATGATTCCCACTTGATCATGGTGTATTATTTTTTATATAGTTTTGGATTCTATTGACAAGGATTTTGTTGAAGTTTTTGCATCTGTATTCATGACTGATACAAAAACAAAAGTCACTGCTGTCGAGTTGTTTCCGACTCCTAGTGACCCCTTCTTGGGTTTCCGAGGCGGTATCTCTATGGAAGTAGATTGCCCAATCTTCCTTCCAAGGTTCATGAGTGATAATGATCTGTAATTTTCTTTTTTAGTGACATCTTTGCCTGGTTTTGGTATCAGGGTTATACTTGCTTCATAGAATTAATTTGGGAGTATGCTATCATTTTCTGTATTCTGGAATAATTTGAGTAGGATAAGTGTCAGCTCTTCTCTGATCATTTGATGGAATTCTCCAGTGAGAAGGACAGGTCTAGGACTGTTTTGTGGGGGAGCTTTTTCTTTCTTTCTTTCTTTTTAAATTGTGATTTGGGTGAAAATTTACAGAGCAAATTCACTTTCCATACAGCAGTTCACATACACTTTGTCTCATGATATTGACCACAGTTTACCACAATGCAACAGCTCCCCTCCCACCTTTTCCCCATAGTTACCTCTTCCCTATGTCCTTCCCTCCATGTACTCCTGCCCCCTGAGCTATGTCCCTGTGCATACACAGCCCTTCTATTCTCCCATGATTGTTCTCTCCAGGGAGTGTATTTACTTAGTGTAAATGTTCACCTCATATGCCTGTCTTTTGTTTGGCTGGAAGCCACAGGTATGGGTTCCATTGCAGACCTGAAGGGCAGCTAGGGGCCGTAGTCTCAGAGGTTCCATCAGGCTCTATCAGACCAGCAAACCTGGTCCTTTTTCTTCTTCTTCTTTTTCTTCTTCTTCTTCTTTTTTTTTTTTTTAATGATTTTGAGTTTTGTTCCACATTGTTCTCCCACTCTATCCAGGCTCTCCTACATAGATACTCTCCAAGTGATTGACAGTGGTAGCCAGGTACCATCTAGTTCTTCTGGTCTCATAGTAGTATATGCTGAGGATTGCATAGTGTACCAGTTGCTTGGACTAATTGTTTCCATGAATCTTTGATTTTCTTCATTCTTCTTTGCTCTGGATGAGGAGAGACCCATCATTGCATCTAGATGGCTGCTTGCAAGCTTTTAAGGTCACAGTTGCTAGTCGCCAATATAGGAGGTGGAACAATGTTTTGTGTAGTATGTTATGCCAGTTGAGGTTGGTGTCCCCTGCGACTATGGTCCCAAGCCCATAGGCCCAACTACTCACTTCCTCTGGGTACTTGGCTGTGCCCAAGTGACTACAAGCTGTGCCCTTGTCAGCTCTACACCTGGGAATTCTTACAAAACATACCAATACACTTGTAGAAATATTGTCTGCCAACCCTATACATGGTCTTGGGCACACTGCCCCCTGTATAGGCACCTAATCGTTCATCCTGTCCACCCATCCACTCACCAGCATATCAATGTTTGCCTTCACTGACAATGTAGTTCTGTATGTGCAAAGGGTTCATCTTTGTTGTCTGTACCTCCCATGAGCCTCTGTATGTCTTCCTCTTCCTCAGTGCCACTGTCTTGATCACTCACATTTGGTACATAGCCCTTCTCTTCACCCAAATCAATACTTGTCTCTACCTATCTAACAGAGTTCCCTCCTCTCCCTTCCTACCCTTGGTATCCAACAAAGAAAATTTCCTTCCATATATAAATCTTTCTTGACATTTTACAATAATATTTGTCCTTCTATGATTGACTTATTTCACTCAGCATAATATCCTCCAAGTTCATCCATGTTATGCAGTGTTTTGAAGATTCTAATTATTCTTTAGGGTTGCAAAGAATTCCATTTTGTGTATGTACCATAGTTTGATTATCCATTCTTCAATTGATGGACACCTAGGTTGTTTCCATATTTTGGCATTGTAAATAGTGCTGAAATGAACATACGTGTGCATATATATGTCTGTTCTTGTCCCGGCTCTCACTTCTTTAGGATATATACCTAGTAATGGAACGGCTGGGTTAAAGGGTATTTCTAATTCCAACTTTTTAAGGAATCGCCATACCAATTTCCCCAGTAACCATTTTACAGTCCAAACAGCAGTGTATGAGAGTCCCGATCTCTCCATAACCTCGCCAGCACTTATTTTTCTGTCTTGTTGAACTTTGCTACTAGTGCTGGAGCAAGGTGGTATCTCATTGTTGTTTTGATTTGCATCTCTCTAATGACTAATGATCCTGAGCATCTCTTCATATGTTTGTTGGCCGCCTGAATATCCTCCTTGATGAAGTGTCTATTCATGTCTTCTGCGCATTTTTAGTCTTTTTGTTATTGAGGTGTTGGAGTATTCTATAAATTCTAGAGATAAGTCCCTTGTCAGATATGTCATTGCCAAATATTTTTTCCCAATCTGTAGATTTTCTTTTGACTCTTTTGGAGAAATCTTTGGAAGCACATAAAAATTTAATTGTTAAAGGTCCCATTCATCTAGTTTCTCTTCTGCTGTTTGTGCATTTTGGGTTATGCTTGATAGTCTATTTATGCCATATATCAGGGCCCCTAAATTTGCCCCTAGTTTTTCCTTGAGGAACTTTATAGTTTTGGGTTTCACATTCAAGTCTTTGATTCATCTGGAGTTTGTTTTTGTGTATGGTGTGAGGTACATAT
>NW_006921861.1:2953078-2956581 GCF_000298275.1 Orycteropus afer afer | reverse complement strand
CCTTTTCTGCATCAATTGATATGATCATGTGGGTCTTCTTGTTTGTTTTCTTTGTGTTGGATGACATTGATTGCTTTTCTAATGTTGAACCATCCTTGCATACATGATATGAACCGCACTTGGTCATAATAGATTATTTTTTGGATATATTGTTGGAGTCTATTGGCTAGGATTTTGTTAAAGATTTTTGTATCTATATTTATGAAGGATATTGGTCTGTAGTTTTGCTTTTGAGTGAAGTCTTTGCCTGGTTTTGGTTTCAAGGTTATGCTTGTGTCATAAAACGATTTATATAGGATTCCATTCTTTTGTATATGTTTTGGAATAGTTTGAGTAGGATGGTGTCAGTTCTTCTGTGAATGTTTGGTAGAAATCTCTGGGGAAATTGTCTGGGCTAAGACTTTTTTAGTTGGTAATTTTTTTATGACCTGTTCAATTTCTTATTTTGTTATGGACCTGTTCAACTATTCCACATCAGTCTGTGTTAGTTTAAGTGGTGTGTCTAGAAATCTGTCTATTTCTTCCAGATTTTCAAATTTGTTGGAGTACAGTTCTTCATAATATCCTGATATTATCCTTTTTATTACAGTTGGTTCTATTGTGATGTCGCCTTTCGTGTCTTATTTGTGTTATTTGTATTCTCTCCTTCTTTTCCTTTCTTACATTTGCCAGTGGCTTGTCAATTTTATTAATCTTTTCAAAAACCCAACTTCTAGACTTGTTGATATAACAAATATCTTGTTGATATTTGCTATTGTCTTTCTATTTTCGGTTTCATTGATTTCTGCTCAAATCATTATTATTTCCTTTCTTTTGATGACTATAGGCTTTTCTTGTGTCTCTTTTTCTAATTGTTGGAGATGTTGGCTTAAATTGTTGATTTTGCCTCTTTCTTTTTTCTTGATGTGTACATTTATTGCCATAAATTGACCTCTGATCACTGCTTTTGCAGTGTCCCAAAGATTTTAGTATGTCGTGTTTTCATTCTTGTTTGATTCAAGGAATTTTTGAATTTCGTTTTTTATTTCTTCTTTTACCCAGTCTTTCTTAATGAGGGTGTTGTTTAGTTTCCATGTGCTTGCTCCTTTTCCATTGATCTTCTTATTGTTGATTTTTAATTTGATAGCATTGTGATCTGAGAAGATGCTTTGCAATATTTCAATGTTTTTAAATTTATTAAGGCTTGCTTTATGGCCTACCATATGGTCTATCCTGAAGAATGTTCCATGTGCACTGGAAAAGAATGTATACTGTGGTGTTGTTGCATGAAATACTCTGTAGATGTTTATAAGGTCAAATTGGTGGATTGTATTGTTCTGCATCTTTCTTGAATTTCTTTCCAGTTCTTTCACTGAAAGTCGTGTATTAATGTCTCCCACTATGACTGTTGAGTCATCTATTTGTCTTTTCAATTCCATTAAAGTCTGATTTATGTATTTTGGGGCTCTTTCATTGGGTCCATAGATATTTATTATGGTTATATCTTGTTGTTCAATTGACTTTTAATTATTTTATAATGTCTTTCCTTGTCTCAGATGGTGGTTTTTGTCTTAAAGACAATTTTCTCAGAAATTAGTATTGCCACTCCTGCTCTCTTTTGGTTGCCATTTGCTTGATATATATTTATTCAACCTTTGACTTTTAGTCTATTTTTGTCTTTTTCTCTAAGGTGTGTCTCTTGTAGACATCATAATAATGGGTTTTGTTTCCTTATCCAATCTGCAACTGTCCATCTCATGAGTGCTGCACTGAATCCATTAACGTTCAGTGCAATTATCGAGAAGTATTAATTGGTTGCTGTCATTTTGTTATGTATTTCTTCATGGTGTTCCATGTAATTTTCTGCACTGAGCTCATTATGCTTATGAATCCTGTTATCATTTCTTTGTTGCTATTGTTTTAGTATTTGCTAAACATTTGTTCTTGTCCTCTTTTTTATTGTGATGTGAAGGTTTATCATTTTTCTTTGAGGTTACCCTGTGATATATAATTTTCTCCCTGAGTTTAGAACAGTCTTTCAACTCTCTTGACTTCCTCACCATATAGAAGTTCTGTAACCACACAATATTTTCCCTCTTTTTGGTTTGTAGTTGTCCTCATTTTCTAACTGAAAATTGGAAAATGTCTATAATCTGGTTCTCTTTCTATAATCTTGTAAGCTTATTTTACTTTGGATACTACCATAGCTGTGTTGGTTTATGGGTTATGTCATGTTGTGTATTAATGGTAGTTGTTGTTTGCTATTATTGATTCACTGCTCAAAGGACTCCCTTAGTATCTCTTGTAAGTTGGTCTGGTTTTAACAAATTCCCTTAGTTTCTGCTTATCTGGAAATCTAATTTCACAATCATATCTGAGGGACAATTTTGCCAGGTATATAATTCTTGGTTGGAAATTTTTCTCTTTTAGGGTTTTATGTATACCATCCCATTGCCTTCTCTCTTGCATGGTTTCTGCTGAGAAATCAGAGCTTATTCTTATTGGTAGTCCTTTGCAAGTAACTTTTTATTTTTCCCATGCTGCTTTCAGGATTCTTTCTTTGTCTTTGGTTTTGATGAGTTTGATGATGATGTCTTGGTGATTTTCTTTTGGGGTCTATCCTGTTTGAGGTTCATTGGACTTTCCTGATAGGAAGTTCTCTTCCAAGGAAGAGAACTTCCAACAAATCTTAGACAATTTTCTCAGTGCTTTTATTTGTCTCTTCCTGTTCTGGAATTCTGATTACATGTAGGTTATTCCTTTTGATGGTATCCCACAAGAACTTTAGATTTTCTTCATTTTGTTTTGATCTTTTCTCTGGTCCCTTTCCAAAGAAGTATTCAGGTATTTGTCTTCAGTTTCATTAGTTCTGTCTTTTATTGATTCAATTCTATTTCTTTGTCTGTTCAATGTGTTATCCATTTCTGTCAATTTAGTATTAATCTTCTGGATTTCTATCTGTACATTTTGTATCATTTCTAATTTTTCATTTATTTTGTCATTTTTTCTTGTATTTTCTTTTGAATTTTCTAGGATTTTGTCTGTGTTTTCCTTAACTTTGTTAGTGTTTTCCTTAATGTGTCTCTCAATCCTTTGAAGATGCCTAAATATAATTTTTTTAATTCCTTATCAGGGAGTTCCAAAGCTGCTTCTTCCTCAGGTATGTATTCTGGGTCTGTATCCTGCTCCCTTATTTCTACCACTATCTCTTACTTCTTTGTTTGGAGTGTGATGGTCTGTTGTCTCTGAGATATTGGGACATTGTTATGTTTAGATCTCTGTTAACTCTTTTTGAAGAGCAGCTAAGGGTGAGTCAGGCTCTTATTAGTGATTGTTTATCACTGGCCAGTTGGTGGAGAAGGAAGTGGTGGCTGTCAGTAAGTAAGTGAACTGCAGGATGTGTGGGTGTAGTTGTGTTGTACAGGCACTGTTGCTGTCTCCCACTCAGTTAGACAAAAATAACAATTGAATAGCCATCAAAAAAGTAAAAGCAAGTGGACAAAAATACACCATGTAATCACACA
>NW_006921861.1:2950624-2951730 GCF_000298275.1 Orycteropus afer afer | reverse complement strand
CTTCCCAGGTTCTACTTTGCAGCTTTTTCTCAGTTCCCTATTCCTGGTTCCAATTTTTTCTTTCTCATGGTTAACGCTATTCCTTGTTTTTCTTTTGGTGTTTCTACCATTTTTTTTTCTTAATTATTCTCCTACTCTGCCTTTTTTCTCTTATTTCCCTCTCCCTGGATATTGCAGAGGTTTTATTTCCTTTTTTTGGTTATTGGCCCCATGTGATTACATGGTGTGTTTTTTGTCCACTTGCTTTTACTTTTTTGATGGTTATTCAATTGTTATTTTTGTCTAACTGAGTTGGAGACAGCAACAGTGCCCATACAATACAGCTACACCCACACCTCCTTATAAAGATAGTTATTATCTATTTTATAAACCTTTTTATGAAGTGTGGGGAAGATAAGCCAGAGGGGACAACAGAGCAGAGCAGCAGCAAGGGATTCAGGTAAGGGGAGGGATCAAAACCCCACCCCAATCAGCCAAGAAGAGGGAAAAGTGAAGCCAGAGGGGATGACAGAGCAGAACAGTGCCAGGGATCCAGGTAAGGAGAGGTGGAGAGGCTTTGGATAGCTAAGCAAGATGAACTTGTCTGTCAGTTTGTTGTACTGTTGTGGCTTGCATGTTGCTATGAGGCTTGAGGATGTGCCACCAGTGTTTCAAGTGCTGTCAGGTTGAACTTGGTGCACAGGTTTCAGTGCAGCTTGCAGACTGAGACAGACTAGGAAGAAGGAAGAGACCATCCACTTCTCAAAGAATTGGCCAGGGAAAATATTGTGAATAGCAGAGAAACACTGTCTGATACATTACTGCACAACTTTATGAATAACCCAGAAACATTATCTGATATACTGCAGGAGGATGAGCCCCTTACATCAGAAGGCTTTCAAAATATGACTAGGAGAGAGCTGCATCATCAGAATAGGACCAACCTTCCTGATATGGATAAAATAAAGTTTTTGAGACCTCCATTTGCTGATGAGGCAAGACTCAAATTGAGGAGAAACAACTGTAAACATCCATAAATAGGAACATGGAATGTAAGAAGTATGAATCTAGGAAAATTGGAAGTTGTTAAAATGAAATACAATGCATAAATATTGATATCCTAGGCA
>NW_006921861.1:2946582-2950079 GCF_000298275.1 Orycteropus afer afer | reverse complement strand
TGTGGATCAAACCATCAACCGTTCATATGCAAGTTCAACTTGAAGTTGAAGACAATTAAAACAAGTCCATGAGAGCCAAAATATGATCTTGAATATGTCCCTCCTGAATTTAGAGACCATCTAAAGAATAGATTTGATGCATTGAACACCAATGACTGAAAAGCAGAATTGTGAGATAACATCAAAAACATCATCCATGAAGAGAGCAAGAGGTCATTAAAAGATGAGAAATGAAGCAAAGACTAAAATGGATGTCAGAAGAGACTCTGAAACTTGCCTTTGAGTGGAGAGTAGCTAAAGCAAATGGAACAATGACAAGATAAAAGAGCTGAACAGATTTTAAAGAGGAGCTCGAGCAGACAAAGCCAGTTTCTATAATGAAATGTGCAAAGACCTGGAGTTAGAAAACCAAAAGGGAAGAAAACACTTGGCATTTCGCAAGCTGAAAGAACTGAGGAAAAAATTTAAGCTGAGTGGCAATATTGAAAGATTCTATGGGCAAAATATTGAATGATTCAGGAAGCCTCAAAAGAAGATGGAAACAATACACAAAGTCACTAAACCAAAAAGAACTCGTCAATCTTCATCCATTTCAGGAGGTAGCATATGATCAAGAACCAATGGTACTGAAGGAAGAAGTCAAAGCTGCACTGAAGGAAATGGTGAAGAACAAGGCTCCAGGAATTGACGGAATACCCACTGAGATGTTTCAACAAACTGATGCCCCACTGGAGGCACTCACTTGGTTATGCCAAGAGATTTGGAAGACAGCCACTTGGCCAACTGACTGGAAAAGATCCATATTTGTGCCCATTCCAAAGAGAGGTGATCCCACAGAATGTGGAAATTATCAAGTGATATCATTAATATCGCACACAAGTAAGATCTTACTGAATGAAGATAATTCAAAAAAGTTTGCAGCAGTCTATTGACAGAGAACTTCCAGAGGTGCAGGCTAGATTCAGAAGAGGACTTGGAACAAGGGATATCATTGCTGATCTCAGATGGATCTTGGCTCCAAAGAATACCAGAAAGATGTTTTATTGATTATGAAAAGCCTTTGATTGTGTGGATCATAACAAATTGTGGTTAATATTGAGAAGAATGGTAATTCCAGAACACTTAATTGTACTCATGAAGAACCTGTACATAGACGAGGAGGCTGACATTCAAAGAGAACAAGGGGACATTGCGTGGTTTAAAATCAAGAAGGGAGTGCATCAGGGTTGTATCCTTTCACAATACTTATTCACTCTATATGCTGAGCAAATAATCCGAGAAGCTGAACTATATGAAGAAGAACGTGGCATCAGGATTGGAGGAAGGCTCATTAACAATCTGCAATACACTGACAACACAACTTTGCTTGCTGAAAGTGAGAATGACTTGAAGCACTTACTGATGAAGATTGCAGAATATAGTCTGCAGTATGGATTACATCTCAATATACATAAAACAAACATTCTCACAACTGGACCTATAAGCAGCATCACTATAAATGGAGAAAAGTTTGAAGTTGTCAAAGACTTCACATTGCTTGGTTCTACAACTAAGCCAATGGAAACAGCAGTCGGGACATCAGATCACATATAGCACTGGGCAAGTCGGCTGCAAAGGACCACTTTCAAGTGCTGAGGAGCAAAGATGTCTCCTTGTGGACTAAGGTGTGCGTGACATAAGCTATGGTATGTTCAATCACCTCATAAGTATGTGAGAGCTGGACACTGAATGAATAAAGAAGACCGAAGAACAATTGATGCTTTTGAGATGTGGTACTCACAAAGAATGCTGAAAGTACCATGGCTGCTAAAAAAACTACAAATCTGACCTGGAGGAAGTGCAGATGGAATGTTCCTTGGAAGCCATAATGGCCAGACTTCATCTCACCTACTTTAGTCATGTTGGCAGAAGAGACAATTCTCTGGAGAAGGATGTCATGTTTGGTAAAATGGAGGGTCAACGAAGGAGAGGAAGGCCCTCAACCAGATGGATTGACATAGTGGCTGCAGTGATGGGCTCAAGTATAGCAGGGATCACGGAGCTTGCATGGAACCGAAGTTGTGCATAGGGTCTCTATGAGTCAGAGACGACTTGACAGCACCTAACAACAATATCTGTTTTATTGTGGTTGATTCTGTTGTGGCATCATTCATTTAATTTATTAATCATGTTACTTGCATCTTCTCTTTCTTTCCCTTAGTTAAATTTTACAGTGTTTTGCCATTTTAGTTAATCTTACTAAAGAATCAGCTTCTTGTTTTGCTCATTTTTTTTTTCCTATTGTTTTTCTGTTGTCTGTTTCATTTATTTCTACTCTAATCTTTATTATTTCCATTCTTCTGGAAACTGTAGACTTCTTTTGTTGCTCATTTTCTGATTGTTGGTGTTCTTGTGTTAAGGTGTTGATTTTGGTCCTGTGTTCTTTTTCACTGTGTACATTTACTACTATAAATTTATCTCTGAGTACTGCTTTCACCATGTGCCAAAAGTTTTGGTGGTTGTTTTTATTCTCATTTGTTCCTAGGAATTCTTTATTTCACATTATATTTCTTTTGTGACCTCATAGTTCTTGAGCAGTGTGTTATTTAATTTACATGTATTTGGTTTTTTACAACTCTTCCTCCTATTATTGATTTCTAATTTTATAGTGTTGTGATCTGAGAAAATGCTTTGTAGAACTTTGATGTTTTTAAATTTGTTGAGGCCTATTTTGTGACCTAACATATGGTCTATTCTGGAGGATGATCCATGTGCACCTGAAAACAATGTGTGTTGTGTTTTTGTTGAGTGGAATGTTCTGTATATGTCTATGAGAGCAAGCTCATTGATTGGTCTTCTGTATCTTTGCTGAGTTTCTTTTTTTCCTCTAGTTGTTCTGTCTTTCATTGAAAGTGATGTATTAAATTTTTGTGTTATTAGTGTTGAAGTGTCTATTTTTCCTTTCAATATAGGTAATGTTTGCTTTATGTATTTTGGAGCTCTTTCATTGGGCAAATATATTTATTTTGGTTATGTCCTCTTCTTTGATTGACCTTTTTATCATCATATAATACCCTTCCTTGTCCATTATGCTTATTTTCACCTTGAGATCTATTTAATGGAAAATTAATATTGCCACTCCTGCTTTTTTGATTTTTTGGTTGCCATTAGCTTGATATATTTTTTGCACCCCTTGATTTTTAATTGTTTTTATCTTTGTGTAAGGTGAGTCTTTTGTAGGCAGCATATTGATGAGTCTTGTTTCTTATACATTCTGCCACTCTCTTTCTCTTGACTGGTGCATTTAATCCATTCACATTCAGAGTAATTACTGACAGCTAAGAATTTACTGCTGTCATTCTTTTTTTTTTTGTGAGTGCTGATGATTTCTTTGCTTCAAATATTTTTCTGTGCCAAGTTCATGCACCTACCAGGCACTCAATACACATGCTCTAGAAAGAATGAACAAAGGCATTCAGTTACTTAATTTTCTATCTCTTTTTTTTTTTTTTTTTTTC
>NW_006921861.1:2932458-2946482 GCF_000298275.1 Orycteropus afer afer | reverse complement strand
TTTTTTTTTTTATTGTGGTGTCAGTGGTTTCTTTGTTCCGAATATTTTTCTGTGCCCAGTTCATTTTGTTACTGTGCTTTATTTTCCTTTTCCTTTTCTACATTGTTGCTTTTGTATTTACTAAGTCCTTGTGATTTTCTTCTTTTTGTCTTGGTTAGAAGGGCTGTTAATTTTATTTGTGATTACCCTGTTGTAAATTTTTATTTTCTTAAGTTTGGAACAGTATGTTCTATATTGGTATCTTCCTGACTTCCTATCAGTTTGGAAGTTCTGTGATTATACCATTTCCTCTTTCAGCTATGTAGTTATTGTCATTTACAGATTGATGCCACTAGTTCTCTATTTTCCATTTGTAAGCTTACTTTACTATTGAAAACTCTTTCTGGGTTGTTTCCTGTGTTGTGTTGTCATATGTCTTAATCTTAGGTTGTTGTCTTCTGCTGTTGTTTTTCTATCCAAAGGACTCTCTTTAGCATTTCTTGTAATATTGTTTTATTTTTTTTACAAATTCCCTTAATTTCTGGTGGGTTTTTTTTTTTTTTTTTTTTTGGAATGTCCCAATTTCACCATCATATTTAAGGGTCAATTATGCTGAATATATTATTATTTGATGGTAATTTTTTTCTTTCAAAGTTTTGTATGTCATCCCATTGCCTTTTTGCCTGCATGCTTTCTGCTAAGAAGAAATCAGAGCTTAGTCTTATTGGCTGCCCTTCATAGGTAGCATTCCATTTTTCCTGAGCTTCTTTCAACACTAAAGAATATAAGGAAGCTGATGAGGAGGGATTTTTGTAGTTACAGTCAGCCAGCAACCCTAGGAGCAGGTGGTTGTGGTGCAAACTGCTAATCCACTGGGTCATGTGTCCATGGAGGTGAAAAAAGGCATGTTTCACATATTTGGGCACCTCCAAGAGAGGAAGCTGCAAGCTTATGCCTCTTTTGGTCTGTGTAAGAAAGATCAGCACAAGGGCAGGAAGGGAGAGCCGCAGCCCCTGGGTGAGTCTGTTTGGAGTATGTTGCTGAGGGTGGCTAAGCTGTAGAGTAGGTGGTTGGGGGATCTGGGTAAAACAGCCTAGACATTGGCTTGGTAGGAGTGGGAAGGGGATTCACCCATTTACACAGGGAACCTGTCCTTTTTGGTGTGGAAGTACATATAGCTCTTTAGATACAAGTCACTGGTGTGGGTGTGCCCCACTTCTGGGCACAAACCATGTTTATCCAGCTCCTGCCCAGACTATAATGAAAGGCCACCCTAAAACTTGCTTCACCAATCATCCCAACACAAGCCTTTCCCCTTACACAGGTGGAAAGTCTCTAGCACAAGTAGGCTCTTCTGAGAGAGAGGCAGCTGCAGAGGTGGCCTCTTGTATTTAGTGTGGAAAAGATTTGTCAGTGCCTCAGGCACTGAGCAAGCAAGTTTTATCCCCTGGTTCTGTCTGCTAGAGGTGAGTTGTTGGGGGTGGATGGGCTATCATAGAGGTGAGCAGAGATCAGGGTGGGTGAGGGCAAGGTTCTCTAGCCACCTTGTTAGTAGGGGCAAAAGGAGTATTTACCTCTAGGTGTCAATAACATGTTAGAGTAGAGAGTGTAGTTCTCCAGTCATGATTCACTGGCATGGTCTGGTGTCCTTCTAGGTGCACACAGCCATTTATCCAGCTCTTGCTCAGAGTCAAGCTGTGCCTAGCTTCTCCAGCTGCCCCAAAACAAGCTTTTCCCTTTGTATAGAGCCTCAGCCCAAATGATGAGTGTGTGCTAATGGTGAATTATTTCATTCCCTTTCTCTGGCTCCCTCTTTGTCCCATGGCTACCTGTGCCACTGTATGTCTGACCTACTTCCCTCATTTTCCTCTCCCAGCCCTTGCACATCTTCTGCTCACTTTGAATTCCTCCTGATCTGTCTACACTATGTCTTTATCACTGTATGCATTACATGAAGTTGTTTTCTCCTCCTCTGAATGTGATGCATCCATGATTAAAATGATGATGCTTCTGTCAGTCCTGCCTTCGCTTCCTCCCCATTGCCAGGCACTGACCATGCTCCATTTCCCTTTCCAATCAGTGTTCAATCTAGTTTTTTGTCTTCTTATTTTATGCTCAGAATTCCAGGATCATTGTTTGTATCTGTTTTACTCACTTTTTCAGATTCTCTGTTGTATAGAGATCGGGCAGAGTGTGTTAGCAGGACACCATCTTGTGATCCTCCTGTTCCTTCTTGCCTCCATGGTTTCTGCTTAGAAATCAGAGCTTAGTCTTATTGGTTCTCCTTTTTTAGGTGACTTTTTTTTTTCCTGAGCTGCTTTTAGGATTATTTCTGTGTCTTTGATTTAGAAACTTTGATTATGATGTCTTGGTGATTTTCTTTTATTTGGAGGTCATTGAGCTTTTTGAATGCGTATCTTCTTGCATTTCATGATATTAAGGAAGTTTTGTTCCAATAACATTTCAACAGTTTCTTGGTGTTTTTGTTTGTTTTTATTTCTTCCTTTTCTGGAATTCTGATCACACAAATGTTTTTCCTATTGATGGTGTCCTACATAATTCCAAGGCTCCTTTATTGTTTTATTTTTGCTCTTTTTTCTGAATGTCCTTCTACCAGGCAAGAGTAGAGGTATTTGTCTTCAAACTCATTAATTCTGTGTTCCATTGATTCCGTTCTACTCCACTGTTTTCTACTTCAAATATGTTAATTTGTTGCTGAAATTTTAGTATTACTCGTCTGGATATTTATTTGCTGTTTTTGTATGGTAACTTATTTTCCATTTATTTGGTTAATTTATTCTTGAAATTAAAAAAAAAAATTCTTCAACAGTGTTGTCTGTATTTTCCTTGATTTTTTCTGAAGTTTCCTCAGACTTCGTCAGAATCCATTGAAGGTACCTAAATGTAATTCTTTTAAATTCGTTATCAGGTAGTTCCACTGCCATTTCTTCCTCTGGAGAATTTTCTGGCCCTGTATTTTGGTCACTTGTTTGAGCTATCTTGTCTTGGATTTGTGTGTGTGTGCGTGTGTGTGTGTGTGTGTGTGTGTGTGTGTGAAGTTGTCTGTCATCTAAAAGACATTGTAACATTGTAGTGTTATTATGTTATATATTATTGAATTTCTTAGTTTGTTAATTGTATATTGGCTTGTGTCACCCTGATTTTCTTTCTTTTTTTTTATGTTTTTGGGTGCAAATTTACAAAGATTTGTTCACATTCAACGGTTCATGCACATTTGATTTCGCAGCCCTGATTACAGTCCCCAACCAAAAGAAAAACTCTCCTACCGATGACTACCCCCACTCTGTGCCCTTCTTATCTATGCATTCCTGTTTGTCTAGCTTTTCTTCTGTGTGAATGCTACCCCTCTGGTATCTCATGGTTGATTGATCAACAGGGTGCATCTCTCTAGGATAGGTGGGTGCATCTCCTTCATATGAGTGTTCTGCTTGTAGGTCTTCCTACTGCTGGGCTGAGGATGATTTGACGGAAGGGAGTCCATTTCTAAACCCTAGTCTTGAGGATTCCACCAATCTCTATCTGACCAGTAATTCTGATCATTTTTATGTTTTTGAATTTTGTCCCACATTTTTCCTCCCACTATATCCAGTATCTCCAATTTTGATCCCCTTCCAAGTGGTTGGGATTGGTAGCCAGGCACTATCTAGTTCTGGTTGCAGGGTGATGAAGGCTGAGGTCCTCATGGTCCATCATATCTTTAGAATAATTGTTTCCAAATGACTTTGATTTTCTTCACTTGTCTTTGCTCCAGGCAAGAGGAGACCAATAGTTGCATCCTAGATGGCTGCTCAAAAGCATTTTTTTTTTTCTTAATTATGCTTTAGGTGCAAATTTACAGAGCAGAATTTGTTTTACATTCAACATTTCATGTAAATTTGGTTTTACTCCCCAATTACCACCCCTAACCCTAACCCATTCTCCTCCTCTTGCTTCCCAGTAACCTTCCTCTATGCCCCTCTTAGTTGTGCACTCCTGTGTGTCCAGCTTTTCCTCCATGTGAATGTGGGCCTTCTGGTGGCCCATGGCTGATTGCTCCAAGAGATGTATCTCTGTACACTAGGTGGGTGCATAGCCATGGGTTGAGTGTTCTGCATATAAGTTTTATTTACTATTGGACCCAGCCCTTGGGTGTGAGTTTTATCCCAGGCCCAAAGTGTATCCCAGGGCCATAGTTGTGGGTGTCCCACTAGACTCCATCCAACCAGTAATTTTGGTCATTATTGTGTTTTTGGATTTTGTTCCATGTTTTTCCTCCCATTCTGTCCAGAATCTCCAGTTTTGATCCTTTTCTGAGTGGTTGGCATTGGTAGCCAGGCACCATACAGTTCTTCTGGTCTCAAGGTCCATCATGTTGTAGGGCTGATTGTTTCCAAATGCCCTTGGTTTTCTTCACTTTTCTTTGCTTCTGACAATAGGAGACCATTAGCTGCTTCTTAGATGGTTGCTCAAAAGGTTTTAAGATCCCAGTTGCAACTCACCAAGGTAGGTTGTGGAACAAGATTTTTATGTATTTTGCTGTGCCAATTTGAGTCTGGCGTCCAATACTGTGGTCCTTAGTCAGCAGTTCTGGTGGATCTCTCTCCCACAGTGTCTGGCTGTCTGTGAAGCAAACGCTCTATCTCTCCCTTCTGTTGCTTCTGTAATGATTGTGGGTATTTTCTATCATTAGTATCTGTGCAAGGTTAGCCTCAGCTAAATCTATCTTTGGTATAGAGTATAATTCTGTTCACTGTCTCCCATCTGATGATCTCAATTATCTACGTGTGTATCTGTAGCCTGGTGTTTGGTGTTAACGATAATGCAGTATTGTGGATATACTTGTATTAGCCTCTGTCATCTATATCTTCTGTGCACAATTCAGTGTCCTCCATTTCCCCAATGTTATCATGCTGGTCACAGACTCTATACCATCTCTCTCCTTGCCCAACTCAGTGTGTGGCCCACAACTAGTCTGAAATTATCCCCTTCCCTTCCCTTTCATCCCTGGTAACCTACAAAGTGAGTTCCCTTCACTAAGAAAACCCTTCCTTGACTTTTTACACTAAGAGGCTCATACAGTATTTGTCCTTCTGCAGTTGACTCAGTTCACTCAGCATAGTGTCCTCCAGGTTCATCCATGTTGTGAGATGATTTGCGTATCCTTATTGTCCTTCAAGGGAGCTCTGGTAGCATAGTGGCTAAGACACTTGCCTGCTAACCAGACGGCTGGCGGTTCAAACCCACCAGCCACTCCTCGGAAGGAAGGTTGGGCAATCCTACTTCCGTAGTGATACTGCCTCGGAAACCCAAGGAGGGGTCGCTATGAGTCGGGGTCGACTCGATGGCACATAACAACAACAACAACAACATTGTCCTTCAATGTAGCTCCATTGTGTGAATGTACCATAGTTTGGTTATCTATTCGTTAGGTTATTTCCATCTCTTTGCTATAGTGAATTGTGCTGTGATGAACATGGCTGTGCATATGTCTGTTCGTGTCCTATCACATCTTGAGGATATACTCCTAATAATGGAATTGCTGGCTCAAATGGTATTTCTATTTTCAGTTTTTTAAGGAAACACCATATCATTTGCCACAGTGGTTGTACCATTTTACAGTCCCACCAGCAGTGTATGAGAGTTCCAATCTCTCTGCAGCCTTGTCAGCATTTGTTATTTTCTGTCCTGTTGAATTTTGCTATTAATGCTGGGGTGAGATGATATCTCATAGTTGTTTTGATTTGCATCTCTCCAGTGGCTAATGTTCATGAGCCTTTCCTCCTATGTTTGTGCGCCGCCAGCATATCATCTTTAGTGAAGTGTCTGTTCATGTCCCTTGCCCGTTTTTGAATTGGATTTTTTTTTTCTTTTTAGTGTTGAGGTGTTGAAGTTTTCTATAGATTTGGGAGATAAGTTCTTTGTCAGATATGTCATAGGCAAATATTTTCTCCCAATCTCTAGGTTCTCTTCTTACGCTTTTAACAGTCTTTCAATGCACATAAGAATTTATTATTTAAAAGATTTCAGTCATCTCACTTCTCTTCCACCTCCTGTGCATTCTGGGTTATGCTTGATAGTCTATTTATGCCATAAATTAGGCATAGATTTGTCCCTATTTTATCTTTGATGAACTTTATAGTTTTTGGTTTTACATTTAAGTCTTTGATCCAACTTGAATTTTTTTTTTTCTGTATGAGGTGAGGTATGGGTCTTGTTTCATTTTTCTGCATGTGGATATCCAATTTTGCCAGCACCACTTGTTAAATTGGCTGTCTCTTCCCAATTTAATGGGTTTTGGACCTTTGTCTAAGATCAGCTGTCCATAGATGGATGGATCTATTTCTGGACTTTAAATTGTGTTCCCTTGGTCTATGTGTCTGTCATTGTACCAGTACCACACTGTTTTGATTACTGTAGCTCTTTAGTAGGTTTTGAGATCTGGGAGTATGAGACTTCCTACTTTGTTCTTCTTCAGTAGTGCTCTGGTTATCTGATGTCTCTTTCCTTTCTATATGAAATAAGTAATCAGTTTATTCCCTGTCCTTAAAAAATTGTGTTGGTATCTGGATTGGTATTGTATTAAAATGTGCAGAGTGCTTTGGGTAGTATTGACATTTTCACAATATTCAGTCTTCTTATCCATGAACAAGGAGCTCTGGTAGTATAGTGCCTAAGGCATTTGACTGCTAACCAGAAAGCTGGCGGTTCAAACCCACCAGCCACTCCTTGGAAGGAAGGTTGGACAATCTACTTCCATAGTGATACCATCTTGGAAACCCAAGGAGGGGTTGCTATGAGTCAGGTCTGACTGGGCACTTAACAATGATAACAACATTCATGAACAAAGCATTTGATAAAATCCAACACCCATTCCTGATCAAAACTCTCAGCAAAGTAGGAATAGAAGGGACATTCCTCAACATAATAAAGGTTATCAGGGGTCACTATGAGTCTGGTCCAACTCACCTAACAAGAACATGCAAAACCAACAGCCAACATTATTCTCAATACAGAGAAACTGAAACCATTCCCCTTGTGAACAGGAATCAGACAAAGATGCTCTCTATCACCATTTATATTCAACATTATATTGGAAGTCCTAGTCGGGGCAATAAGGCAAGAAAAGGAAATTAAAGGTGGTTCTTTTTATTTGGAGAGAGTTTTCTTTCATTTCCCCTACACTCTTCCAGATTTTATGGCACTTTAAGCTAAGGGGGTCTTCTTCCTTTTCACAGTGCGATCTTTGTCCCCACTCAAAGCCCCAGTTCACCTTGAAAAACCCTCAGTGTGGCTATTCTGAGGCTTTAGTGCCTGTGGGTTCCATGATGTCATCCTTTTTTTTTTTTTTTTCCCCTCCTCCTCGACCACCTTTGTATTTCTAATGACTCCTCTTCAGTTCTGGTTCCACTGGCTGGGCAGTTTTCTTTATTTTTTGCCAGTTGGTTAATGTGCTCCGATTCACTGCCTTCACTGGATCTAATACTTTACCTTCTCATTAGCTAGTCATAAATAACAAAACCAAAAAAACCAAACTCACTGCTGTCAAGTTGATTTGACTCATAATGACCACTTCCTGGGTTTCCAAGGCAGTATCACTACAGATGTAGATTGTCCAATCTTCCTTCCAAGGACAGTGTCATTATTTGCATCTGCTTTTTTTAGTTTCTAAACTTCTCTGTTGATAGAGGGAGTAAGCTTATGGACTGTCATCTTCCCATCTCCCCTGTCTTGTTCTGTTTTAATACTTCCAGGCAACAGGGTGGGCATATTACTCTCATCGTTAGTTTGGCAGAACTAGGGTGCTCACCACCTGTCTCCACATGGAATGTAGACATATGTCTCTGATCACTGATCATGCAGAGCACCTCAGGGCATGTTGAGTGTATGTAATCCACCCTCTTTCATCATTCTAGTAGTTCTGGAGCAAGTAGTGGCACTCACCCTGTTGGTGGGGCGGCAGGTGTGATAGATATGGCTAGGTAGTGTCATTGGCTTCTAACTGCTGGGGAAAGATAAAAAAAAATGGATGAAGAAGAGGATAGAAAAAAATAAAAAGAAATGAAAAAGATAAGGAAGAAGGAATATCTAAGAAGAAAGAAAAAGAGAAAAAATAAAGAGAAAAAGAAAAAAGAAGGAAAAAAACATGTAAAACAAATACAGCACAGTACTGGCACAAGTGGTAACTGCCAAACATGGCTGTGGTGAAAGTGTGGCACTTGCTCCATTAGAGCATGCACCACTGAATATGGAGGGTCAGGAGAAGCACTACTGAACTTGGGGATGGTGGGGATAAGGTGCTTGCTCAGGTAGATTGAAAAAAAAAAAAAACATGCAATTGGAAAAGGAAGGAAAACAGGAAATAAAAGGGGGGAGGGTGGACAGGGAAGGACTGAACAGAAGGGAAGAAAGAAAAAGTAAAAAAAGAGAAAAAAAACTGGTGCAAATATTAGCCAACAGACTCAGTTGCAGCAGTAATGCAGAGCTCACTGCTGCAATTCAGGGAAGGGTGGGGGTCAGTGCTGCTGATCATGCAGCAGGGTTGGGAACAACAACAACAAAAAGGTTAAGAGGAAGAAAGAAATGAAAGAAGAAAAAGAAAATAAGAGGGAGAAAAGGGAAGCACTAAGAAGGATAAAAGAAAGAAAAAAGAAGAGCAGCACAATACTGGCAAAAGTGCCAGCCATGAGGCATGACTGTGCAGGAATGCAGTATTCACTCTGCTGGAGTATACACTAGGGAGGTGTAGAGACAGGTGCTGCTAAGTGAGTGGGCAGCGGTGGAGGGGTTCTTGATCTTTGGAATCCCAAAAATAAAGAAAAAGGACAAAGGAAGTAGTCACGGAAAAAAAAAAAAAAGAAAAGAAAAAGAGAAACAAAAAAAAGGGGGGAGGGAAGACAGAAGAACTAAGCACAAAGAGAAGGAAGGAAAAATACCAGCAGAGCACTGGCAGTAGGGGGAGTTTGGCCCCTAGGTGTATGAGGGTGGGGAGGGCCATACCTTTGGTCACCAGGAGTGCTGTGAAGGCAGGGAATACACACATCTTTGGTCACCTAATCACCAGTGTGGGTGCCGGTGCAGTCCTAAACAAGTGGAGGTGGTTATTTGGTTCCTGCTCTGATCAGAATGCAGCTTGCAGTAATTCAAAATGGCTATTCTGTGTTGGTTGGCAGTTTATCACTTCTTGTTCACTGTTTTTGTTCAGTCTCTTCCTCTCATTGGTATTTGATCTACTTCTTTATCCTTAACTTTGAAGTTCTGGGATCCAGGATTGTCATCCATAGCCATTCCCCTTGTTTTTTCAAGTCTTTTGTTATAAAGGGTCTGGTTAGTGTATCTGCCTAGTCTACTATCTTGTAAACTCTGCCCATGTTTATTTTTGGACATTTAAATCCAACTGAGATTATACTGTAACCATCATTCAATACTGCTACTGGTGTATTTGCATTTGGTGTCTCTGAGCTTTTTGATGACAGCACTAATGCTGTTTCTCTCCTTGGGTCCTAATATCACTTAGTACTGCCAGGAACAGCAAGCAACTGCTCTGCATACATCTACTCTGAAAGGATTTGAGAGCCACAAAACAACTAATGACAAAGTGGTCTTGTAGCCATTTGCTTGGGGAACTGTCGCCTAGGAACTCTCCCTCCAGTCCTTCTGGAGACAGCTTTGTACTTCCAGGATTAACTCATACTGTTTCATCTCAGAAGTCAGGGGAGAAGCATTTCCCTGTAAACAGATTTCTTTGTACATCTGTAAGCAAACAACGTGGACAGCAATTCATCTCCCTGCAAATGCACACCTCCTTCTCCTGAAGCTTCCTAATCTTGACCATGTTCTTGGATCCATACAGATTTGCAGTTTTGGAATCTAGAGTTGTTTGGGACTGGAATTTTGGTTTTAGATTAGCTTTTAGAGTGTGGCAGATTCAGTTTTAAAAAATTATATAAAATGAAACTAATGTCATATAGACATAGCTCAACTTCAGATGAGAAGGCATTTGACTGCTAATCAGAAGGCTGGCAGTTCAAACCCACCAGCATCTCCTCAGAAGGAAGATTGGGCAACCTACTTCTGTAGTAATATTGCCTCGGAAGCCCAAGGAAGGGTTGCTATGAGTTGGATCTTACTCTTACAGCAGGGAGTTGGTTTCTTTTCTTTTCTTTTTTTTTTTTTTTTAAGAAAATTATTGCAAATAGCCAAGAATTAAGGTGTAAAACCATTTTCCTTTCAGATTTTTGCGTTTTTACTCTAAACTCTTTAAATCCATTTCTCCCTCTTGTTTAGTCAAATCTAGAGACTTTGATTTTTTTTTCCTCTGCTCATTAAATATCAGTAGATATTTCAGAGGGTTTTGCAATGTACTCTGGTAGCATAGTGCCTAAGGCACTTGATTGCTAACCAGAAGGCTGGCGGTTCAAACCCACCAGCCACTCCTTGAAAGGAAGATGGGCAATCTACTTCTGTAGTGATACTGCCTTGGAAACCCAAGGAGGGGTCGCTATGCGTCAGGTCCAACTCGACAGCACATAACAACAACAACAACAAATCTAGTATAGCCTTCAAAGTCAGACATGCCCCAGGTCAAATCCTGACTTCAGCATATGCAAACTGTTTGGCATTGATCTAGCTACCTAACCTGGAGCTTGAATTTTATAACCTCTAAAATAAGGGTAATGATACTTCATTAGTTCAGTTATTGAACATGAACTTCCTAACACAGAGACACAACTGTTGCCATCAAGTAGATTCTGACCCATGGAGACACATGTGTTAGAGTAGAACCGTATCATAGAGGTTTTGCTGTAGTCCTTTTTTCTACTTTTTTTTTTATTTTAATATTGTGATTTGGGTGAATGTTTAAAGAGCAAATTGGTTTTCTATTCAACAGCTCATACACATTTTTGTTTGTAGCATTGATTGCAATGCCCACAATTCCCACTTCCTCCTTGTCTTTACCATTCCATCATTGTTCTTTTCTGTACCTTCTTGCCATCTAAGCTTTATCCTTGAGCAAATGCTGCCCTTTTCTTCTTATATGCTTGACTGTTCTAAGGGGTGCATGACTTCCCCAGTGTTATTTCTCCTCTATAAGCCTATCTATTGTTTGGCTGAAGAAAGTTGAACCATAAGGGTGAGTTCAGTTCCAGGCTTGAAGATGTTTAAGATTGGTCTTTTGTTTGTTTGTTTGTTATTTTGAATTTAGTTTCACATTTTTCTCCCACTCTATCCAGGACTATCTATTGTGATACCTTCAGAGAAGTCAGCAGTGGTAGCCATTCACCATCTACCTTTTCTGGTCTCAGGTTAGTGGAGGCTGATGCTATGGACTAATTGTTTCCCTTAATCTTTGATTTTATACACTCTTCTTTGCTTCATATGGCTAGAGACCAATGGGTACATCTTAGATGGCTGCTCACCAGCTTTTAAGACCCAGTAGCTACTCACCAAAGTAGGATATAGAACATTGTCTTTGTGGACTATGTTATGCCAATTGACATTGATATCCCCTGAGACTATATTCTGAGCCCCTGGTGTATGGTTATAACTAAAATGTTTTCATAACTTTGCCCCCATGTACTCTACTACATAAATGGATGTATTTGCAGCACATATAAATACATATGTAGAAATATTCTGTTATATATATATATATATATATATATAGGAACTCTGGTAACATAGTGCCTAAGGCACTTGACTGCTAACCAGAAGGCTGGTGGTTCAAACTCACTAGCCACTCCTTGGAAGGAAGATGGGGCAATATACTTCTGTAGTGATACTGCCTCGGAAACTCAAGGAGGGGTCGCTATGAGTTGGGTCCGACTTGACGGCACATAACAACAACAACAACAAATATATATATATAGAGAGAGAGAGAGAGAGAAAGAGAGCCAAGTCGGCCCTGACTCATAGTGACCCGTCCTTGGGTTTCCAGTGTGGTATCACTATGGAAGTAGATTTGCCAACCTTCCTTCTGAGGGATGGCCGGTGGGTTTGAATTGACAGCCTTCTGGTTAACAGTCAAGTGTCTTAGGCACTATGCTACCAGAGCTTTTTTAAATATATATATATTCGTGGGCATAGCTTTATTCACCTTCTCATGCCTGTTCAGCTTGCATATCTATCTATTCATCCACTTCATAGACTATTGTTATTACTATTATTGCAGGATTCTGTATTACTAATATTTATCTTTAACTCTTAAGTTCCTCTCAGTGTCTTTCTCTTCCTTGATCATTCTGTGCTGATTTCCCATATTGTATATTGCCTTTCCCTTCACCCAAGTTGCTACATGTCTACCCTCTAGTTAGTGATTTACCTTCTCTTTCACTGCCACCTTGATAACCTTCAAAGAGTGATTCTTTTTGCATATAAACATTTTTCTTGACTTTTTACAGTAGTGGTCTTATACAATATTTGTCTTTTTGTGATTGAAAAATTCCATTCAGCAAAATGCCCTCTAGGTTCATCCATGTTATAAGGTGTTTCCAAGATTCATCATTATTCTTTAACACTGCATAGTATTCCATTGTGTATATGTACCACGGTTTGTTTATCCATTCATGTATTGATGGGCCCTTAAGTTGTTTCCATCTTTTTGCTATGTGAATAATGAACATTGGTGTGCATATATCTGTTCAAGTCACGGCTCTTATTTCTCTAGGATATATACCTAGTACAGGATTGGTATGGTATTTCTATTTCCAACTATTTTTTTTTTATTGTGATTTGGGTGAAACTTTATAGCGTAAATACACTTTCCATATAGGAGTTCACATACACTTAAATGTCTTATGACATTGACCATAATTTAGCACAATGCAACATCTCCCCTCCCTCTTCCTCCTGATAGTTACCTCTTCCCTGTGTCCATCTCTCCATGCACTCCTACCCCCTGAGCTGTCTCCCTGTGCCTGAGCAGCCCTTCTTACTCTCATGCTTATTCTCTCCAAGGAGTGTATCTACCTCAGGTAAATGATCAACTGATATGTCTGTCTGTTGTTCGGCTGGAAGCCACAGGTGTGCGTTCAATTCCAAACCTGAAGGGCAGCTAGGGTCCATACTCTCAGTGGTTCCACCAGGCTCCCTCAGGCCAGCAAACCTGTTCCCCGCTTTTTTTTTTTTTCCAAAAAAATTATTTTGAGTTTTGTTCCACATTGTTCTCCCTGTCTATCCAGGATCTCCTACAAAAATCCTCTTCCACGTGGTTGACAGTAGTAGCCGAGCACCATCTATTTCTTCTGATCTCATAGTCGTAGAGGCTGCAGATCAGATGGTGTACTAGTCGCTAGGACTAGTTGTTTCCATGAATTTTTGGTTTTCTTCATTCTTCTTTACTCTGGATGAGGAGAGACCCATCGTTGCATCTAGATGGCAGCTTGCAAGCTTTTAAGATCTCAGTCGCTAATTGCCACAGTAGGAGGTGGAACAATGATTTGTATAGTATGTTATGCCAATTGAGCTTGATGTCCTCTGTGACTATGGTCCCGAGCCCACAGGTTCAACTACTCGATCCCTCTAGGTAGCTGGCTGTGACCAAGCAGTGACTACAACCTTGCCCCTTGTCAGCTCCATTATAACCTGGGAATTCAGATCATACACATAAAGTTATTGGACCACTTTCTGTCAACCCTATACCTGTTCTTGAGTGCACCCTCCACTTCATATACATACCTAATATTTCAGCCTGTCCACCCATCTATCCACCCATATATCCATGTTTGCCTTCACTGACCACGCCATACTATATTCGCAAAAGGGTTCATCTTTGTTGTCTGTACTTCCCACGTACTTATCTATGTCTTTCTCTTCCTCAATGCCACTATATTAATCAATCACATTTGGTACATTGCCCTTTTCTTTACCCAAATCAAAACTTATCTCTATCTATCTGACAGTATTCCCTCCACTCCACTCCCATCCCTGGTAACCAACAAAGAAAATGGTCTTCCATAGATAAACATTTCCTTGAATATTACAATAATGGACAATACCATATTTGTCCTTTTGTGATTGACTTATTTCACTCAGCATAATGTCCTCCA
>NW_006921861.1:2928406-2928992 GCF_000298275.1 Orycteropus afer afer | reverse complement strand
TGGTTTCTGGGTTATGTTATCTTGTGTATTAATGGTTGGTTGTTTTTTGCTATTTTTGGTTCTCTGTTCAAAGGACTCCCTTTAGCATCTCTTGTCAGGTTGGTCTGGTTTTAACAAATTCCCTTAGTTTCTGATTATCTGGAAATCTCCTAATTTCACTGTCATATTTGAGGGACAATTTTGCCAGATATATAATTCTTTTTGAAAATTTTTCTCTTTCAGGTTTTATATATACCATCCCATTGCCTTCTTGCTTGCATGGTTTCTGCTGAGAAATCAGAGCTTATTCTTACTGGCTGTCCTTTGTGGGTAATTTTTTGTTTTTCCAGTGTGGCTTTCAGTATTCTGTCTTTGTCTTTGGTTTTGATGAGTCTGATGGTGATGTGTCTTGGTGATTTTCTTTTAGGGTCTATCCTGTTTGGGGTTCATTGGACTTCCTGAATGGATATATTCTCATCTTTCATCAAATCTGGGAAGTTCTCCTCCAGCACGTCTTGGACAATTTTCTCAGTGGTTTTGTTTTTCTCTTCCTGTTCTGGAATTCCAATGACACGTAAGTTATTCCTTTTGATGGTATCCCACATGA
>NW_006921861.1:2921928-2928122 GCF_000298275.1 Orycteropus afer afer | reverse complement strand
ATAATTCTTTTGAATTCCTTATCAGAGAGTTCCAATGCTGCTTCTTCCTCAGGGATGTGTTCTGAGTCTATAACCTGTTCCCTTATTTCTACCACTCTATCTTGCTTCTTTTTGTGGACTGTGATGGTCTGTTGTTTCTGAGGCAATGTGGTATTGTATTAAGATCTCTGTTAATTGTTTGTGAAGAGCAGCCAAGTGTGATTAAAGCTTTTCTTCGTGGTTTTTTATCATTGGCCTGTTGGTGGAGAAAGAGGTGCTTGTTCTTGCTCAATTAGTGAAGTGCAGGAGGTGTGGTTGTACTAGTATCTTATGGGGACTATTGCTGTCTCCCACTCAGTTAGGAAAAAATTATAATTGAATAACCATAAAAAAAACTGAAAGCACATGGACAAACAATACACCCTGAAATCACACAGGAACAGTAACCCAAAAAAAGAAAAAGTCGAGAAAAGAAGAAGAAAACAGGTAAATATGCAGTATCCGGGGATAGGTCACTAAGAGAAAAAAGGTAGAGAAGGAGAGTAATGAAGAAGGAAAACAAACTGGAAAAAAAAGGAAGAAAAGAAAAAAAAATAAAGAATGTGGTTAACCACTAGAGAAAGAAAAAGAAGGTGTAAACTAGACCTTTTCAGTTGTGTGATGCAGGTCCAGAGAGTTCTTGGGTTACTGGAAAGCAGAACCTCTTCTTAAGCCCTTGGAATCTGGTAGAGCACTGTCTCTTTAGGTTGTTTCTAGCTGCTGGTTACGTGTTGATTTGTTTTGTCTTGGTTTTATGGTTTAATATTTTGAAAAGGTGAAGCTGGTGTGTTTTATTTTATTATTGATTCAGGTGTGTTGGGTCGCTCTGCTGTTTTCTTTGTGATGGTGGAATCACTGTGTGTAGTGTGGATATGTGTTTCTGTTTTCCATAAAGAGGGTTTAGAGTTCAAACCAGGAGGTTTTATGGTAATTGGCTGAATATGGTTTCTTCTATTGAATGAGTGAAGTTATTGGTGGAGAAAGTGGGAGCACAAGAAGGAAAGCTTGGTGTTGCTAGGGTCGGTTTCTAGGGCTTTGAACAGGCTATTATTTATAATGTATTTATTTGCAATACTGTGGCTCAACTTCAGGAAAGATTCTTATTGTTAGAAGGTCTCAAATTTTCTCCAATTTCAGGCACACTCAAAGACCCCCACCTCCACAGCCCCACAGTGTGAAAGCACAGCTCCAACGCAAAATTCAAGGGATCGCACTCATCTGTGGTTTCTTTACTCTCCATGCCCCATCTGCTCGCAGTGCTGACGCAGTCCCGCCAGACCACTAGGGGCCAGCTCTGGAGTTTGTCTGTGATACTGCCCACCTGCAGTGCCAATGATGCGCACAATTTTGGCTGTGTTGGAGTCAGGGGAGTACCAGCTAATGACCTGAGTTCCCAATATCCATGGTGAAGAAAAGCACGGTGTCTCCCAGTCTGACCCAAGCCCCCTCTGTGATCAGCTGGGAGGGGAGGGAGCTAGCCTTTCTGGTGCAACAGTGAAATCTCTGCCTGAATCTCAGCAGTGCTGCCCATGCCTGCCTACACCCAGATGACCCAGACGACCCAAATTACCAACAAAATCAGCTGCTGGAGGCAGGTCTCTGCCGCTGCCCGCTGGAATATTGTAGTGGTTGCTGGTATGCTGCTGGTACGCCTTCTTGGCTCAGCGATCTCAGGTGGCTTCCCTTGCCCGGCAGACAGTGACTGCCCCAGGAAAGTTTGCAGTGGTCTCTCTTGGGTGTCTGTCCATCCTCCACCAGTAGCCCTTTCCTAAATAATCTCCCTGTGCCTTTCCTCTAATTTTGTTCTTCTGTGTTTGGTACACTCTGATTCAGTGAGCTGTTCAGAGCACCAAAGTTCCTAATTCAAACTGTTGTACCTAGTTTTCAAAGTTCTAAGATGCCAGAGGGAAAAAAAGCATGCTGCACACTAGTGAGACTCCATTTTGAATCCTCTCTATTTCCAACTTTTTAAGGAAATGACATATCATTTTCTACAAGGTTGTACCATTTTACAATTCCACCAGCAGCATATGATGGTTCCAGTCTCTCCATACTCTAGCTAGCATTTGTTGTTTTCTGTTTTTGTGAACTATTTCATTAATGCTGGGGTGAGATGATATCTCATTGTTGTTTTGATTTTCATCTTTCTAATGGCTAATATCATCACTTATCTGTTAGTTTGTTGTACAGTGGTATCCTGCATTTTGCTGTGATGATGCAAGCTATGCCACCAGTATTTCAAATACCAGCAGGGCTACCCATAGTGGACAGGTTTCAGTGGAGCCTCCAACAAAGACAGAGTAGGAAGAAGGATGTGGCTAGATCCACTTTTGAGAAAAAGAAAAAATTGGCCACTGAAAACCTTATGGATATCAGAAAAACACTGTCTAATGTAGTGCCAGAACACGAGCTCCTCAGTTTGGAAGGCACTCAAAATACAACTGGGGAAGAGCTGCCTCCTCCAAGGAGAGTAGCCCTTAATGATGTGGGTGGAGTAAAGCTTTCAGGAATTTCATTTGGTGATGTGGCATGACACAAAATGAGAAGAGACGGCTGCAAATATCTATTACTAATTGGAACATGGCATGTTTGGAGTATGAATCTAGGAAAATTGGAAGTTGTCAAAAAATGAAAGGGAACACATAAAAGATTGATATCCTAGACATTAATGAACTGAAATGGACTGGTATTCACCATTTTGAATCAGAAAATCATATGGTCAATGATGCTGGCAATGAGAAAGAGGAATGGCATCACATTTATCATCAAAAAGAGTATTTCAAGGTCTAGCATGAAGTATAATGCTGTCAGTGATAGAATAATATCCATAAGTCTACAAGAAAGACAAGTTAATATGACTGTTATTCAAATTTATGCACCAGCCACTCAAGGCAAATATGAAGGAATTGAAGATTTTTACCACCTTTTACAGTCTGAAATTGACCAAACACACAACTAAGATTTATTGATAATTAATGGTGATTGGAATCTGAGGGTTGAAAATGGAGAAGCAGTAATTGGAAAATACGGCCTCGATAATAGAAATGCCAGAGATCACATGATAGAATTTTGCATGACCAATGACTTATTCGCTGCAAATACCTTTTGTCAACAACATGAGCAGTGACTATACATGAGGACTTCACCAGATGGAATGCACAAAAATAAAATCAACTTCATCTGTGGAAAGAGGTGATGGAGAAGCTCAATATCATCAGTCAGAACAAGGCCAGGGGCTGACTGTAGATCAGACCATCAATTGCTCATATGCAAGTTCAAGTTGAACCTGAAGAAAATTAAAACAAGTCCATGAAAGCCAATATATGACCTTGAGTATATCTCACCTGAATTTAGAGATCATCTGAATAATAGATTTGATATGTGGAACACCAGTGACTGAAGATCAGATGAATTGTGGGATGACATCAAGAACATCATACATGAAGAAAGCAAAAGGTCATTGAGAAGATAGGAAAGGAAGAAAAGACAAAAAGTGGGTATAAGAAGAGACTCTGGAACTTGCTTTTGAAATGAGAGTAGCTAAAACAGATGGAAGACATTTGCAGAAAAAAAAAAAAAAAAAAAATCTGAACAAGATTTCAAAGAGAAGCTTGAGAGGACAAAATGAAATATTATAATGAAGTGTATAATGACCTTACTGTTCTCACTGTCGTCAAGTCAGATCCGACTCATACCGACCTGTCCTTGGGTTTCCAAGGCAATATCACTATGGAAGTAGATTACCCAACCTTCCTTCTGAGCAGGGCCTGGTGGGTTTGAACCTCCAGCCTTCTGGTTAGCAGTCAAATGTCTTAGGCACTATGCTACCAGAGCTCCTGTATAATGACCTAGAGATGGAAAATCAAAAGGGAAGAATATGCTCAGCATTTCTCAAGCTGAAAGAAATTGAAGAAAAAATTCAAGCCTCCAGTTCCAGTATTGAAGGAATCTATGGGCAAAAAATGGAGAAAGCATGAAAAGAAGATAGAAGGAATGCAAAGATTCAATCTACTAAAAAGAAGTGGTTGATGTTCAAACATTTCAGGAAGAAGGCATGACCAAGAACTAATGGTACTGAAGGAAGAAGTACAAGCTGCACTAAAGGAATTGATGGGCAAAAAAAAAAAAAAAAAAGTCACTAGGAATTTATGGAATCATTGAGATGTTTCAACAAACAGATGCAGTGCTAGGAGCACTCAATTGTTTATGCCAAGAAATATGGAAGACTACTACCTGGCCAGACGACTGGAAGAGATCCATATTTGTGCCCATTTCAAGGAAAGGTGATCCAACAGAAAGTGGAAATTATCAGATATCATTAATATCACATGAAATTCTGCTAAAGATAATTCAAAAGCAGTTGCAGCAGTACATTGACAGGGAACTGCCAGAAATGCAGTCCAGATTCAAAAGAGGAAAAGAAACAAGGGATATCATTGCTGTTTTAATTTTTTTTTTCTGATTGTTCTCATAGATTAATATTAAGAGATGTGTTTTTAATTTCACTAATTCAGTCTTCCATTTATTCAGTTCTACTCCTTTATCCTTCCAACACATTATCTATTTCTGAAATTTTAGTATTAATATTTTCAAGTTCTATTTGCTGTTTTTGTATGTTTCTAATTTTGTCAATTTGTTCTTGCCTTGTTTTCCTGAATCCTTCTAGAGCTTTCCTTGATTTTGTCTGTGATTTTCTTGATATTGTCTTTGTTTTCCTTGATCTCTTTCTTAATCTGCTGAAAGGTCCTAAATATAATTATTCTTAATTCCTTGTTATAGTAGTTCAAATACCATTTCTTCCTCCAAAAGATTATCTGACCCTATTACTTGAGCCATCTTGTCCTGTTTTGTTTTTTCCCAATGGGTTTTGAAATTGTCTGTTATTTTTGAGGCTTGAGGCATGGTGTTACTGTATTTATATGCTAATTGTATATTCATTTGCATCACCCTGCTTTTTTTTTTTTCCTTTTTGTTTATATATCCAGGCAGTGGGTCAACTGTGCTACTGTCTTCACATGTAAGTTTAGCACCACTGAGGCACTCACCACTTATCTCCAAGTGGGCTTGGTGGCAGGTGGGAGTGTAGACACAAATTTCTAATTGCTGGTCATATAGAATTGGTTGTAAATTTTACAGAAACAGATTGCCAGGCTTTTTTTCCAAAGTGCTGCTGGGTGGATTTGAACCACCAACATTTTGCAGAGACCTTCTAAGGCATAGTACATGTTTTACACGTGTTTATTTTTTTTTTCCTTTTACCTTTACCCGAGGATCATGATCTAAGACTGAAGTTATCTCTCTAAATATTAATAACTATGACCAACAACTGTGGGTGGAAAATTAGCATGCATAAGTAATGATCACTGTATATCAATTGAAGTTAAATTTTTGAACAAATTCTTAAAAGCAGTTAGTTTTATTATCTTTTTTTTTTTTCTAATGAAAATTGTATCTCAAAATTAGGCTCTTCCTGCTTGATTTAGTTCTGTCTCTCTCTTTTTTTAACCTATGTGACAATGTTGTGAGGGATGGATATGTTTTGCAAACTGTTTAAAGAGGTATTGTTAGCAGTCTTTTACGCATTATGCAACAATGCAATGCACTGCTGTGGAGTCGAATCCGACTCATAGCGACCCCTCCTTGAGTTTCCCAGGCAGTGTCCTACAGAAGCAGATTGCCCAACCTTCCTTCTGAGGAGTGGCTGGTGGGTTTGAACCACCAACCTTCTGGTTAGCAATCAAGTGCTTTAGGCATTATGCTACCAGAGCTCCATATATTACCCATTAGGAAATGATAAGTATTGGGAATCCTTTCCAACAAAAATATCTTTCAAGAGTAAGACTAAAAAAAAGACATTGCGGTCTTTCCTCTTTTATAAATTTAAGGCTATGTGTTTTCTCCAACTCAGTTTAAATTGCATTTTACAGGTCTTTATATTATTTTAATAATCATTTATTTCAAAATATTATGTAATTTCTATTGAAATTTATTTTTGATCCATAGGTTATTGAGAGATATTAATTTCAAAACTATGTATATTTTCTAATTGACATTTTTAAAATTTGTGCTTTATTTGTATATGGTATAGAAAATGTCTATGTCATTTCAGTCCTTTTAAATTTACTGAGACATGATTGATATTTATAATATTTTCCTTTTTTTTTTTTTTTTAATTG
>NW_006921861.1:2913412-2921828 GCF_000298275.1 Orycteropus afer afer | reverse complement strand
ATTTGGGTGAAAGTTTACAGAGCAAATTCACTTTCCATATAGAAGTTCATACAATTTGTCACATGAAATTGACTACAATTTACCCCAATGCAACAGCTCCCCTCCCACTTCCTCCTGATAGTTACCTCTTCCCTGTGTCCATCCCTCCATGCACTCCTGAGCTGTCTCCCTGTGCATAAAAAGCCCTTCTTTCTCTCATGCTTGTTCTCTCCAAGGAGTATATCTACTTCAGGTAAATGTTCAACTCATATGCCTATCTTTTGTTTGGCTGGAAGCCACAGGTATGGGTTCAGTTCCAGACCTGAAGGGCAGCTAGGGGCCATGGTCTCAGTGGTTCCACCAGGATGCTTATCTGAGGTCTCTTTCCTTTCCATATAAAGTTAGTAATTGGTTTTTCCATATCCTTAAAGAATGTAGATGGGGTCCGGATTGGGATTGCATTGAATGTATAGATTGTTTTGGGTAGAATTGATATTTTCACAGTGTTCAATCTTCCTATCCAGGAGCATGGTATGTTCTTCCATTTATGTAAATCTCTTATGGTTTCTTAAAGTAGTTTTTATAGTTTCCTTTGTACAGATCTTTTGTGTCCCTGGTAAGATTTATGCCCAAGTATTTTATTTTTTTGGTATCTATTGTAATTGTTATTGATTTCTTTATTTCTTTTTCAGCAGTCTCTTTCCTGGTGTAGAGGAATCTCACTGATTTTTGGATGTTGATCTTGTGTCCTTTCACAATGCTAAATCTATCAATTAGTTCCTGTAGATTTTTAACTGAGTCTCTTGGGTTTTCTTGGTATAGGATCATATCATCAGCAAATAGGGATAGTTTAACTTGTTCCTTACTGATTTGGATGCCTTTAATTTCCTTTTCTTGCCTTATTGTCCCGACTAGGACTTCCAATACAATGTTGAATAGAAGTGGTGATAGAGAGCCTCCCTGTCTGGTTCCTTATCACAAGGGGAATGGTTTCAGTCTCTCTCCATTGAGAATAATGTTGGCTGTTGATTTTGCATACATATCCTTTATTATGTTGAGGAATGTCCCTTCTATTCCTATTTTGCTGACAGTTTTGATCAGGAATGGGTGTTGGATTTTACCAAATGCCTTTTCTGCATCAATTGATATGATCATGTGGTGTTTTTCTTTGTTTTATTTATGTGATAGATGACAATTGTTTTTCTAATGTTGAACCATCCTTGCATACCCAATATGAACTTCACTTGGTCATAATGAATGATTTTCTTAATTTGTTGCAGTCTATTGGCTAGGAATTTGTTGAAGATTTTTGCATGTATATTCATGAGGGATATTGGTCTGTATGTTTTCCTTTTGAGTGATGTCTTTGCCTGGTTTTCATATCAAGGTTTTGCTTGCTACATAAAGTGAGTTAGGGAGGATGCCTTCCTTTTCTCTGTTTTGGAATAGTTTGAGTAGGATTGTTGTCAGTTCTTCTCTCAATATTTGGTAGAATTGTCCCATGAAACAATCTGGGTCAGGATTTTTTTGTTGTTGTTGGTAATTTTTTGATGACCTGTTCAATTTCTTCTTTTGTTATGGATCAGTTCAACTTTTCTACCTCAGTCTGTGTTAGTTTAGATAAGTAGTGTGTTTCTAGAAATCTCCATTTCTTCCAGATTTTCAAATTTGTTGGAGTATAGTTCTTCATAGTATCTTAATATTATCTTTTTTATTTGAGTTGGTTCTGTTGTGATGTCACCCAGTTCATTTCTTATTTGTGTTATTTGTATAAGCCTATTATTTTTGCTGCATGATTTTACATAGGGAGCTCTGGTAATGTAGTGCCTAAGGCATTTAACTGCTTATAAGGAAGGTTGGGCAATCTACTTCCATAAAGATACTGCCTCAGAAACCAAAGGAGGGGTTGCTATGAGTCTAATCGACTCAACATAGTACAGTAATTTTTAGGATCATATGTTGCAGTATAGAAAAATTAACTACATTTGGCCCTTTCTAAAATACAATGTTTAAAAACATGAAAATTCTGGAACAATTTGTATAAGATATTAATTATTTTTTTAAAAAAAGATTGATGAAACTAAACCAAACTCACTTCCATGAAGTCAGTTGTGACTCATAGTGACCCCCATTGGGTTTCCAAGGCTGTAAATTTTTACAGAAGCAGACTGCTTCATCTTTCTTCCACAGAGGAGCTAGTGGGTTCAAACCACCAACCTTTGGGTTAGTAGCCAAATACCTTAACCACTACACTGCCAGAGCTCCTCCTGTATAAAACTATCTGGACTAAGGAATTTAGGAAGGGAAGTTTTCTTACTCTCATTTTAACTTCTTAAATCTCTGTTGGTTAGTTCAAATTTTTAAATTTTCTCTTATGCCAATTTTACATTTACAATATACATTTTTAGAAATTTATGCATATTATCTAGATGTTCACATCCATAGTTGAATGAGAAATTAAAGCTACAACAATACCAAGAGGGAAATGTATAAACCTTAAAATACATCAATTAGAAAAGAAGAAAGCCAAAGAATAAGCCTAAGGCATTGAGGAGGAG
Organism: Orycteropus afer afer; assembly: GCF_000298275.1. Taxonomy (NCBI): domain Eukaryota; kingdom Metazoa; phylum Chordata; class Mammalia; order Tubulidentata; family Orycteropodidae; genus Orycteropus; species Orycteropus afer. The sequence continues at coordinate 2,919,291 of NW_006921861.1, read as the reverse complement.
GAAGACAGAGAGAGGTGCATGAGAGGTACAGACAACAAAAATGAACCCTTTTGTACAAACAGTACTGCATTGTCAGTGATGGCAAACACTGATCTATGGGTGGATAGATGGGTGGACAGGCTGAATGATTAGGTATGTCTGCAGTGGGGAGTGTGCCCAAGAGCATATATAGGGTTGACAGACAATGTTTCTACAATTGTATTTTTATGTTCTGTAAGAATTTCCAGGTATGTAGTTAAGCTGACAAGGGATGAGGTTGTAGTCTCTTCTTGGCACAGCCAGCTACCCAGAAGGAGCAAGTAGTTGGACCTGTGGTCTCGGAACCATGGTCACAGGGAGCATCAAGCTCAACTGGCATAACATACTACACAGAAATATTGTTCCACATTCTACTTTGCTGAGTAGCAACTGGGATCTTAAAAGCTTGCAAGTTGACATCTAGATACAATGATGGATCTCTCCTCATCCAGAGCAAAGAAGAATGAAGGAAACCAAAGATTCTTGGAAACAATTAGTCCAAGTGACTGGTACACCATGAGATCCTCAGCCTATAGGACTGTGAGACCAGGAGAACTAGATGGTGCCCAGCTACCACCATCAGCCACTCAGAGGGGAATCTATTTAGGAGATCCTGTATAGAGTGGGAGAACAATGTGGAACAAAATTCAAAATTATTAAAAAAAAAAAAAGTGGGGGGCCAGTTTTGCTAGTCTGATAGAGCCTGATGGAACCCCTGAGACTATGGCCCTTAGCTGCCCTTCAGGTCTGGAATTGAATCCACTCCTGTGGCTTCCAGCCAAACAAAAGATAGGCATATGAGCTGAATGTTTACATTAGGTAGTTATACTCCTTGTAGAGATCAATCATGGGAGAAGAGAAGGGCTGTGTATGCACAGGGAGACAGCCTGTGGGGCTGGAATGCATCAGAGGGAAGGACACTGGGAAGAGGTAACTATGGGGAGGAAGTAAGAGGGGCACTGTTGCATTGTGGGAAGTTGTAGTCAATGTCATGAGACAAAGTGTATGTGAGCTGCTGTAGGGAAAATGAATTTGGTCTTTCACCCAAATCACAATAAGATTTAAAAAAAAAAGAAAGAAAACAAATTAATAAATTTGATAACATTCAAATATAAACTGTGCATCAAGAAACCTTTTAAACAATATCAAAAGATACATCATAGACTAGGAAAGGTATTTGCTATATCTTGTAAATGGCCAAAGGTTAGTATAAAGAATGTGGAAAGAACTAAAAAAAGGATAAGACAAAGACAAAAAACTCATAATAAAATTGGACAAACGATATATATAGACACTTCTTAGAAGAGGAACTTGAATGGTCAATAAATATATTAACAAATGCTCAGCTTCACCAATAACCAAAAAAATCAACATGAGAAAAATTCATATTCCTCAAATTGGTAAACATACTAAGTGTGAACAAGTATTCGTGAAAATAGATAGGGTTAGAATTCTTACATGTTGCTGGTGGGGGTATAAATTTATAAAGCCATTTTGGAGAGTACTTTGCCAATATCTAGTGAACTTGAAGATAATCATACTTTACAACCTATCTCTGTGCATAACCTAGGTAAGCAATCCAATATGTACATAAGGAGACACCTGTGTGCTGATTGATGCTTCAGGGTTTGGATATACCCCAGAAATGTGGGAAAAGCAGGGATACAAAGGATGCATGTAATATGATAACACTTACATAAATCTGAAAAACACAAACAATAAAAACATAGATATGGCTTAGTTATATACATATTTAGTAAAATTATAGAAAATGTATGAGCAGAATACAGAACAATTTAAGTACAGAGATTTACTCCTGGAGCAGAAGATGAGGGGTGGGAGCAGTATGAGAAAAATCAGTATCAAATGTGACAAAATATTAACACTTTTTTAATCTCTGAGAACATAACTGTGGTGGCTTGTGTGTTGCTATGGTGCTGGAACCTATGCTACTGGTATTTAAAATGGAGAACAGGTTTCAGCAGAGTTTCCAGAATAAGACAGATTAGGAAGAGAAGTCTGGCAATCTACTTCCAATAATTAACCAATGAAAACTATGGATCACAAAAAAAAAAAAAAAAAATGCTGTAGTGCTGGAAAGTGAGTCCCCTAGGTTAGATGGCACTCAGAATATACAATGGCCTCAACAATGGATTCAAGTATACTAACAATCATGAAAGTGACACAGAAACAGGCAACATTGTGTTCTGTTGTGCATGGATAGCTGCCTTGTTATCTAGTGCTGCTATAACAGAAATACCCCAAGTAGTTGGCTTTAACAAACAGAAATTTATTTTCTCACAGTTTAGTAAGCTGGAAGACCAAATATAGGGCACCAGCTCTAAGGGAAGTCTTTCTCTCTTTGTTGGCTTTAGGCGAAAATACTTATCAGTTCTCTTCCTCAATCCCTTGGTCATCTTCATGTGGTGTGGCATCTAGTTTTCTTCCATCTTTGCTTGCTTCTCTGTGCCTAACCTGCTCATTTTATATCTCAAAGGCTTAAAACTCACCCTACCCTGATATGGCCTCATTAGCATAACAAAGAAAGCCTTATTCCCAAATGGGATCACAACCAAAAGTATAAGGGCTAGGATTTATAATACATATTTTGAGAGGACACAGTTCAATCCATAACAGTAGCCATGAGAATGCTAACTCAGTCGCAGCTAACAACAACAGCAGCATAGTTAAAGACTGAGAACTTTCCCTGTGAGATCAGGAACAAGACAAGGATATTTGCTCTTGCTGCTTCTATTCAATATTGTCCTGAAGGTTGTAGCCAAGGCAGTTAGGCAAGAAAAAGAAGGAATCAGCATCCAGATTAGAAAGGAAGAAGTAAAACTATCTCTATTTGTAGATGACATCTTCTTATATGTAGAAAATCCTTAAAAAATAATAATAATAATAAAAATACAGCTAATAAAGAAATTTAGCAAAGTTTCAGATACAAGGTTAACTCACAAAAATCAGTTGTATTTCTATGCACTAGCAATGAGCAAGGAGCCCTGGTGGCACAATGGTTAGTTCTTTGCTAACTGAAAGCAGCTTCTCTGGGAGAAAGCCTTGGTAGTCTGCTTCTATAAAGATTACAGCCAAAGAAAGCCCTATGGGGCAATTCTGCTCTGTCATATGGAGTTACTATGAGTCAGAATTGACTGAATGGCACACAACCACAACTGCAGTGAACCATAGGAAAGTGAATTTAAGGTAGCAATTCCATTAAAAGTGTCATCAAAAAGAATATAATTCTTAGGAATAAATTAAACAAAAGAAGTTCAAGACTTGTACACTAAAAATTACAAAACAAATTAAAGAAATAGAAAGATAGTTGTGTTCATACATTGAAATACTTAATTTTGTTAAAATGACAACAATCCCAAATTGACCAACAGATTGAATCCCTATTAAAATCCTAGCTGGGTTTTTTGTTTGTTTGTTTGATTTAGTTTTGTTTTGTTTTTGCAGAAATCAACAAGACAATCCTAAAAATACTTTATGTGAAATTGCATGGGAACCAGAGTAGCCAGACAATCTTGAAAAAGAAGAACAAATTTGGAGGACTCACACTTACTGACCTCAAAACTTACGGCAAACTCCAGTAATCAAAATAGTTCCAAACATACAGACTAGTGGAATTCAATTGATCATCCAGAGATAAACCCATACATCATAGTCAGTTAATTTTTGGAAAGAGTTCCAAGATCATTCAATGGGAAAAGAATAGTCTCTTCAACAGATAGTTTTTGCCAAAAGAATGAAGTTGGGTCTCTGCCTCACATCATACAAAAAAAAAAAAAAAAATTCAAAATGCATCATAGGTACAAATACAAGAGCTAAAACTTCAAACCCTCACTACAAAGGGTAGAATAGGGGAGACATGGTCCCATGGCAGCAGCTCCATAGAAAAACTATTGACAACTCAAGGAGTCAGCAGTAGGATGGAGGGACCAAAAGATTACCACACTCCTCTCCATGCTAGGCTGAGGCTTGTGAAAACTGATCTCTGGTCTCTGGAATGTGAAAGGTTATAGGTCAGCTTGACGCTGTTGGTAAGGCTACTGCTAGGGCAATGTAGAGAGTTGTATGCACTGCAGTGTAGAAAGAGCAGGGCAGTATGTGTGTGTTCAGAGAAGAGGGACCAGGCTCACTGTTGTGTCCATGCATCCCAGCCAGAGTTCTATGCTCTCTGTATACATAGTAGGGCTCTCTCTTTCCTACTCAATATACAGATACAGAAATTTTGATTTTGTGTGTGTGTGTGTGCCATGAGCAGAACACAAATGAGGCACTTTTCCTGCCACTCAAGACTTCCCCCACACACACTTTTGGGAATGCTGGGCAAGATGGCGGACTAGGCAGAAAGACTGCACAGACCCTCTTCAACAAAGAAAAGGGAAACCAATTAACACAGACACAGAAGATAATCCTGGACCCCTGAGCCTTGAAGGGAAGGATACAGAAGTGGACTAAACCCCAACTAGCAGAAGAATTTGCGTGAAAATACCAAAAAAGGAGACAGACAGAGCTGCAGTCTGGCAGTGATACTGAGGGATCCTGATGACACAGACAGCTTAGAGATTCCCAAGTGTTGGTAGGACCTAAGAATTAACCTAAAAATCACCCTGCTGGCCAGGGACTACACGGAGGACTGTGCACTGTCGCTGGGGAACAAACAGAGAAGGTGAAGAGAAAGGTGGGCTAAGCTGTGGACTTTTGCTGGTCCGGAACGTGCCGCCATTTTGAAGGTATAAAAAGCAGCTTGACTATTTTGGACATTTAAAGAGACAGTGCTCTCGCAGACTCCTGGGGCTTAAGAACACGTTCTGCTTTCCAGCAACTCCAAGGACACTCAGGACCTGCAAGACTGACAAGGCACAACATTCGTCTTGTAACTCTTAAACCCCACACCAGCTTGGTGAATGGAGGTGTGGCCATCCCCCACTCTCACCCACCTTCTGGGCCCACAGGAACTCCATCACAGTCTGGGTGCTCAGATGGAGCCTGGGTGCCCTACCCTATCCTCCATCGATTTTTTTTTTTCTCTCTTTTTTTATTTTTATTTTTTTTCTTTTTCGCTTTCTTTTTTCTGGTGATTACTTTGCTTGTATTTGTCTATTTTAAAACAACTAATATTATTAATACTTTTGTCCTTTTTATTATTATGCTTAATCTTACCCTTCCCAGGTCCTAGTTTTCAGCATTTTTTCTTTTCCCTGTGCCTGGTTGAAAAAAAATTTATTTTTTTTTTAATTTAAGTTTTGTCTTTCTTTTCTTTTCCCCCTTTTTTCTCATGGTTAACCCTGTTCCTTGATTTTCTTTTTGCATTTTTCCCTTTTTTTTTCATTCATTATTCTCCTTCTCTACTTTGTTTTTCTTAGTGCCCTATCCCCAGATATTGCAGGTTTTCTTGTTTTTTCTTCTTTTTTTCCCTTTTTTCTTTTTTGGTTACTGTTCTTGTGTGATTACATGGTGTGTTTTTCATCCATGTGCTTTTAGTTTTTTTATGGTTATTCAATTGTAATTTGTGTCTAACTGAGTGAGAGACAACAACAGTCCCCATAAGACACAAGTACACCCCCACCTGCTATGACTTCACTTACTGAGCGAGAGCTACTACCTTCTTCTCCACCAATGGGCCAATGATAAAAAACCACCAAGAAGAGCCTGAATCACCCTTGGCTGCTCTTCAAAAACAGTTAAGAGATCTAAATACAACACCACAATGCCTTGGAAAAAACAGACCATCACAGTCCACATAAAGAAGCAAGATAAAGTGGTAGAAGCAAGGGAGCAAGATACAGACCCAGAACACATCCATGAGGAAGAAGCAGCATTGAAACTCTCTGATAAGGAATTCAAAA
>NW_006921861.1:2907156-2911233 GCF_000298275.1 Orycteropus afer afer | reverse complement strand
GGAGGGGAGCTGTTGCATTGTGGTAAACTGTGGTCAGTGTCAGGAGACAAAGTGTATGTAAACTCCTGTATGAAAAGTGAATTTTCTCTGTAAATCTTCACCCAAATCACATACACACAAAAAGAGTGCTTTTGCAGTAGATTTTCCCAGTGCAAAATAAAAAATAAAAGACATCCCCCTATGTGAGCTGACTTTCCCACATTGGTTCCCTTCCTCTGATCCTTCACTTAAAGTTACTGCTCCATCTAGAACAAACTCCAAAATACCATGTGCTCACTTTGAACCCTCATTTTTAATTCCTTCTCCATTCCTTTCTGTATCTCCAAATCATGTGTTCCCTTCATTACTCAACAGAAATCTTCTCTTCCTCCAAAGAGTCTTCCCTGAAAAGAAGCCTATATATCTCTTTATGAGTTCCTTTTTAGGTCACTCACTTGCCCCAATATTGAAAAAAGAAAATCAGTAGTGACACTGCTACTATGTCTAAAACTGTTCTGAGAAAGAATGCTATGATCAATTATTGATGTGTGTCTAGGTCAGTGACAAGATTGCCATTCTTGATTGTTTTTCATTTCCACTTCAGTTGATTTTATTTGCATCACTCTCTAATTGTTGCTTTTGTATTACTGCTGTGTCATTAGTCAACTGTCAGATCTCCCACAAATCATGGCATGGAGTACTAGGCACACAGTTGTAGATCAAGAATGTGTCTTACCTTTCTGGTTAGACTGACCCTTCTATCTGGAGATGTAATTTTGTGACATCAGATTCAATGTTGAAAATTAGAGCCAAAAAATATTTATTATTGAAAGAGCTAAATATTCAAGGCTTGTAGCCTCCTTCTGTTTTCATCTTTCCAATGTTCTTCCAACAAAGCCTTCTTCTCTAGCAGGTCAAGGCCCTTCAGGATGCTCCTGGAAGTTTAGAACTATTCCTACCACTGATGCTGCCTAAATAGTCTTTCTCCTCCTCTACCTATCCCAAAACTCAGACCTATGTGAGCTCCTGCTCCAGTCTCTCTCATATGTGGAAACATCTTCAGCCCACAACAGCATCTCTCCCTCTTCATTTCTTGTACATGGGAGTCCCTGTCACTTATTTGGTATTGGGTATTTTCTACCTTCTATATTATCTCCAGTTCTCAGTGTAAAGTAGCCCTGGCTTTGGGTGTAGCTAGACTTCACACCCAGACCTGGTAAAACATAACCTCTCTGAGATTCCTGTTTGTAAGCAGTGATGATTCCTGTTTCATTCTGTCTTTGGACTAAGTGTGATTGCATATATAAAAATTACTGATGCTCCACTTAAGGACTTCTGGTAAGATGGTGGAATAGGCAGACAAGATACACAGACCCTCTTCAACAAAGAAAAGAGAAACCAATTGAGAGAGATATAGAAGATAATCCTGGAGCTCTGATCTCTGAAAGGAAGTATACAGAAGAGGATTCGTCATGAAGTAGTGGAAAAAACTCAATGAATACAGTGAGTACAGAGATGGTCAGAGCAGTGGACTGTCAGCTACTCTGACAGGACCAACAGCTTGAATATTTCCAAGTGGTTTTGGGACCTGACAATTGACCTAAAGATCAGCCCTGGTCATCAAGGGCTTCAGGGATGACTGCAATGGTGGCCTATGACTAGGAAGGGCAACAGCAAGGAGGGAAAGAACTAGGACTGTGGACTTCCAACTGTCTGGAGAGCACAGCTATTTTGAATGTTTACAAGTGATGGCCATTTTGGATATTTAAAGTGACTGAGGGTGCAGCTATTTTGAATCTTTACAAGTGATGGCCATTTTGGATTTTAAAGTGACAGCATTCTCATTCTGACTCCAGGGACCTAAGAATAGACTTTGTTTTCCAAGGATGACAGGGACATACAGGAGGCTGACAATGGGAAAGGAGACAGGAGTGTGTATAAGTGCTGCCAACTAGTGAATAGAGGAGCACAGCACAGTACCTATTTACATAGATAACAAACAAAACAAAGAAACCAAAAAGCATGGGCAAGTCACTCCAATGTACAATCACCAATTAAATATAAACATAAAAATGTCACAATTGCCTCAGAGACAACAGGGCATCACAGTCCACACAAAGAAGCAAGATAAAGCAGGAGAAACAAAAGACCAGTATACAGACCCAGAACGCATTCATGAGGAAGAAACAACATTGGAACTTCCTGATAAAGAATTCAAAAGAATTATATTTAGGTACCTTCAATGGATTGAGAGACAGATCAAGAAAACACTGACAAAATAGAGGAAAACAGAAAATCCTAGAACAATTCCAAAAGACAATACAAGAACAAAAGGACAAAACAAATGAAAAATTAGAAATGATACAAAATCTACAGATAGAAATGCAGAAGATTAATACTAAATTTTCAGAAATAGATAATACATTGAACAGGCAAGGGAGTAGAATTGAATCAATGGAGACAGAATTATTGAGATTGAAGACAAATACCTCAATACTTCTTTGGAGAGGGATCAATCAGAAAAAAGATCAAAACAAAATGAAGAAAGCCTAAATTTCATGTGGGATGCCATCTAAAGGAATAACCTATGTGGAGCTCTGGTAGCATAGTGGCTAAGTCACTTGCCTGCTAACCAGACGGCTGGTGGTTCAAACCCACCAGCCACTCCTCGGAAGGAAGGTTGGGCAATCCTACTTCCGTAGTGATACTGCCTCAGAAACCCAAGGAGGGGTTGCTATGAGTCGGGGCTGACTCAACGGCACATAACAACAACAATCTGAATTCCAGAATAGGAAGAGACAAATAAAACCACAGAGAAAATTGTTTAAGACTTCTTGGAAGAGATTTTCCCTGGTATAATGAAAGAGGACAATATATCCATCTAGGAAGTGCAACAAACCCCAAACAGGATAGACCCCGAAAGAAAATCACCAACACATATCATCATCAGACTCACTGAAACCAAAGACAAAGAAAGAATCCTGACAGCAGCATAGGGAAAATGAAAAGTTACCTACAAGTGACAACCAATAAAACGAAGCTTGGATTTCTTGGCAGAAACCATGCAAGGGAGAAGATAATGGGGTGATATATATAAAACCCTGAAAGATAAAACTTTCCAACCAAGAATTATATATCCAGCAAAATTGTCCCTCAAATATGATGATGAAATTAGGACATTTCCAAATAAGCAGAAATTAAGAGAATTTGTTAAAAGCAGACCAAGATTACAAGAGATGCTACAGGGAGTCCTTTGGACAGAGAACCAACAACAGCAAACAACAACTGACCATTAACACACATGCTGACATAACCCAGAAACCAACCTTGTTATGGAAATATCCAAAGTAAATAAGCCTACAAGATTGTAAACAGGGAACGAGAGACATCAATTGAAAAATGAGGACAACTAAAAACCAAAAGGAGGAAAATAAGTTGTGTAGTTACAAAACTTCTAAATGGTAAGGAAGTCAAGAAAACTGCAAGACAGAATGGACTGTTCTGGACTTGGGAAGAAAATTATAAATTACATGGTAACCTCAAAGAAAAATGATAAACTTTCACATCAAAGCAAAAAAGAGGACCAATGCAAATATTTAGCAAATAGTAAAACAATAGCAATGAAGAAAGTGATAACATGATTTATAAACAAAATAAGCTCACACAGAAAATTATACATTATGCTGAGTGAAATAAGTCAATCATAGAAGGACCAATATAGTATCAGTTCATGATTGTAAAAAGTCAAGGAAAGGTTTATATATGGAAGGAAAGTTTCCTTGTTGGTTACCAGAGGTGGGTGAGGAAGGAAATTGTGATGGTTGGAGCTGTGTGTCAACTTGGCTGGACCACAATTCTGCGTGGTTTGAGCTGTTGTGGTGTGGTTGTTCCCATGATGGGATCAGATGACTATGTTCTGAGTGTCCAATCTGTTGAAAGGGAGTTTCCCTAGGGGTGTGGCCTGCTTCCAGTATATCCAAGGACATCCTGGGAAGAGAGACATTCTTCTGTGGATTGGGATTCTGTTGTGCTGCCTACAACTGTCTGTGAGTGAACAGTACACCATTCAACCTGAAGATCTTGGATTTGTCATTTGTT
>NW_006921861.1:2905560-2906901 GCF_000298275.1 Orycteropus afer afer | reverse complement strand
AGTCATTTTCCTAAGATAAATTTCTATATATATATACATATATATAAACTTTACTGGTTTTTGTTTCTCTGGAGAACCCAGTCTAACACATTTGGTACCGAGAGTGGGGTCTAGAGAGACAAAATCATAAGGATGGGCTTCCTAAATTGGTTCTCCAGTTTGTTTAATCTTGAAGACACTAGTGACCCTGTCTCTGTTAGAAAAGAGGGCCCTGCTAATCCATGGCGTGAGGTGACAACATTAATATGTGAAATAGCACCACCAATAGATCAAGTACTTGTGAGAAGTGACAATCTGGGTGATCAGATATTTGATACTTTTCTGCAATTTTGTCAGCATGACAAGTATAAGGAAGCTGGTTGGTTGGTCCTACTTACACTAGACAAAGTGGTGAAAGAGGGAGATGATCTCAGAGCTGCTGAGTGTCGGCTTAAGCACCACATAAAAGACCTCAGTGCTTCCAGTTGTGCTCTGAAAGAAAACCTTATATCTTCTAGTAACAGAGCAGACATTGCTGAAAACCAAACCCAGAGACTTATTGTAAGGGTGACTGAATTACAACGCCAATTAAATTGCCAATCCAGACTGGTGTCTGATGTTAAAGTGAGGACATTGATTGGAAATAAATGGGATCCTGAAACCTGGAATGGGGACATATGGACAGATAATCAGGAAGATCAGCATATGGAGCCTGTAAATTCTTTTGAATCCCTCCCATCTGAAGATTGCTGTAAAACCATTATCCCCTTCCCCTCAATTTGATGGGACTAGCCAAACCGGTCCTGCTGGGTCATTGCCTGAGGCAAAGGCCATGAAAGACATTTCTGAATGCTTACAGGAACTGCCTCAATCACCCATTGTTGCTGCTAGACCAATAACTAAAGTTAAGTCCAAGCGAGCCCCAAAAGGTGAAATAGAAAGTGTGACTGAGGAGGCAGTATGCTATACCTGAAAAGACCTACTTGATTTTGCTAACATGTACAGACAGAAACCTGGAGAATATGTATGGGAATGGCTACTGAGGGTGTGGGGTAATGGTGCAAGGAATGTAAGATTGGACCAGTCTGTGTTTATAGATTTAGGCCCACTAAGTACGGATTCTTCATTCAGTGTTTCAGCTCGAGACATTAGGAAAGGATCTAATAGTTTATTTGGTTGGCTTACTGAAACAAGGATTATGTGGTAGCCTACCTTGGGAGCTCTGGTAGCATAGTGGCTAAGGCACTTGACTGCTAACCAGAAGGCTGGTCGTTCAAACCCACCAGCCACTCCTCGGAAGGAAGGTTGGGCAATCCTACTTCCGTAGTGATACTGCCTCGGAAACCCAAGGAGGGGTCGCTA
>NW_006921861.1:2900929-2905219 GCF_000298275.1 Orycteropus afer afer | reverse complement strand
TAAACCTGATTTGACAGTGGGAACTGCCCTAATTGAACTAAGACACTTAACTACGATGGGGCTGATTGGACCCCATGGTAGTAGGGGCCAAGTGGCAGCAGTTAATCAACAAAGGCAAGGTGGGCGTGCTTACCATAATGGACAGCAGAGTCATAACACTGATCAGAATAGTCTGACATATGGCATTGGCTACTTGCTTATGGTGTTCCTAGTAGTGAAATACATGGCAAGCCTAATAAATATTTACTTGATCTGTATAGACAGATGAATTCTAGGTCACATGAATAGCAACCTAGATTGAATCACCAGAATACAGAGTCATGACCTCTCAATCAATTCCCAGACTTGAGTCAGTATACAGACCGACAACCCCTTCAATGAAGGGGAGGCTAGATCCCTTTGAGGAAGGACCCGACTACATTGCCAAAAATCTATAATGTCAGTCTTTCTCCTGGCCTTCCCCAAAGGGATTGGAGGCCTTTTACGAGAGTGACTGTTCATTGGGGAAAAGGAAATAATCAGACTTTTTGGCGATTACTGGACACTGGCTCTGAATTGACACTAATTCCAGGAGATCCAAAGCGTCATTGTGGCCCACCAGTCAGAGTGGGGGCATATGGAAGTCAAGTTATTGATGAAGTCTTAGCTAAGGTGTGTCTCACAGTGGGTCTAGTGGATCCCGGAAACCATCCTGTAGTGATTTCCCCAGTGCCAGAATACATAATTGGAATAGATATATTCAGCAATTGGCAGAATTCCCACATTGGGTCCCTGACATGTGGAGTAAGGGCTATTATGGTAGGAAAATCCAAGTGGAAGCCGTTAGAACTGCCTCTACCTACAAAAACAGTAAACCAAAAGCAGTACCGCATGCCTAGAGGGGTTGCAGAGATTACTGCTACCATCAAGGACTTGAAGGATTCAGGGGTGGTGATTTCCACTACATCCCCATTTAATTCACCTATTTGGCCTGTGCAAAAAACAGACGGATCTTGGAGAATGACAGTAGATTATTGTAAACTTAATCAGGTGGTGACTCCAATTGCAGCTGCTGTTCCTGACGTGGTTTCATTGCTTGAGCAAATTAGTACATCTCCTGGTACTTGGTATGCAGCTATTGATCTGGCCAATGCCTTTTTCTCGATACCAATTTCAAAAGACCATCAGAAGCAGTTTGCCTTCAGCTAGCAAGGCCAACAGTATACTTTTACAGTTCTTTCTCAGGGGTATATCAACTCCCCGGGACTATGTCATAATTTAGTCTGTAGGGATCTTGATTGCCTTTCGCTTCCACAAGACATCACACTGGTCCATTATATTGATGACATTATGCTTATTGGACCTAGTAAAGAAGAAATATTGATGACTCTAGACTTATTCCCAAGGAGGGGTCACTATGAGTTGGGGCTGACTCAACAGCAAACAACAACAACAAAAAAGGACTTATTGGTGAGACATATGCATACTAGAGGTTGGGAAATTAACCCAACAAAAATTCAGGCACCTTCCACCTCAGTGAAATTTCTAGGGGTCCAATGGTGTGGGGCATGTCGAGATATTCCCACTAAAGTAAAGGATAAGTTATTGTATCTGGCTTCCCCCACAACTAAAAAGGAGGTGCAATGTCTGGTGGGCCTCTTAGGATTTTGGAGGCAACATATCCCTCATTTGGGTGTGTTGCTGAGGCCTATTTATCAAGTGACTCAGAAAGCTGCTAGATTTGTGTGGGGCCCAGAACAACAGAAGGCTCTGCAATAGGTTCAGGCTGCTGTGCAGGCTGCTCTGCCACTTGGGCCATGTGATCTGGCTGATCCAATGGTGCCTGAATTGTCTATAATAGATAGAGATGCTGTTTGGAGGCTTTGGCAGGTCCCTATTGGTGAATTGCAACAGAGACCCTTGGGGTTTTGGAGCAGAGCCCTGCCATCCTCTGCAGATAACTACTCTCCTTTGGAGAAATAGCTTTTGGCTTGTTACTGGGGTTTAGTAGAGACTGAACACCTAACCATGGACCACCAAGTGACTATGAGGCCTGAGCTGCCCATCATGAACTGGGTGTTGTCTGACCCACGAGTCATGAAGTTGGATGTGCACAGCAGCACTCCATCATTAAATGGAAGTGGTATATCAGAGATCGGGCTTGAGCAGGACCTGAAGGCACCAGTAAGTTGCATGAGGAAGTGGCCCAAATGCCTATGGTCTCCACTCCAGTCACATTACCTTCCTTGTCCCACTCTGCACCTATGGCCTCATGGGGGAGTTCCTTATGATCAGTTGACTGAGGAAGAGAAAACTCATGCCTTGTTTACAGATGGTTCTGCGTGATATGCAGGCACCACTCGAAAGTGGACAGCAGTGGCACTGCAGCCCCTTTCTGGGACTTCCTTAAAGGACAGTGGTGAAGAGAAATGGGCAGAACTTCGAGCCATGCATATGGCTGTTCACTTTGCATGGAATAAGAAATGGCCAGATGTGTGATTATATACAGATTCATGGGCTGTGGCTAATGGCTTAGCTGGATGGTCTGGGACTTGGAAGGAGCATGATTGGAACATTGGTGATAAGGATGTATGGGGAAGAGGTATGTGGATAGATCTCTCTGAATGGGCCAAAGGAGTAAAGGTATTTGTGTCTCATATGAATGCCTACCAAAAGGTGACCTCGGCAGAGGAGGACTTTAACAATCAGGTGCATAGGATGACATGTTCAGTGGAAACCAGCCATCCTTTTTCCCCAGCTACTCCTGTCATTGCTCAATGCGCTCATGAACAAAGTGGGCATGGTGGCAGGGATGGAGGTTATGCATGGGCTCAGCAACATGGACTCCCACTTACCAAGGCTGATTCGGCTGCCGCCACTGCTGAGTGCCCAATCTGCCAACAGCAGAGACCAACACTGAGTCCGCGATATGGAACCATTCCTCAGGATGATCAGCCAGCAAACTGGTGGCAGGTTGATTTCATTGGAACACTTCCATCATGGAAAGGACAGCATTTTATTCTTACTGGAATAGATACTTATTCTGGATATGAATTTTCACCTTCCCTGCATGCAATGCTTCTGCTAAAACTACCATCCATAGACTTACAGAATGCCTTATCCACCATCATGGTATCCCACACAGCATTGCTTCGGATCAAGGGACTCATTTCACAGCAAATGAAGTGTGGCAATGGGCTTATGCTCATGGAATTCACTGGTCTTACCATGTTCCCATCATCCTGAAGCAGTTGGCTTGATAGAATGATGGAGTAGCCTCTTAAAAACACAAATACAGTGCCAGCTAGGTGGCAATACCTTGAAGGCTTGGGGCAGTGTTCTCCAGGAAGCTGTATGTGCTCTAAACCAGCATCCAATATATAGTTCTGTTTCTCCAATAGCCAGGATTCATGGGTCCAGGAACCAAGGGGTGGAAACAGGAGTGGTACCACTCACTATTACCCCTAGTGACCCACTCAAAAAATTTCCTTCCTGTCCCTGCTACCCTATGCTCTGCGGGTCTGGAGATCTTAGTCCCAAAGTTCAATGCAATAAGTATTGTGTCTCCATGTGGAACCTCCCACCTGGAGACACAATACTGATTGCATTGAACTGGAAATTAAGAATGCCACCCGGCCATTTTGGCTTCCTCATGCCTCTGGATCAACAGACAAAGAAGGGCATTACTGCACTATCTAGTGTGATAGATCCTGATTACCAAGGGAAATTGGATTGGCTTTACATAGTGGAGGTAAACAAGAATATGTCTGGAATACAGGAGATTCTTTAGGACGTATCTTAGTACTCCCATGCCCTGTGATTAAAGTCAATGGAAAATTACAGCAACCCAATTCTGTTATGACTGCTAATGGCTCAGACCCTTCAGGAATGAAGGTTTGGGTCACCCCACCAGGCAAAGAACCATGACCAGCTGAGGTGCTTCCTGAGGGCAAGGGAAATACAGAATGGGTGCTGAAAGAAGGTAGTTCTGAATATCAGCTACGACCACATGACCAGCTGCAGAAACGAGAACTGTGATTGTTATATTTCTTTATTGTATATGTGCATCAAATATTTTTGTTTCCTTCTGTTATGCACTGTGAAATATAAATAAGGTTAATGCATTTTGTTTGTATGTGTGTTAGCATATCATGTTAGGCACAAATATGACTTTATAATTGTCCTTATTTAGAGATTATATATGGTTAAGAAGATGTGTACAACTGCCAAGTTGATAAGGGATGGACTGTGATGGTTGGAGCTGTGTGTCAACTTGGCTGGACCACAATTCTGTGTTATCTGAGCTGTTGT
>NW_006921861.1:2895085-2900829 GCF_000298275.1 Orycteropus afer afer | reverse complement strand
CTGTTGAAAGGGAGTTTCCCTAGGGGTGTGGCCTGCTTGCAGTATATCCAAGGACATCCTGGGAAGAGAAACATTCTTCTGTGGATCAGGATTCTGTTCTGCTGCCTGCAACTGTCCATGAGTGAACAGTCCACCATTCGGCCTGGAGATCTTGGATTCGTCATTCGTTGGAGTCAACAGCTGGTGTACTGCCTGCCAGCCTTGAGCTCCTCAGCCCCTGTGGTTGCAGGACCCAAGAAAAGCCTCCAGCTTGACATTTGATCCAGGAACTTTGGACTTTCCAGCTTCTATAAATGTGTGAGCCATTTTCCTAAGATAAATTTCTCCATATATACATACATATATATATAAGCTTCACTGTTTTTTGTTTCTCTAGAGAATCCAGTCTAACACAGGAAGGAATATTGCCAAACAAACAAACAAAAAAAGCATTGACCCATTTTACATTAATTTTGTGTATTTCACTATACAAAAATTATATTTCAATCATAACATCTCAGCACATGTTGATTTCTTTCCTTCCTTCATGAGTGTGAGAACCATCTCTCACCACATCTCCAGTATCTTCACTTCCTCTAAGCAGAGTGCTGGTTAAAGCAGAGACATGCAGTACACAGTTACTGATGAGAATGCCCAGTCCATCGAGGCCCCAGAAGCATTTGGATGATTTGCCTATGGGAAAATAGTAAAAATTTAAATGACATGCTGTCCAAACTTGCTGGGCAATGAGAAAGAGGACTGACCCAGCATCCTACTTGTTTTGTCCCTGCCTCAAAGAGTCTTGAGTGACTCTGATGTTAATGTTTGAATAATCTAAATCTATTCTGATCTCAGAATTAGACCACAGTCTGCCTTGTTTTGAATAGTATATGACTCCAGTTGCTAGCAGGATCATACAGTGCAGAAATATTGAGCGGAAAATAGTATCTGACAACCTATCCTAGATACTCCAATCCAAACACGGATATGTATCTGTAAACATATGGCTTTCAGATATGTCTTGTGGGAGATACTTGGGCTTTTGTGACATTGACAGGCCTGATTAGAAAGAACTCAACATGATAGGCAGGCAGTTATGATTTAGAAATATACGTAAAGGATTCGTCATAAAGAGTTTTTGTATAATCAGAACTTCTTAAAACCCCAGCACCTTCTACAGCCAAAGCAGTATCTTCTTAAGGAGTTGTGGGGAGCAAATCTATGTCCAGCAGATTTTTCAGCATGCTAGGTGCCACTGGGCTGCCTCATGGACCCAAACTACCTCTGCCATGGTCATGAGACAATGAGGGAAACACACTTGGGTGTAACTTTAAAGTTAAGTTTATGGGTTTTTGTTTTATTTTTCATTTTTTAGCCAAATTGTGAAATTTTATCACTATCCTGTCTTTTTAAAGTGAAAAGAAAGGTTCAGAGTGCACAACTTGACAAGATCACTCAGTGGCAAAGTTGATTCACGTCAGTAAATAGGCCGTCATCTTGCACCTCAAATTTGAGATCTAGTCTTAACAGTGGCTGTAACTACTCAGGAAAGTGAAGGCTACCCTGTTGTCGCTGTTATGTGTCATTGAGTCAGACCTGACTAATAGCGACCCCTCCTTGGGTTTCTGAGGCAGGATCACTACCGAAGTAGATTGCCCAACCTTCCTTCCGAGGAGTGACTGGTGGGTTTGAACTGGTTAGCAGTCAATTGCCTTAGGCACTGTGCCAGCAGAGCTCCCTTGAAACCCTATGGGGCAGTTCTATTATGTCCTATAGACTTATAGAGTCACTCTAAGTCAGAATCAACTCAAGGGTAGTGGGTTTGGTTTATGGCAGCCATTAAAAAACAAAACAAAAACTCTTACAACTTAATAATACAAATAACCCAATTTAAAAATGGGCAAAAAATCTAAAACATGTTTCTCTGAAGATACTCAGATGTCCAATAAGAACATGAAAAAATGCTCAACATCGTTTGTCATCAAGAAAATGCAAATCAAAACCACAAATGATGTAAAGATACCACTTTACACCTACAATGATGGCTGGAATTAAACTGATTGCAAAATCAACTAACTCTGGTTCAGCACTGAAAAAAAAGTGTATGATATATATCATATATATGGAGAGAGAAATTGTGTGTATGGAGACAAAAAAAAACTAGAAAGATAAAGCAGATGTGACAAGTGATAACAGTTGGTGAATCTAGTTGAAGGATATAAGAGATTGTATGCTATTCATTTTTTCTGTAAGTTTGTCATTTTTCAAAATAAACACTGGGGGGAAATTCAAGTTTTGTTTTACACACAGTTGCAACCTAAGTCCCTCTCTGAGAATTGCCTTGTCAGCAGGATTAGGAAAACACAGGGGTAGAAGTAAGGAGTTTTTGATAGTACAGGAAGGAAAAATCTTAAAACCATAGGTTAGCATTTGAAAGATAGAAAAGTTGTATTTAAAAAGTGATGATTACATGTATTTCAAGGAGTTACACTGTTTGTCTAATAACATTAAGAATCTATCATTTATTAGTACTAATATTTTTTATTAGGAGCTCTGGTAGTATAGTGCCTAAGGCACTTGACTGCTAGCCAGAGGCTGGCAGTTCAAACCCACCAGCCTCTCCTCAGAAGGAAGGTTGGGCAATCCTACTTCCGTAGTAATACTGCCTCGGAATGCCAAGGAGGGGTCGCTATGAGTCAGGGCCAACTTGACGGCAAATAACAACAACATTTTTTATTATGTCTGGTTTACATAGCTTGAAGCTCTCTCTATTGTTATTGTTTGGTGCTGTCAAGTCCATTCTGACTCATAGAGACCCTATGTACAACAGAATGAAATACTGCTCAGTCCTGCACCATCATATCATTCCTATGCTTGAGCCCATAGTTGAAGCCACTGTATCAATCCATCTCTCTATTGTTGTTGTTGTTGTTGTTGTGTGCCGTCGAGTCGGCCCCGACTCATAGCGACCACTTCTTGGGTTTCCGAGGCCGTATCACTACAGAAAGAGGATTGCCCAACCTTCCTTCCGAGGAGTGGCTGGTGGGTTTGAACCGCCAGACTTCTGGTTAGCAGTCAAGTGCTTTAGCCACTATGCTACCAGAGCTCCTATCTCTTTATTATGGGGGGCCAAATAGCTTCACCAACAGATTGATTGTGAGGACGCAGTGATGAAGCAAGGACACATACAAACTTCAAGGATAAAAAGATGCAGAAAACTCAGGAGTGCATGAGAGTTTAATTCAGGCAGGCCTGGTTTCAAATTGAAACTCACTCTTACTAAGGAAATCTCTTAATTTTTCCTTGTCTCCATTTTCTCAACTTTAAAATGGAAATAAAAATTCTACTTTCTAGGTTGTTAGAAGAATTAAATGAGGTGAATGATATGTACATATAAACACATAATATACATGGATGAACCTTGAAAACATCATGCTGTGAAGTAAGTCAGTTACAAAAGGACAAATTCTGTGTGATCTCAGTTATATAAAATAAGTAAATACAGTGAAACCTGTGAAAGCCAGAATTCAACAAGACTGCCTTGTTTCTCATTGTCTCACAAGTTGTGCCTTTGACACTTTGCAGTCTTAACCACTTTTCTGTCACTCTTTATTAGTGGAAATAATTTAGGTTTCTGCCCAACATGGGTTCTCACTATTACAGATTTTATTGTATATAGAAAATGAAGATTATAAGTGGTTACCAGAGTGAAACCAAATCTCATCTGTCAGTTTGTCATACTGTGATGGCTTGTGTGTTGCTGTGAGGCTGAAGGCTATGTCACTGGTATTTCATACACCAGTAGAGTCACCCCTGGTGGACAGATTTCAGTGGAGCTTCCAAACTGAAACGGACTGGGAAGAAGGATGGGGCCATCCACTTCTGAAAAAAATTGGCCAATGTAAACCTTATGAGTAGCAGTGAAACACTGTCTGGTATAATACTGGAAATTTTATGAATATCACTGAACATTATCTGATACAGCTGTAGAAAATAAGCTGCTCAAGTTGGAAGATACACAAAATATGACTGGTGAACAGCTGCCTCCTCAAGTTGACCTTTATGATGTGGATGGAGTAAAGTTTTTGAGACCTTCATTTGCTGATGTGGCATGACTCAAAATGGGAAGAAACAGCTGCAAATATTCATTAATAATTGGAAAGTGGAATATATAAAGTATGAATCTAGGAAAATTGGAAAAAAATCTCTCAATTAGTTCCAGTAGATTTTTGACTGAGTCTCTTGGGTTTTCTAGATATGGGATCATATCATCAGCAAATAGGGATAGTTTAACTTCTTCATTATCAATTTGGATGCCTTTGATTTCCCTTTGTTGCCTTATGGCCCTGGCTAGGACTTCCAGTACAGTGTTGAATAGAAGTGGTGATAGAAAGCATCCTTGTTTGGTTCCTGTTTGCAAGGGGAATGATTTCAGTCTCTCTCCATTGAGAATAACGTTGGCTGTTGGTTTTGCATAGATGCCTTTTGTTATGTTGAGGAGTATCCCTTCTATTCCTATTTTGCTGAGAGTTTTGATCAGGAATGGGTGTTGGATTTTATCAAATGCCTTTTCTGCATCAATTCATATGATCATGTGGTTCTTTTTCTTTGTTTCATTAATGTGGTGTAGGATGTTGATTATTTTTCTAATGTTGAACCATCCCTGCATACCTGATATAAACCCACTTGATCATGATGAATGATTTTCTTGTTCTGTTGTTGGAGTCTATTGGCTAGGATTTTGTTGAAGGTTTTTGCATCTATATTCATGAGGGATATTGGTCTGTAGTTTTCCTTTTGAGTGATGTATTTGCCGGGTTTTGTTATCAAGTTTATCCTTGCTTCATAAAATGAGTTAGGGAAGATTCTGTCATTTTCTACTTTTTGAAATAGTTTGCAGAGGATTGGTGTCAGTTCTTCTCTGAGTGTTTGGTAGAATTCTCTAGTGAAACTGTCTGGGCCCAGACTTTTTTTTTTTTTTGGCAATTTTTTTATGACCTATTCAATTTCTTCTTTTGCTGTAGATCTAGTCAACTTTTCTACATCAGTGTGTGTTACTTTAGGTAAGTGAAGAAATATGTCCATTTCTTCCAGATTTTCAAATTTGTTTGAGTACATTTCTTCATAGTATCCTGATATTATCCTTTTTATTTCAATGGGTTCTGTTGTGATGTCACCCGTTTCATTTCTTATTTGTGTTATCTGTATTCTCTCCCTCTTTTCCTTTGTTAAATTTGCCAGTGTTTTGTCAATTTTATTAAACTTTTCAAAAAGCCGACTTCTCGTCTTGTTGATTTTTTCTACTGTTCTTCTATTTGCTGTTTCATTCATTTCTGCATGAATCTTGATTATTTCCTTTCTTCTTGTGACTGTAGGGTTTTCTTGCTATACTTTTTCTAATTGTTGGAGATATTGGATTAAAGTGTTGATTTTGGCTCTTTCTTCTTTTTTGATGTGTGCAGTTATTGCTATAAATTGGCTTCTGATCACTGCTTTTCCTGTGTCCCAAAGATTTTGGTATGTTGTGTTTTCATTCTTGTTTGATTCAAGGAATTTTTGAATTTCAATTTTTATTTTTACTCTTACCTAGTCTTTCTCAAGGAGAGTGTTGTTCAGTTTCCATGTGTTTACTCTTTTTCCATTGATCTTCCTATTATTGATTTCTAATTTGATAGCGTTATGATCTGAGAAGATGCTTTGCAGTATTTCAAAGCTTTTAAATTTATTAAGGCTTGTTTTATGGCCTAACATATGGTTTATCATGG
>NW_006921861.1:2886655-2893235 GCF_000298275.1 Orycteropus afer afer | reverse complement strand
AGAGTTCCAATGCTGCTTCTTCCTCAGGGATGTGTTCTGGGTCTGTATCCTGCTCCCTTGTTTCTACCACTTTGTCTTGCTTCTTTGTGTGGACTGTGATGGTCTGTTGTATCTGAAACATCATGGTGGTGTTGTATTTAGATCTCTGTTAACTGTGAAAAGCAGCGAAGAGTGAGTCACGCTCTTCTTGGTGGTTGTTTATCATTGGTTCATTGGTGGAGAAGGATGGGGTGGCTCTCACTCTATAAGTGAAGCTGCAGGAGCTGTGGGTATAGTTGTGTCTTATGAGAACTGTTGCTGTCTTCTATCCAGTGAGACAAAAATATCAGTTGAATAACCATCAAAAAAGTAAAAGCAAATGGAGAAAAAACACACCATATAACCAAAAAAGAAAAAAAGGGGGGGGGGACCCTGCAATATCTGGGGAGAGTTCTATAAGAGAAAAAAGGTAGAGAAGGAAAATAATGAAGGAAAAAATGGGAAAAATGCAAAAATGAAAACAAGGAATGAGGTTAAGCACAAGAAAGAAAAGAAAAGAAAAAATTGCAACCAGGAAAGGGAAAAGAGAAAAACTTGAAAACTTGAACCTTGGAGGGGAAGAATAAAGAATAACAGTAAAAAGAACAAAAGTAATAATAATAATAGTAGTTTTAAAACATAGAAAAACAAGCAAACTTAAAAAGAAGAAAAAAAATCATGGCAGGTGGGGCAGGGTACCTAGGCCCCATCTGAGCACACAGACTGGGATGGAATTCCTGCTGGCCTAGAAGGTGGGTGGGAGTGAGGGATGGCTACACCTTTGTTCACCAAGAGGGTGTGCAGTATAAGAATAACAAAGGGAATGTCACACCTTTCCAGTCGTCCAGGTCCAGAATGTCTTTGTGGTTCCTGGCAAGTGGAGCCTGTTCTTAAGTCCTGGGAATCTGGGAAAATGCTGTTGCTTTAAATATCCAAAATAGTCAAACTGCTTGTAAACATTCAAAATGGCTGTGCCCTTCAGACAGGCAAAACTTCACAGTTCAGCCTGCCTTCCTCTTCACTGCTTCCCCTTTAATTCACCAGCCACCAGAGCAGTCCTCCGTGCAGTCCCCGGCTAGCAGGGCTGATATTTAGATTACTATTAGGTCCTACCACCACCTGGCAAAAGCTAAGGTGTCTGTGCTATCAGGATTGCTGCCAGACAGCAGCTCTGTATGTCTCCTTTTCTGGTTTTTTCATGAAAATTCTTCTGCTAGTTGGAGTTCAGTCCACTTCTATATCCTTTCCTTCAAGGCTCAGTGGTCCAGGATTATCTTCTGTATCTGTGTTAATTGGTTCCCCTTTTCTTTGTTGAAGAGGGTCTGTGCAGTCTTTCTGCCTATTCCACCATCTTACCAGAAAAAGCTGGACAGCTGATTTTTTACAAAGGTCCAAAAGCCATTCAATGGGGAAGAGACAGGTTCTTTAACAAATGGTGCTGCCAAAACTGGATATCTACTTGCAGAAATATGAAACAAGACCCATACCTCACCCCATACACACACAAAAAAACTCAAGCTAGATCAAAGACTTAAATGTACATCCCAAAATTATAAAATTCATCAAAGATAAAATAGGGACAAATCTGGGAACCCTAAATTATGGCATAAATAGACTATCAAGCATAACCTTGAGCACACAGGAGGTAGAAGAGAAGTTAGATGACTGGGAACTTTTTAAAATTAAATTCTTATGTGCATCAAAAGACTTCATCAAAAGGGTAAAAAGAGAACCTACAGATTGGGAGAAAATATTTGCCTATGACATATCTGATAAAGGAATTATCTCCAAAAGCTATAGAAAACTTCAACACCTCAACACCAAAAAGACATACAACCCAATTCATAAATGGGCAAAAGACTTAAATAGACACTCCAGTGAAGACAGTATACTGGCATCCAACAAACACATGAGGAACTGCTCATGATCATTAGTCATTAGAGAGATGTAAATCAAAACAATGATGAGATATCATCTCACCCCAGCAATAATAGCAAAATTAAACTGAAGAGAAAATAACAAATGCTGGTGAGGTTGCGGAGAGATTGGAACTCTTGTGCACTGTTGGTGGGATTGTAAAATGGTACAACCATTGTGGCATACAGTATGGTGTTTCCTTAAAAAACTGAAAACAGAAATACCATTGGACCCAGGAATTCCATTACTAGGAATATATCCTAAAGAGGTGAAAGGCAGCGCATGAACAGACATGTGCACACCTATGCACATCACAGCACAATTTACTATAGCAAAGAGATGGAAAAAACTTAAATGCCCATCAACAGATGATTGGATAACCAAATTATGGTACATTCACACAATGGAATACTATGCTACATTAAAAAACAATGAGGGATATGTGAATCATCTCACGATGTGGATGAGCCTGGAGGACATTTTGTTGCACAAAATAAGTCAATCGCAGAAGGACAAGTGTTGTATGAGCCCATTACTGTAAAAAGACAAAGAAGGGTTTTGCTTGCGAAAGGGAACTCACTTTGTAGGTTACCAGGGTGGAGAGGAAAGGGGAGGAATTAATTTTGGGCTAGTTGGGGCCCACACACTGATGTGTGGGGAAGGATATAGGGAAAGAGTCTGTGACCACCATGATAACATAAGGAAAAGGGAGGACAACAAATTGTGCACACAGGAGATAGACGACAGATGCAATACCAACCAGTTTGCCCACAATACTGCATTACCAAAACACCAAACACCAGGCTACAGATAAACACATAAACACCTGAGAGGATCAGATGGTGTGTCGGTGAACAGGAGTGTACTCTACACCAAGGATAGACTCAGTGCAGGCTAATCTTGCACAGATACCAGAGATAAAAAATAACCACAATCCTTACAAAAACAATAGAAGATAGACGTAGAGTAATCCCTCACAGACACCCAGACACTGTAGGAGAGAGAGCCAATGGATCTACTATCTCAGGACCATAGTACTGGGGGACACCAGACACAAAATACATAAAAGCCTTGTTCCTCATCCTACATTGGTGAGTAGCAACTGGGGTCTTAAAAGCTTTCCAGCAGCCATCTAAGATAAAGCTAATGGTTTCCTATCATCAGAAACAAAGAAGAGTGCAAAAACAAAACAAAAAGGATTTGGAAGCAATTAGCCCTAGGACATAATGGCCCTCAAGAATAGAAGAACTAGATGGTGCCCAGCTACCAATGCCAACCACTCAGGAAAGGATCAAATCTAGAGATCCTGGATAGAGTGGGTGGAAAAATGTGGAACAAAATCCAAAAACTCTATAATGACCAGAATTACTAGTTGGATGGAGTCTGTTGAGACCCCCAATACTATGGTCCTAGGATACAAACTCACTCCCAGGGGCTAACTCTCAGCCCAATGGTAAACAAGAGGTATATACAGACCACTCAACC
This sequence comes from Orycteropus afer afer, assembly GCF_000298275.1. NCBI lineage: Eukaryota > Metazoa > Chordata > Mammalia > Tubulidentata > Orycteropodidae > Orycteropus > Orycteropus afer. Next base: position 2,889,815 of record NW_006921861.1, on the reverse strand, counting down.
CAGGGTGACGCACCCACATACTCTATGGAAATACATCCCTTGGAGTAATCGACCACATGGCACCAGAGGTGCAACATTCACATGGAGGAAATGCAGGACAAATAGGAGTGCATAACTATGAGGGGAATGGGGGGAGAGTTACTGGGCAGGGAGGTGAGGAGATTGGGTTAGGGTTGGGAATGGTAAATGAGGAGTGAAACTAAATGTACACATACTGTTGAATGTAAAAGAAACTCTTAAAATAAAAAAATCAAAAAGAAAAAGAACAACATGCATAAAGAAAGCAGAATGTCATTAAAAAGACAAGAAAGGAAGAAAAAATAAAATGGCTGTCAGAAGACACTCTGAAACTTACTTTTGAATGTAGGGTACCTAAAGCAAATAGGAAGTAATGAAATAAAAGAGCTGAAAAGAAGATTTCAAAGGGCAACTTGAGAAGACAAAGTAAAATATTATAATGAAATGAGCAAAGACCTGGAGTTAGAAAGACAAAAAGGAAGAATATGCTTGGCCTTTCTCATACTGAAAGAACAAAAGAAAAAATTCAAGCCTTAAGTTTCAGTGCTGAAGGATTCTATGGGCAAAATATACTATTGCATCAGTATATTGACAGGGAACTTCCAGAAATGCAAGATGTATTCAGAAGGGGACTTAGAAAGAGAATGAGAGATATTGTTGCTGATGTGAGATGGATCTTGGATAAAAGTAAGGAATACAAGAAAGATGTTTACCTGCATTTTACTGACTATTCAAAGGCATTCAGTTGTGTGGATCATAACAAAATATGGATCACATTGTGAAGAGTGGGAATTCCAGAACACTTAATTGTTCTTGTGAGGAACCTGTGCATAGACCAAGAGGCTGTTGTTCAAACACAACTAGGGGATAAAGCATGGTTTAATATCAGGAAGGGTGTGCATCAGGGTTGTATCTTTATTCAATCTGTATGCTGAGCAAATAATCTGAGAAACTGGACTCTATGAAGAAGACTGCAGCATAAGGATTGGAGGAGGAATCATTAACAACCTGTGATATGCAGATGACACCACTTTGCTTGCTGAAAGTGAGTAAGTCTTGAAACACTTACTGAAGAAAATCAGACTACAGTCTTCAATATGAATTACACCTAAACAGAAAACAAAAATCCCCACAACTGGGCCAATAGCAACATCATGATAAATTGAGAAAAGATAGAAGTTGTTAGGGATTTTGCTTGGGTACACAACAAACACCCAGGGAAGCAGCAGTGAAGAAATCAGACGTTATATTGCCCTGGGAAAATCTGCAACAAAAGACCTCAGTGTTAAAGAACAAACGTGTCACTTTGAAGGCCACTAAAGTGAACCTAACCCAAGCCATGGTATTTTCAGTAGCCTCATATGCATGTGAAAGCTGAGCAATGAATAGGAAGACCAAAGGAGAGTTGATGCCTCTGAGTTGTGATGTTGGAGAATACTGAAAATACCATGGACTGACAGAAGAATGAAGAATCCTGGAAGAAGTGCAGCCAGAATGCTTCTTAGAAGCAAGAATGGCCAATTTCACCTCACCTACTTGGGTCATGTTGTCAGAAGGGATCAATCCCTGGAGAAACATTCATGTTTTGTAAAGTGGAGGGTCAACAAAAAAGGGGAAGATCCTCAGTGAGATGGATTGACACAGTAGCTGCAACTATGGGCTCAAGGATTGTGAGGTTGGCACAGGACCAGGCAGTGTTTCATTTTGTTTTACACAGGGTCACTATGAGTCAAAGGCAACTTGATGGCACCTAACAACAACAACAACAATGGGTGGGAAGGAGAGGCAAAGGGGGAGTTTCTGTTTAGGGGGCCTTGAAATTATGTCATTGATGGTGTAATGATTTGGAAAAGGCTAGAGGGAATGGTGCACAAATTGAAGAATATAATCAATGTTACTGAATTGTACATCTATAAATTGTTGAGATAGCATACATTTTTATGTATATTTGTACCACAATAAGAAATTAAATAATAATAATAATAATAATACCTGTCACTTAATAAGCTCTCAATAATTAGTAGTTCCATTTTTCTTCCATTAATGTTATGAATAATATACATGTGGACTTGTACGCAAGTTAAATTTTGGAAATCTGTATTGGCATGTGTAGAAATACAGATCGAGAAGGAAATATATCAAACTATTGACAGTGTTTACTGTGGGAAAATTAGTAAGGAATCTTCCACTATTTAGATAATCGTTTTAAATATTTTTACAATTAAAATGTGTTCATAATAAAAGAAAAGAAAGAAAAGGTGAACTCTCAAATGCACTGGAGCTGGGAATGAGATTGCCTACTATTGAATATTGTGATAAATATTTTCTAAATCCTTCCTCTCTTCCATTTATCTGTCTTGTAAATCATAATTTCATATACTTAAATTATTTTTTAATGATGAGCCCTTGAGTTCTTACTGATAGTAGGCCTAGGCAGTGGGGGAGGAGAAAGAAAATTGATTAAAATCTAGCGGCAGGGATACTCTTAGCTTACCCCAACTTTGCCTTCCCATTTCCTTCTGCAAGAATAAATGTGTACTCTGGGCTATGCTAGAAATTCTCTGGTGCGAAAGCCAGTTTTAGGGTCCTCTTCTCTTGTCAATAACATTGTTTATGTTTCTTTATATTTGTGGAATGAGATTATTGTGGTGAGGAGAATAGCATCACAAATAACATTAAAGGCCACTCGGTTTAATCATTAGCCATGATAATAAAGCCATTCCTTCATTATCATCATTATTATTCCACATGCTATTTTTGTCATGTGTCACTGCATCCCCCTTTTTCCTTCAAATTGAACACTTTCAGTTAATCCATGAAGAGAAATTAAATCCAAAGTAACTAAAACAAAAGAAATACTAAATATGAGAGAAGAAATTCATTATATGAGAAACAAATATATGATAGGAGAAACAAAAACAGAAGGTTTTTTTGTTTGTTTTTTGAAAAGTCTAATAAAATAAATTAGACCTCTAATAAGAGTGACCAAGGTGGGGGTGGGGATCAAGAAAAGGTATGAATTACAAAAAAGAATAAATTATGGAGAAAGAATCATTATAAGATATTTTGTTGTTGTTGTTATGTGCCGTCGAGTCGGCCTGACTCAGTGACCCCTCCTTGGGTTTCCGAGGCAGTATCACTA
>NW_006921861.1:2885389-2886555 GCF_000298275.1 Orycteropus afer afer | reverse complement strand
GAGCAAGACTCATCCCTTAAAATACCTATGCATACTACAGACACACAGAGGCCAGCCCCTCTCCTACAAGCAGGAAGCTCCATAGTAAATGTCTTGTTGTTGTTGTTGTTATGTGCCGTCGAGTCGGACCTGACTCATAGCGACCCCTCCTTGGGTTTTCCGAGGCAGTATCACTATGGAAGTAGATTGCCCCATCTTCCTTCCGAGGAGTGGCTGGTGGGTTTGAACCGCCAGCCTTCTGGTTAGCAGTCTAGTGCCTTAGCCACTATGCTACCAGAGCTCCCATTATAAGACATACAGACATAAAAAAGATTATAAACAACTTTATGCCAATAAACTTTAAACATTAAAATTCTTAGGAGAATCAATTTATCAAAACTGATCATGAAGAAACAGAAAATCTGAATAGTTTTATATCTAAAAGAGAAAATTGAATCCACAATTAGAAAGAATTCCCCAAAAGAAAACTCAAAGATTCTACCAACTTTTTAAGTAATAAATAATAACAATCTTATATGAGTGCTTCCAGAGGATACTAAAGGAGGAAATACTTCCCAATTTCTTTTCTGAGGTCATATAACATTGAGAAATTACAACCCACTCTGACTCGCCTAAGTGAAGCAAAAACTCCAATCAAAACACTAGCAAATCAAAAATATTTCATTATATAATAAAGGACATATTTTATTTCATTAAAGAGTCCACACAAGGAAGCTTCTAGAGCTAATAGAAGGATTTAGTACAGTCGCAGGGTAGAAAGTCAGCAAGCAAAAATTGATTGGGTTTTCATACACCATCAATGAGAAATCTGAAAAAAGAAATTAGGGAAACAGTCCATTTGCAATAGCATCTAAAGGAATACAATACTTGGGGATAAATTTAACCAAGGATGTGAAGGACTTATACAATGAGAATTATAAAACATTGCTGAAAGAGATTGAAACCAAAATGAAAAACAAAAACAAACAAACAAACAAAAAAAAAAAAAAACCTCACTGCCATCGAGGCTATTCCAATTCATAGCAACCCCCATTGGGTTTCCAAAGCTGTAAATCTGCACTGAACACTTTCCCTTCCTACCCTCCCGAGAGTGACCAGGTCTCCGGGAGCAAGGTAAGCACAGGCATAGCACAGAGTAGCAGGCCGGAAGAGCAGGAGAAAGGGGT
>NW_006921861.1:2872183-2882464 GCF_000298275.1 Orycteropus afer afer | reverse complement strand
AATGATGGGATCAAGTATAGCAGGGATTGTGGGGCTGGCGCGGGATCGGGCAGTGTTTCGTTCTGCTGTGCATGGGGTCGCTATGAGTCGGAAATGACTCGACAGCACTTAACAACAACAACAAAATCTTTACAGAAGCAGACTGCATCTTTTTTATGTAGAGCAGCTTTTGGATTTGGACCACCAGACTTTTGATTACCAGCCAAATGCCTTAACCACTATACCACCAGAGCTCCTTGCATGAGATTAAAGAAGGCTTAAATAAATGGAAAGATGTTGCATATTCATGGGTTGGAAAACTTAAAATGGTTAATATATCAGTACTACCTAAAACGATGTATAGCATCAACACAATCCCAATCAAAATTCCAATAGCCTTCTTTCTGGAAATGGAAAGAACAATCTTCAATTTTATATGGAATGGCAAGAAGCTCTAAATAGGTAAAGCAATTCTGAAGAAGAAGAACAAAGTCAGAGGATTTACACTTCGTGATTTAAGAACATTCTATACAGCTACAGTAATCAAGAGAGCCTGGTACTGGTATAACAGTAGACCCGTGGACCAATGGAAAATAACCAAGAGTCCAGAAACTCAGTTATCTATGGCCACATCTATGGCCAATGGATTTTTGATGGTGAAAGAACAGTCTTTTCAATAAATGGTTTTGGGAAAATTGGATTTCCACATCCACAAATAATCTAAGAGGATTCGTACCTCATACCATACACAAAAACAAATTCAAAGTAGGTTAAGGAACCTAAATGTGAAGACTAAAATCATAAAATTTTTAGAAGAAAATGCAGGGTCAAGGCTGTCAGCCCTAGCTTTTAAAAATAGTTTATCTAATAACAGAAGCACAAACAACAAAAGACCAAATAAATAAATCGGACCTCATGACAATTAAATTTAAAATATTGTTTATCAAAAGAGTTTACAAAGATAGTGAAAAGACAGGCTCCTGACTGGGAAATTATCTTCAGAAACCATATATCCAATACGAATCTAATAACCACCATATATATACAACTTCCACAACTTAACAACAAAAAGGCAAATAACCCCATCCTAAAATGGGCAATGGAATTGAATAGACATTTCTTGAAGAGGACATTCAAAAGCACCAAACACATGCAAAGATACTACTAGCTATCAATACCACAATGAGATATCATTTCAATCCCACTAGGGTGGCTAAGATTAATATATAAATAAATAAGAAATAAGAGATGTTGGTGAGGATATGGAGAAATTGGAATGCTTACCCATTGGTAATGGGATACAAAATGGTACAGCTGTTGTGGAAAACAGTATAGTGGCTCCCCCCAAAAAAATTGCAAATAGAACTACCACAGAACCTAGCAATTCCACTCCTAGGTATATACCCAAAAGATTTGAAAGAGACACAAATAGATACTTGTACACCAGTATTCATTGCAGCACTATTCACAGTAGCCAAAAGGTGGAAGCATCCTAAATGCCCGTCAGCAAATGAATGGATAAAACAAAGTGGTACATACATACAATGGAATACTATTCAGCCAATAGGAGAAATGAAGTCTTAAAGCATGCTACAATGTGGATGGAGGGAACTGAAGCATATCATGCTGAATGAAATAAGTCAATCACAAAAGGACAAATGTATAACTGTACTTACATAAAAAAGGAAAAGTAAATGTATAAAGAACAGTATTAGTGGTTACCATGGGTGAGATGCAGCAGGGTGGCAGGGAGAGAGAATTAATGGTTGTGGTGGTTAAGTCTGTGTGTCAACTTGGCCGGGCCTGGTTGAGTGGCTGAGCAGCTGGATGTAGTTATTCCCCATGGTGAGATTGGTAATTAAGTCCATGGTGGAATCTATTGGAGCAGCTGAGTAGCTGCTTTGGGTATGTGGTCTGCTTCCCATATATAAGAAGCAGCTTTGAGAATGATCTCTAGCTTATGGCACACTTGAACCTGGCATGTAGCTGAGTCATTGTTCAGCAGCCTGCCATGAGCTGCCGACCTTGGGACTTTAAATGGAGTTGAATCAATGGCCTGCCATGTGGTTTGGTAACAGTGGGACTGTGCCATTTTGTTTGTCAACCTCGGGCTTGTTAGCCTCAGCAGCCACTAGCTGCCTGAGTAAAGAGATGCCGCTAGCTTCATTGGGCCAGGAGCAAGAGGCAGAGCTGAAGCTCAAAAGGTTGAGGGGCTTTCACCCAGCCCCTAGAGGCTGGCACTTTGAACTCAGACTCCTAGCCTCCTGAACTGTAAGAGAATAAACTCCTGTTTGTTAAGGCTACCCCATTTGTGATATATTCCTGTCAGAGTGGCACTAAGTAACCAGAACAATGGTGATGGATATATTATGTTGATTAAGGTAGGGTTGCACATCTAATTACTGTAATTGCCATCAATAAGTTGTACACTCTAAAAAACTGTATTGGCAAAAGATCTGTGATAAATGTATTTACAACAATGACAAAAAAGAAAAGTAGCTACTGAGGCTGCTTATATATAACCAGAAACTTCAGGGAATTTTGTTTCTTGGTTTGGAGGTTTAGGGTCATGTCTTTGTGACCTAATAACATGTTCAGTGTTTCTGTGTTCAATGCATAGTGCCCAGGGTCTTAAAATCTTGCAAGCAGGCATCCAGGGCACAATTGGTTGCTGTTGACTGAAATGACAGAGGAAGAAGAAGACGCAGAAATAGGAGAATATGGAATGTTTGACTACTTGCCTCCATGAACAACTGCCTCCTTTGCCATGAGACAGCAAGAACTGGAGGGTGCCTGGCTACGATTGTCAAACATTTTGATGAAAGAGTCTAGAGGCATCCTGATTAAAATGGGGAAAATGAAAAACAGCATTTCAAATTGTCATGAACTACAGACTTCCTGGAGTCATGAAGGTTGGATGAGCCCCTGAAATAATTGCCCTGAGAAAACATTAAACTTTAAACCAAAAATATCCTCTGAAGCATTCATAAAACCAAACATTGTTGTTATTAGGTGCTGTTGAGTCATCTCTGACTCATAGCAACCTGATGTACAACAGAATGAAACACTGCCCGGTCCAGTGCCAGTCTCACAATCCTTGCCACATGTAAGCCCATCATTGCAGCCACTGTATCAATCCATCTCATTGAGGGCCTTCCTGTTTTTCATTGACTTTACCGAGAATGATTCCCTTCTCCAGGGAATGGGCCCTTCTGACAACATAACCAAAGTAGGTGAGATGAAATCTGGCTTTCTTGTTTCCAGGGAGCATTCCAGCTGAACTTCTTCCAGGACAGATTTGTTCATTCTTTTAGTTTTCTTCACCAACACCACAACTCAAATGCATCAACTCTTCTTAACTCTTCCTTGTTCATTGTCCAGCTCTTACATGCATATGAGGTGATTGAAAATACCATGGCTTGGGTTAGGCACATCTTAGTCTTCAAGGAGACATCCTTGCTCTTCAGCACTTGAAAAGGGTCTTTTGCAACAGATTTCCCCAGTGCAATACGTCCTCTGATGTCTTGACTGCTGCTTCCATTGGTGTTGATTGTAGAACCAAGTAATATGAAATCTTTAAAAACTTCAGTCTTTTCTCCATTAATTGTGATGCTGCTTATTTGTCCATTTGTGAGGATTTTCATTTTCTTTATGTTGAGGTGTAATCCATACTGCAGACTGTAGTATTTAATCTCCATCAGTAACTGCTTCAAGTCATCCTGACTTTCAGCAAGCAATATTATGTCATCTGCATATTTCAGCTTGTTAATGAGTCTTCCTCCAGTCCTGATTCCATGTTTTTCTTCATGTAGTCTAGCTTCTCAGATATTTGTTCAGCATACAGATTGAATAAGTATGGGGAAAGGATACAACCTCAATTCACTCCCTTTCTGATTTTAAATGATGCAGTATCCCCTTGTTCTGTTCAAATGAAAGCCTCCTAGTCTATGTACAGGTTCCTGGTGAGAACAATCAACTACTCTGGAATTCCCATTCTTCTCAATGTTATCCACAATTTGTTATGATACACATAATCAAATGATTTTGCACAGAAAATAAAACACAAGTAAACATCTTTCTGGTATTATTTACTTTCAGCCGAGATTCATCTGACATCAGCAATGATATCCCTTGTTCCACGTCCTCTTCTGAATCCAGCTTGCATTTCTGGAAGTTCTCTGTCAATATACTGCTAGAACTGTTTCTGAATTATCTTCAGTAAGACTTTATTTTCATGTAATATTAATGATACTGTTTGATAATTTCCATGTTCTATGGGATCACCCTTGGAATGGATCTCTTCCAGTCAGTTGGCCAGGTAGCTGTTTTCCAAATTTCTTGGCATAGACAATAAGGGCCCCCAGCGCAACATCAGTTTGTTGAAACATCTCAATGGTATTGCATCAACTCCTGGAGCCTTGTTCTTCACCAATTCCTTCAGGGCAGCTTCAACTTCTTCCTTCTGTACCATTGGTTCTTGATCATATGCCACCTCCTGAAATGAATGAGCATCGACTAATTCTTTTTGGTACAGGGACTCTGTGTATTCCTCCCATCTTCTTTTGATATTTCCTGCATCATTCAATATATTTCCCATAGAATCTTTCAATATTGCAACTCAAGCCTTGAATTTTTTCTTTAGTTCTTTCATCTTCAGAAATTCTGAGTGCATTCTTTTGGTTTTCTAACTCCATGTCTTTGCACATTTCATTATAGTAATTGACTTTATCTTCTCGAGCTGTCTTTGAAATTTTCTGTTCAGCTATTTTATCTTGTCATTTCTTCTATCTTCTTTGTTGTTGTTGTTGTTGTTATGTGTCGTCAAGTCAGACCTAACTCATAGTGACCCCTCCTTAGGTTTCTGAGGTGGTATCACTACAAAAGTAGATTGCCCAACCTTCCCTCTGAGAAGTGGCTGGTGGGTTTGAACTTCCAGCCTTCTGATTAGCAGTCAAGTGCCTTAGGCACTATGGTACCAGAGCTCCTTCTATTTGCTTTAGCTACTCTCCATTGAAGGGCAAGTTTCAGAGTCTCTTCTGACATCCATTTTGGTCTTTTCTTCCTTTCCTGTATTTCTAATCAACTTCCCTTTCTTTGTGGATGATGTTCTTGATGTCGTCCCAAGTTCCTCTGGTTTTCAGTCATTGGTGTTCAATGCATCAAATCTATTTTTTATATAGTTCCTAAATTCAAGAGGGATATTATCAAGGTCATATTTTGGTTCCTGTGAACTTGTTTTAATTGTCTTCAATTTCAACTTGAACTTGCATAAGAGCAGTTGATTGTTCTAGTCAGCTCCTGGTCTTGTCCTGGTAATGATATTGAGCTTCTCCATCACCTCTTTCCACAGATATAGTCAATCTGATTCCTATATATGCCATCTGAAGTCCATGTGTATAGCTGCCATTTGTGTCATTGAAAAAATGTATTTGCAATGAATAAGTAATTGGTCTTGCAAAATTCTGTCATGTGATCTTCAACATTATTTCTATCACCAAGGTCATATTTTCCAACTACCGGTGATTCTTCTCTGTTTCCATCTTCTGCATTCCAGTCACCAATGATAACACATCTTGATTGCATGTTTGGTTAACTTCAAACTGCAGAAGAAGTTGATTAAAAAAAAAAAAAAAAGTCTTCCTTTTCCTCTTCTTTGGTTTTGGTGGTTGGTGCATAAATTTGAATAATAGTAGTATTAACTGGTCTTCCTTGGAGGCATATGCATATTATCCTATCACTGACAGCATTGTACTTCAGAATAGGTCATCATCAAATAGGTTTTGATGATGAATGCCATGCTGTTCTTCAATTCGTCATTCCCAGCATGTTGTTGTTGTTATGTGCGGTCGAGTTGGACCCAACTCAGAATGACCCCTCCTTGGTTTTCTGAGGTGGTATCACTATGGAAGTAAATTGCCCAACCTTCCTTCCATGGAGTGGCTGGTGGGTTTGAACTGCCAGACTTCTGGTTAGCAGTCAGGTGCCTTAGGCACTATGCTACCAGACCTCCCATTCCTAGCATAGTAGATAGTGTTTGTCTTATTTGAAATGGCCAAAACTAGTCCTTTTCAGCTCACTAATGCCTAGAATATCAATCTTTATGTGTTCCATTTCATTTTTTACAACTTCTAATTTCTTAGATTCATACTGTGTACATTCCATGTTCCAATTATTAATGGATGTTTGCAGCTGTTTCTTCCATTTTGAATCATGCCACATCAGCAAAAGGAGGTCCTAAAAGCTTTACTCCATCCATATCATTTAGGTCAGCACTACTCTGAGGAGGCAGCTCTTCTTCCCCAGTCATATTTTCAGTGCCTTTCGACCTGAGGGGCTCATCTTCTGGAACTATATCAGACAATGTTTCACTGCAATTCATAGGTTTTCACTGGCCAATTGTTTGAGAAGTGGATGACCCTTTACTTCTTCCAAGTCTGCCTTAGTCTGGATTCACTGCTGAAACCTGTCTACCATGGGTGACCCTGCTGGTATTTGAAATATTGGCAGCATAGCTTCCAGCCTCACAGCAGCATACAAGCCAGCACAGTATGACAAACTGACAGATGAGTGGTAAAACAAACATTAGTTTAGCTTAGCTACTAAAAAAATATCTGCCTTGAGCATTATGCTCTTTAAGAACTAACTGTGGGATCAAATTGACAATAATAATTCAAGAGATTAAATGGGAAAATTATAGGGCACTGAATTAATGTTAATTGGGAAGGAACAACAAAGAAAAAGAGAGAGAATGGTTGCACAACTTGAAGAATGTAATCACCATAGCTAAGTGGTACATGTAGAAGCTATAGAATTGGTGTATGCTCAACTTTGTATATTCTTAACAACAAATAAATAAAATTTTTAAAAAAGCAACTTTCCCTAATAAATGAAAAGATAAGCTACCAACTGGGAGATTATCTTTGGAAATTATATCTCAATCTGACAAAACTCACTGCCTTCGAGTCAGGTCTGATTCATAGCGACCCCTCCTTGGGTTTCCAAGGTGGTATCACCAAGGAAGTAGATTTCCCAACCCTTCTTCCAAGGAGTGGCTGGTGGGTGTGAACTGCTAGCCTTCTGGTTAGCAGTCAAATTCCTTAGGCACCACGCCATCAGAGCTCCCAGTAAGGATGTAATAAACTATATATAAAACTTTGACAACTTAACAAAATAAAAGACAAGTAAATCATTAAATGGGCAAAAGGTTTGAAAAGACATTTCCCCAAAGGGAACTAACAGATGGCCACAAACACATGAAAATGTGCTCAATGTCATTTGACATCAGAAAGATGCAAATCAAAACCATAATGAGATACTATTTCATTCTTACAATGATGGATAAGATAAAAATAAAAACAACAAATATTGGTGAGAAAGTGCCAAAATTGGAACTGTTATCCATTGCTAGTGCCTAAGGCATTTGACTGATAACCAGAAGGCTGGTGGTTCAAACTCACCAGCCACTCCTCAGAAGGAAGGTTGGGCAATCTACTTCCATAGAGATACCGCCTCAGAAACCCAAGGAGCAGTCACTTTGAGTTGGAAGCAACTTGATGGCAGTGAGTTTTTTTTTTTTTTTATTTTGGTATCCATTGCTGGTGGAAATGCAAAATGGTCCAGGAGTTGTGGAAAACAATTGTGGTTCCTCACAAAACTGAGAATAGAACTACCAAATGACCCAACAATTCCACTCTTAGGTATATACCCACAAGACTTCAAAACAGAGACTCAGGCAGATACCTATACATCAGTATTCATTCCAGCACCATTCACAATAACCACAAGGTAGAAACAACCTAAAAGTCCATCAAAAACTAAAGGTATAAACAAAATGTGGTACATATATATAATGAAAGACTGGTAGTTCGAACTTAACAGCCACTCCTCGGAAGGAAGGTTGGGCAATCTACTTCCGTAATGATACCTCCTCAGAAACCCTAGGAGGGGTGCTGTGAGTTGGACCCGACTTTATGGTAGTGAATACATATAATATACTACTCAGCCAGTAAGAGAAATGAAGTCTTGATACTTGCTATAGTGTGGATGGAGCTGGAAGACATTATGCTGTATGAAAAAAGTCAATCACAGAAGGACAAATATTTATGACCTCATGTAAAAAAAAAAAAAAATTATAAAGATCAAAGTTTATTAATGGTTCCCAGGGAGAGGTGGTTGTTGTTGTTGTTGTTGTTATATGCCATCTAGTAGGACCCAACTCATAGCACCCCTCCTTGGGTTTCCAAAGCAGTATCGCTATGGAAGTAGATTGTCCCATCTTCCTTCTGAGGAGTGGCTGGTGGGTTTGAACCACCAGGCTTCTGGTTAGCAGTCAAGTGCCCAGGGACAGGAGGGAGGGGAAAAGTTGAAGGTTATTGGTTATGGAGTCCTAATTTTTGGTTTATGATGATGGAAAAATTGCACTGATTAAGGGTATGGTTAAACAGCCAATTAATGGAATTGCTGTCAATAAGTTATACACTTGTAAAAAGTTAAATTGGCAAAAGTTTGGTGATACATATATTTATAGGAGCAACAAGAACAAAACAGTAGCTGCTGAAGCTGTTTATGTGCAGCCAAAAACCTCATGGAATATCGTTTCTTGGCTTGGAATTTTAGGGTCATAATTTCATGGGATAAGGAGCTCTGGTGGTACAGTGCCTAAGGCATTTGACTGCTAACCAGAAGGTTGGTGGTTCAAACCCACCAGCCACTCCCAGGAAGGAAGACAGGGCAATCTACTTCTGTAAATATTTACTGCCTCAGAAACCCCATGGGGGTCACTATGAGTTTAGTTCATTGGTCTGACCACATGTTTAGTGCTTCTGATCTACCTCCTAGTTTGATGCCTAGTCCCTGGGATCTTAAAATCTTGCAAGCAGCCATTCAAGGATCAATAATTAGACTCTATTTGCCTGAAACAAAAGAGGAAGAAGGGGAGTCAAGAATAAAAGTAGGTTATGAAATGTGGGCTAATTGCCTTCATAAATAACTACTTCCATTGCCATGAGAAAAGAATTAGATGATGTCTGGCTAATTATTGAATAATTTATCAAATATTTATCAAAGATTCCATAGAAAAATCCTGATGAAAAGAGGGAAAATGCCAAACAGAATTTCAAATTTTCATGAAGTACAGATTGGATGAATACAGATATTGAGGATGGATGGATCCCTGAAACTATTGCCCTAAGATAATCTTTGAACCTTAAACCAAAATTAACCTCTAAACTCTTAAAACCAAGCAATAGATTAGCTTAGGTAATCTACTTCTCTAGTGATATCACCTAGGAAACCCAAGAGGGATCTCTATGAGTTAGATATGACTCGCCAGCAGTGAGTTTGGTTTTGGTTTAGTGTTTTGGTTACCTAGTGCCTCTTGGCAGGAATATACCACAAATGGAATGGCTTGACCAAACAGAAGTTTATTCTCTTACAATTTTGGAGTCTTTAAGTCTGAGTTCAAAGTGCCAAGCTCTAGGGGCTGGGTGAAAGCCCCTCAACCTTGGGCTTCACCTCTGCCTCCTGCTCCCAGCCCACTGAAGCTGGAGGCTTTTCTTCATTCAGACAGCTGTTGGCTGCTGAGGCTGACAAGCCCAAGGTTGACAAGTAAAAAGGCACAATTCCAATGTTACCAAACAACATGACAGGCCACTAATTCAAGTCCAGATGAAGCCCCAAGATCAACAGGGCATGGTGTACTATTGAACAACGACTTGACTACATGCAGGGTTGAAGATGCCAAAAGGCTGGAGACCAATCGCAAAGCTTCTTCTTGTATACAGGAAGCAGACCACATCCCTAAAGCAGTTACTTAGCTGCTCATAGTAGATTCCACCATGGAGTTGATTGCCAGTCTCATCATGGCAATAACTACCTCCAGCTGCCCAGCCACTCAACCAGACCCAGCCAAGTTGACCACAACTTTAACTACCACAGCTAGTGAAGAATGTCTTTCTTGAGCATTGTGCTCTTTTAACATTTATCTATATAGGATCAAATTGACAATTGCAACTCAAAAAATCAGATATGAAATTTAGGTGAATTTATGTTCATGTTGTTGTTGTTGCTGTTAAGTGCCATCGAGTTGTTTCTGACTCATAGCAATGCCATGCACAGCACAACAAAAACACTGCCCGATCCCACACCAGCATCACAATCCCTGCTATACTTGAGCCCATCCTCGCAGCCACCGTGTCAATCCATCTCATTGAAGGCCTCCCCCTCTTTCGTCAACCCTCCACCCTACCAAGCATGACATCCTTCTCCAGGGAATGGTCCCTTCTGACAACATGACCAAAATAG
>NW_006921861.1:2866847-2868778 GCF_000298275.1 Orycteropus afer afer | reverse complement strand
CCCACCAGCCACTTGTCAGAAGGAAGATTGGGCAATCTACTTCCGTAGTGATACTGCCTCGGAAACCCAAGGAGGGGTCACTATGTGTCAGATCCAACTACACTGCCGTGAATTTGGTTTGGTTTGAGTTAAGCAGGTAAATGCCAACCCATGAACACAGTCACCAAAGGAAAAAGAAATGAGGAGCAGTATCGTAAGGTGGCTATCAGTCATTCCAGAACCAACAGGGAGAGTGTCTACTGGTGGCCTGGCCATAGCCAGCATGCCCCACAGAGGGGCAGTGCAGCAGTGGCTCCTGCCTCAGAGAATGGGCCAGATGTCCACACAGGCAGCCCCAACTTCCTTCCCACTCTGGAATACACAGTTCCAAAATGGTTGATTGTAGAGTGTGATGCAGGAAGCCACTGCTCATGAGCAAAGCTAAAAAGCTGATGCTGGCCAGTTAGTAGTTTATTAATTAACTAATCAATGTTGCGTGTGCTGCTTATGCCTGTAGAGGCAAACATGGACTTCAGACCTTAAGTTTTTGACTCACTATCATCAGGAGCCCTGGTAGTGTAGTGCCTAAGGCACTTGACTGCTAACCAGAAGTCTGGTGGTTCAAACCCACCAGCCAGTCTTTGGAAGGAAGGTTGAACAATCTACTTCCATAGTGATACTGCCTCAGAAACCCAAGGAGAGGTCGCTAAGAGTTGGGTCCAACTTGATGGCACATAACAACAATAACAACATCATTAGGAAAAGGAGCTCTGGTGGTCCATTTGACTGTTAACCTGAAGGTTAGCAGTTCAAATCCACCAGCCTCTCCACAGGAGAAAGATAAGGCAGTTTGCTTCTGTAAAGATTTACAGTCTTGGAAACCCTTGGGGCAGTTCTACCTTATCCTGTAGGATTACTGTGAGTCAGAATCAATTCAGTGGTAGTGGGTTCATAATCAGGAATCTTTCTCTGAAGAAGAAATAACATGTAAACAAACTCAAACTAGTGAAAATAGCCCAGAAATGTGGCTATTAGCTTAGATCTGGTTACTTCTACCCGTACCAGTTGCCAGGAAGTTGACTGCAACTCATGCCACCCCATATGTGTCAGAGTAGAACTGCACTTCATAAGGTTTTGAATGACTGTGACCTTTTGGAAGCAGATGACCAAGGCTTCCTTCAAAGACACATCTGGGGAGGTTCAAACCACCATCCTTTTAGTTAGCAAGCAAGTGCACTATCCACTTGTGCCACCCAGGAAGTTTTGTCTACTTCCTAGGAGTTTGATATTTGAAACTTTGTCTCTCTGGCCCCCAGTGTCCTCATCTGTAGAAGAGGATCTATAATTTAGCCTTCCTTGTTAATGTCACAAGGACGTAGTGAGGGGTTCCAGAAGTGCCAGACCTAAGAATATTATTTGCTCACTCCACACAGAGCTGCCCTGAACAATGTTGCACCACTGTCCTTCCCAGGAAATGGCTGCAATCAGCCACCAGTCTGTTTTGAGCCTTACTTCTGACCCTCTGTCCCCTTCTTACTCCACTCTGCCTTTTTGAAATTCTTCCATGCCCTTGAACCATCCCACTTCACTTGCTACTGCAATCTAACATTGTCCTGTTGCCTGGAAAACTCTTCCCTTCTTCACCATGCCCCTTTCAGCTGCCAACACTGGTACATCCTCAGGTTCAAGCTAGGATGTCACTTTACAGGCCTCCCAGGGACAGCAGGGTGTTATCAGGGCTTCCTGTGCTTACTGCTCCCCAGTACCCACCATTTACCATCATTGACCATAGGATTTTAGCCTTCATGGTAGTACGGAGTGTACCTGTCATCTTCTTCACTGTGTCCTCAGAACCCAGCATGATTGTTGTTGTTAAGTGCCGTCGAGTCGTTTCCGACTCATAGCGACCCCATGCACAGCAGAACGAAACACTGCCCGATCCCGCACCAGCC
>NW_006921861.1:2849238-2862100 GCF_000298275.1 Orycteropus afer afer | reverse complement strand
AGGGTAACAAGGGAACGTGTTCAGTGCAGATCAGTGAGTAAGGTGTGATATGCAGAATGGGCACTGAATAAGTACTTTTGGATGAATTCATAAAGAGAAAACAATTGCATAGGTGTAAAAAGTTGAAGCCTAGAGAGAGTCATGCCTACAAGTGGTCTGGCCAGTTGGTGCTGGGAGGACTGCAAGGATGCTAGTGCCCTCCAGATAGGCCTAACATGCTGGTATCCCTATGTCAGCTCTGAGAGTATGTGCCATGCTCTCTACAGAGCTTTCTAGAAGGGCCCAAGGCCATTTCAAGGAGGGTGAGTTAGTAAATTATTGTGTCAAGGGTTCTTGATGCACAGCAGTGGTCAGTTTTAACTCTGTATAGGTATCACCCAAAGGCTGGTCAAACCACAGATCGCTGCCCACCCCACATACACACCAGAGTTTCTGATTCAGTAGGTCTTGGGAGGGGCCTGAGAATGTGCATTTCTAGCAAGTTTCCAAGTGATGGACTGGTCTGGAAAACATACTTCAGAACCACTGACTTAGTCTCACCTACTTTTGTCATGTTGTCAAGAAGGGATCATTCTCTGGAGAAGGATATCATGTTTGTTAGAGGGTCACTGAAAAAGGGGAAGACCCTCAATGAGATGGATTGACACAGTGGCTGCCATGATGGGCTCAAGCATAGCAAGGAATGTGAGTATGGCACAAGACTGGGCAGTGTTTCATTCTGTTGTACCTAAATTGCTATGAGTCAGAGCCAACACGATAACACCTACCAAGAACAGGTCAGCCCAGGAAGAAGAATGATCGTGTTGAAGAAACTGATACTGCCTTCCTTCATGGCAGCTTCACTTATAACTGGAAGCAGAATTGTTTAAATGTGCTTCATCAGAGTAAAGGGGTCTGTTCTGAACTTTTTCCAGTAGAATACAGAATTGTTAGCTATGTTGCTGTCTAAAAGTTCATGAAAATCTCAGAATGGATCAGAAATATATCTTCCTATGTAAAAATTCAAAATCCAAAATCAAGAATGGCTTTTGCATTAACCAGGCCATGTTGTATTAATTCATTTTAGGAAACTGAACTGGTCGCTGTTGAGTCAATTCTCCCTAACAGTGATCCCATGTGTCCAGAGTAGGACTGCACTTCATAGGGTGTTCAATGTCTATGAACTTTCAGAAGTAGATCACCAGACCTTTCTTCCAAGGTGCCTCTGGGTACACTCAAACCTAGTTAGTAGCCAAGGACTTAACTACTTGCACCATCCAGGTGCCATTAATTCATTTATTCTCCCAAAAACACTTGTGGAGAACTTAATCACACCCTATAATATTTTCATATAATTCTATATGAACCATTCTGTGATCTTGCTTTACATTAAAGTTTAAACTGAACCTCTGAGTGGGGAGTGACTTGACACTATGACCTGGTCTCTTTTGCAGTAGAGCCTGGATGTGCTGACTTTAGTAGTAGGGTTCTGCCCCACCTCAGTGTCCCCTCTGTTCACACTCCTAGAAACTGCCTTCTCTTCATTTATGCAGTCTTGAAACACCTATGAAATACTCTGTGAGATTCAGAAAGTAATTTGGCTTTTTGTTCTGGATTCCTGCAAACCGCAAGAACAGAGGCTCATCTATGGGCCCAAAACTGACTAAATGATACACCATTTATTGACCATGTGGTAAGGCCAATAAAGGCTTTGAAAGACAGAGGCTCAGCGGAGCTGCTGTGTTGGTGACCATGCAAGGGAGAACACATCCCTCTTTGAGACATGGAAGCTCTGTGCTGGGACCTGTCCCAGACCTTGCTTCATTTGTATCTTTTTTTGCTATACTAAAACTGTTATTGCAGTTATGGTGTCTCCCGTGAACTCTGTGAACGATTCTAGTGAATTACTGTACCCAAAAAAGCAGGAAGAGCTGGCCAGTCCAAAGTGGAGGGAGTCAGGTGGACTCCCAACCTTGCAGCCAGTACCAACTGACCTGGCTCTAGGTGGCTGGGTGTGTTGTATGGAGTAGCAGGAGTTTGAATCAAAAAAGGAAGCTGATATTTCTGAATGATTCTGCTATTGTGTAGAGTGGGATTTGTTATCTACCACACAATTTGGCATCAAAGATGGGTGAACTCAGTTACCCTAAACTATTATGCACAGTCAGTGCTGTGAACACAGTGAGCTAGAGCAGCTCCTGATAGTACACACACCCTTTGTCCTAAACCCTGTACTAGAAGATGGATATAATATGATAATAAAAGTTGTAGGAGAATCATGTTGAAGCTTGCTTTTCTTTCCTTCCTGGCTTGCTACATGAGCAATCATTTTATGAATTGCTGAGATCTTATCTGGGTCTGACTATAAAAAGAGCCAAGAAAAACAGTGACTCTTACAAGAAGTCTGTTTTATTCCCTAAATAGATGGATTATTGTTTAATTTTATTTTAGATATGATACTGGTATTGTGCTTATGTTATTTTAAAAAAATGAAACAGAGTCCTTATCTTTTAAAGAAACATACTATTGTATTTATAGATAAAATATATGATGTCAGAAACTTGCTTTTAAATAATGCACTGGTGAAAGAAAGCAAAAGAGATCTAAATAATGGAGAAATAGTCCATGTCATGGATTAGAAGACTCAACATTGTAAATATGTCACTTCTCTACAAACTGATATACAGATTTAATGGAATTTCTATCAAAATTTCAAGAACATTTTATAACTTCTCATCCCTCCCTTCCTTAGCTCCTGGTAACCACTAATCTTCTGTTTTTATGGATATGAGTATCCTAGACATTTCATGTAAGTGAGATTATACAATATTTATCCTTTTGTATCTGATTTATTTCATTTAGCATAATGTTTTCAAGATTCATCTATATGGTGACATATATCAGAACTTCATTTCTCTTTATAACTGAATAATATTTCATTGCATGGATAGACTATATTTTATGTATCCATTCATTAATGGACATTTGGGTTGTTTCCACCTTTTGACCCTTGTGAATAATGGTACAATGAATATTGGTGTATGTGCACTTGTTTGAATTCCCTGATTTCAAGTCTTTGGGTTTACACTCAGGAATGAAATGAATTACTGAGACATATTTTAATTCTGTTTAAATTTTTAAGGAACCACCAAACTGTTTTCAACAGAAGTTGTATCCTTTTATATTCCCACCAGCAATGTAGCAGAGTGTTCCAGTTTCTCCATATCCACAACAGTACTTACTTCCAATTTTTCTCAATAGCCCCCCTACTGGGCATGAAGTGGTACTTCATTGTGAATTTGATTTGCATTTCCCAAATGATAGACATTGATCAGCTTTTCATGTGCTTATTGGCCATTTGTATATCTTTTTTGGAGAATTGTCTATTCAAGTCTTTTGCAATTTTTTAATTGGATCATTAGTCTTTTTATTGTTGGATTTTAAGATTCTTTTCATATTCTAGATATTGAATTCCTATTTGATATGTAAGTTTCAAATATATGGGCTGCCTTTTCACTTTGTTGATAATGTCCCTGGATGCATAAAAGTTTTCAGTTTTGATGAAGTCCAATTTATCTGTTTTTCCTCTTGTTGCACACACTTTTGGTGTCATATCTGAAAATCCATTGCCTAAAAGATGAAGCTTTACTTCTATTTTCTTCTAAAAGTTTTAGGGTTTTATTTCTTATATTTAGGTCGTTGATCTATTTTGAATTAATTTTTGTATGATGTCTAGCTTCATTCTTTTTCATATGTAAGTTCACTTGTCCTAGCATCATTTGTTGAAGAGACTACTTTCCTTACTGAATGGTTTTGGTACCCTTATTGAAAACCAGTTGGCCATAGATGTATGGATTTATTTCTGGACTTTCTGTTTTATTCCTCTGGTCTATATGTCTATCCTTATACTAGTACCACAATGTTTTTAGCTTTGTGGTATGTTTTGAAATGGGGAAGTATGAGTCTTCCTACTTTGTTCTTTTTCTTTCTTTCTTTCTTATTTCCTCCAAGATTGTTTTGACTCTTCAGGATCCCTTACAATACTGTATAAATTTGCAGATCAGCTTTTGCATTTTTGCAATTAAATTGTTGGAATTTAATAGAAATTGCATTGAATCTGTAGATCATTTTTAGGTAGAATTAGCATCTTAACAATATTAAGTGTGCCAGTCAGTGAACGTAAAATGCCTTTCCATTTATTTCAAGGAGCTCTGGTGGCACCGTGGTTAAGCACTTGGCTGCTAACTGAAAGGTCAGAGGTCCAAACCCACCAACCACTCCATGGTAGAAAGATATGGCATCTGTTTCCATAAAGATTTAAAGCCTTGGAAACCCTATGAAGCAGTTCCATTCTGTCCTATAAGCTCACTATGTGTCATAATTGATTCAACAACAATGGATTTTTAATTTTTCAGCAGTGCTTTATAGTTTTCAGTGTAAAAGGATTTCATTTCTTGGGTTACATTTATTCCTAGTTTTATTCTTTTAGATTCTATTGATTCTAGTTTCTTAATTTTCTATTCAGGTTGCTTATTTCTGGTATATAGAAACAACTGATTTCTTTGTGCTGATTTTGTCTCATGCAAGTTTGTTAAATTATTTTATTGGCTCTAGTTACTTTCTTGTGGGCTCTTTCTGTGTACTTAATCAGGTCATTTGTAAATAGAAATAGTTTTACTTCTTCATTTCTGATTTGGATGCCTTTTTATTCTTTTTCTTGCCTAATTGCTTTGGTTAGAACTTCCAGTACAGTGTTAAAAAAATGGTGGTTAAAGCAGGCATCCTTGTCTTGTTCTTGATCTTAAGGGGAAAGCCTTCAGTTGTTCACCATTAAGTGTGATGTTTGATGTGGATTTTTCATAAACTCCTTTCATTGTAGTGAGAGATTTCCATTCTATTTCTAGTTTTCTGAGTACTTTTATCATAGAAATAGTGTTGAGTTTTTTAAAACATCTTTTCTGCATCAATTTAGATAATTGCATGGATTTCTTTCTTTCTTTCTTTCTTTTCATTCTATCTATCTGGTGTATTACATTAATTGATTTTCTTATATTGAACATTGGTAGCTCTGGTAGCATAGTGCCTAAGGCACTGACTGCTAACCAGAAGGCTGGCAGTTCAAACCACCAGCCACTCCTGGAAAGGAAGGTTGGGCAGTCTACTTCCGTAGTGATACTGCCTTGGAAACCCAAGAAGGGGTCGCTATGAGTCAGGTCTGACTCGACGGCATATAACAACAACAACAATGTTGAACATTTTTACATTCCTGGGATAAATTCTTGTCTATGGTGTACAATTTATTAAATATGTTGTTTGATTCACTTTGCTAGGATTTTGTTAAGAGCTTTGAATCTATATTCATTAGGGTTATTATTCTGTAGTTTTTTTTTTTTTTTTTTTTTTTTTCTTGTGCTGTCTTTATCTAACTTTGGTGTTAGGGTTATGCCAGCCTTATATAATGAGTTAGGAAGTGTTGCATCCTCCTTTACTTTTTGGAAGCATTTGAGAAGAATTGGTACTACTTGTTTCTTAAATGTTTGAAAGAATTCACCAGAGAAGTTATCTGATCCTGGACTTTTCTTTGTTGGAAGGGTTTTTATTACTATTTCAGTTTCTTTCTTTGTTATAAATGTTGACCTTTTCTATTTCTTCTTCCATCAATTTAGGTAGTTTGTATGGATTTTTTTTTTCATCTAGGTCATCTCGCTTGTTGAAAAAAAATTTTCATAGTATTTTCTTATAAGTCTTTTAATTTCTGTAGGTCAATAGTAATCTCATCACTTTCATTCCTAATTTTAGTTGCTACCATCTTCTCAATTTTTTTCTTCATCATTTTAGCTAAGAGTTTATCAATTTTTTTTTATCTTTTTAAAGAACAAACTTTGTTAATTCTCTCAATTGGTCTTCTATTCCCTATTTCATTTGTCTCTGTTCTCCTCTTTATTATTTCTCTTTATTTCTGGTTGTGTAGGGCTTTGTTTGCTTTTCTTTTTCTAGTTCCTCAAGGTGTAGTGTTAGGTAATTGATTTGATCTCTTTTCTCTTTTTTTTTAATTGTAGGCATTAACAGCTATAAATTTCCCTCTGATTAATACCTTCACTACATCCTATTAGTTTTAGTATGTTGTGCTTTCATTTTTATTCATCTGTAAGTGTTTCCTTATTTGGCTAATGATTTCTTCTTTGACCAGTTAATTGTTTAATAGTGTGTTGTTTGATTTCCACATTCTGTGATATTTCTAGTTTCTTTCTGTTATTGATTTCTAGTTTCACTTCTCTGATGGTGTAATGGGTTAGACATTTGGCTGATGAACAGAAGTTCAGTGGTTCAAACCCACCAGCTGCTCTGTGGGAGAAAGATGAGGCAATCTACTTCCATAAAGATTTACAGCCTTGGAAACCCAATGGTTGTTGCTATGAGTCAGGATTGACTCAATGGCAGTGGTTTGGTTTTGGTATTTTTATGGTTGTAGAAGTACTTCATATTATTTCAATCATTTTAAATTTATTGAGGCTTATTTTGAGACCTAATACAGGGTCTATCCTGGACAATGTCCAGTGCACTGGAGAAGAATATATATCTTACTATATTTGGGTTAAATATTCTGTAAATGTCTACTAGGTCTAGTTCCACCACTTGTCTGTCAGTTTTTTGTACTATGGTGACTTGCAAGTTGCTGTGATGCTGAAAGCTATACCACCAGTATTTCAAATACCAGCAGGGTAACCCAGGGTGGACAGGTTTCAGCAGAGCTTCCAGACTAAGACACATTAGGATTTCAGCTTCTAAAAAAATTAGCTACTGGAAACCTTATGAATAGCAATGAAACATTGTCTGATGTAATGCTAGAAGATCAGCCCCTCAGGTTGTAAGACACTCAAAATATGACTGGGAAAGAGCTGCCTTCTGCAAGTAGAAGTGACCTTAATGATGTAGATGGAGTGAAGCATTCAAGACCTTAATTTGCTGATATGGCACAACTCAAAATAAGAAGAAACAGCTGCAAACATCCATTAATAATCAGAATATAGGATGTGGAAAGTATGAACTTAGGAAAATTGGAAGTCATCAAAAATGAAATGGAATGCACAAAGATTAATAATCTAGGCATTAGTAGCTGAAATGGATTGGTATTTGACATTTTAAATTGGAAAATTATATGATATACTATGCCAAGAATGACAAATTGAAGAGGAATGGTGTCACATTCATTGTCAAAATGAACATTTCAAGGTCTATACTGAAGTACAATGCTGTCAGTGATAGGATAATATCCATAATCTTACAAAGAAGTTCAGTTTATACAACTGTTATTCAAATGTATGCACCAACCACTAATGCCAAATATGAAGAAAATTGAAGATTTTAACCAACTTCTGCAATCTGAAAATTGATCAAATATGCAGTCAAGATGCATTGCTAATTACTGGTGATTGGAATGTGAAATTTGGAAACAGAGAAGAAGCATCATTAATGGGAAAATACAGCCTTGGTCATAGAAATGACCCCAAAGATCTTGTATCGTGGTATTTTAAAAGACCAATGACATTCATTGCAGATAACTTTTTGCAACAACATGTATAGTGACTATACACATGGATCTCATTGGATAGAATACACAGGAATCAAATGGACCATGTCTTTGGAAAGAGATGATGAAGAAGCTCAATACCACCAGTCAGAATAAGGCCAGGGGTAGGCTCTGAAACAGACCATCAATTGCTTATATGCAAGTCCAACTTCAAGTGAATTAACAAGTCCATGAGAGCAGAAGTATGACCTTGAGTATATCTCACCTGAATTTGGAGACCATCTCAAGAATAGATTTGACACATTGAACACCAATGACCAAAGATTAGAAAAGTTGTAGGATGACATCAAGGACATCATGTATAAAGAAAGCCAAAGGTCATTGAGAAGAAAGAAAAGACCAAAATGGATGTCAGAAGTGACTGTCAAACTTGCTCTTGAATGTAGACTATCTGAAGCAAATGGAAGAAATGTTAAAGAAAGACTTCAACAGAGGATTTCAAAGGGTGGCAAGATATGACAAAGTAAATTATTATCATGAAATGTGCAAAGATCTGGAGTTAGAAAAATAAAAGAGAAGAACACACTCAACATTTCTCAAGCTGAAAGAGCTGAAGAAAAAAAAAGCAAGCTTCACATTGCAGTATTGATAGTTTCCAGGGAAAAATAATAACGTTGGAAGTATCAAAAGAAGATAGAAAGAATACAAAATCACTATACCAAAAAGAATTGCCTACTGTTGAACCATTTCAGGAAGTGGCATATTATCAAGAACTAATGGTATTGAAGGAAGAAGTCCAAGCTGCACTGAAGGCATCGCCAAGAAAATCAAGGTGCCAGGAATTGATGGACTCCCCATTGAGATATTTCAATAAATGGATGCAACGTTGAATGTGCTCAGTCATCTATGTCAAGAAATTTGGGAAGAGTTCTATGTTTGCATCCATTCCAAAGAAAAATGTTCCAACCAAGTGTGGACATTATCAAACAATATCATTAATTCACACACGAGTAAAATTTACTGAAGTTAACTAAAAAATGGTTTCAGTAGTACATGCATAGGAAACTTCCAGAAATTCAAGCTGGACTCAGAAGATGTGGAACAGGTGATATTGCTCATATCAGATGGATCTTGGCTGAAAGTAGAGAACACCAGAAAGATGTTTACCTATATTTTACTGACTATGCAAAAGCATTCAACTGTGTGAATCATAACAGATTTTGGATAACATTGTGAATATGAGTTCCAGAACACTTAACTGTGCTTATGTGGTATCTGTATGTAGACCAAGAGGCAGTCATCTGAACAGAAAATAAAAGGGAATACTGCATAGTTTAATTCAGGAAAACTGTCCATCAGGATTAGATCTTTCACTATATTTATTTAATGGTTTGGTTACTTTATGCTGCTGTAACAGAAAACACCACAAATGGGTGGCTTAAACAAACAGGGCTTTATTCTCTTCCAGTTTTGGAGGCTAGTTCTTCAGTTTTGAAGTCTGAGTTCAAAGTGCCAGTTCTCTAGGAGCTGGCTGAAAGCCCCACAACCTTGGTCTTCAGCTCTGCCTCGTTCTCCAAGCCCACTAAAGCTGGAGGCATTCTTCATCAGGCAGCTGCTGGCTGCTGAGGCTGACAAACCCAAGGTAGACAAGTAAAAAGACACAGTCCCAATATTACCAAACCACATGGCAGGCCATTGGTCCACGTCCATTATGAGTCCCAAGATCAGCAGGCAACATGACAGGCTGCTGAATAATGACTCAGCTACATGAAGGATTAAAGCATGCCAAAAGCTGCAGACCATTCCTAAAACTTCTCCTTATATACAGGAAGCAGACTACTCAGCTGCTCATGGCATATTCCACCATGGAGCTTACTGCCAGGCTCATCATGGGGAATAACTATTACCAGCTGCCCAATCACTCAACCAGGCCCAACCAAGCTGACACATAAACTAAACTACACATTAACCTGTATATTGAGGAAATAATCCAAGAAGCTGGACTATATGGAAAAGAATACAGTATCAAGATTGCTTCTGTGATATTCAGATGGCCCAAGCTTGGTTGCTGAAAGCTGAGAAGACTTGAAGAACTTACTGATGAAAAGCTACAGCTGTTAGCATGGATTACACCTCAACATAAGACAACAAAAATCCTCACAACTGGACCAATAATGAACATCAAGATAAATGGAAAAAATATTGAAATTGTCAAGGATTTCATTTTACTTCACTCACAGTCAATACCCA
This sequence comes from Orycteropus afer afer, assembly GCF_000298275.1. Lineage (NCBI taxonomy): Eukaryota > Metazoa > Chordata > Mammalia > Tubulidentata > Orycteropodidae > Orycteropus > Orycteropus afer. Next base: position 2,852,340 of record NW_006921861.1, on the reverse strand, counting down.
TGGAAGGAGCAGTCAAAAAATCAAATGACATATTGCACTGGTCATAAGATGTTTCAAGATCTGTCCTGAAGTACGATGCTGTCAGTGATAGGATAATATCCATACACCTATAAGGAAGACCAGTTAATTTGACTGTTATTCAAATTTATGCACCAAATACCAAAGCCAAAGAAAAGGAAATGGAAGATTTTTATCAGCTCCTGCAGTCTGAAATTGACTGAACATGCAATCAGGATGGGTTAATTATCACTGACGACTGGAATGCAAAAGTTGGAAACAAAGAAGAATCACTGGTAGCTGGAAAATTTGGCCTTGGTAACAGAAATGATGCTGGAAATCTCAGGATAGAATTTTGCAAGACCAACGACTAATTCATTGCAAATACCTTTTTTCAACAACACAAAAGGCAGCTATACACGTGGACTTCACCAGATGTAATACACAGGAATCAGATTGACTACATCTATTGTAAGAGGCTATGGAAAAGCTCAATATCTTCAGCCATAATAAGGCCAGGAGCTGATTGTGGAACAGACCATCAACTGCTCATGTGCAAGTTCAACTTGAAGTTAAAGACAGCTAAAACATGTCCACAAGAGCCAAAATATTATCTTGAATATATTCCTCCTGGATTTAGAGACCATCTAAAGAATAGATTTGATGCATTCAACACCAATGACCGAAAACCAGAATGCTTTTGATGTGGGATGACATCAAGAACATCATCCATGAAGAAAGCAAAAGGTCACTAAAAAGATGATAAAAGAAGAAAAGACCAAAATGGATGACAGAAGAGACTCTGAAACTTGCCCTTGAGTGGAGAGTAGCTAAAGCAAATGGAAGAAATGACAAGATAAAAGAACTGAACAGAAGATTTCAAAGAGCAGCTCGAGCAGACGAAGCCAATTACTACAATGAAATGTGCAAAGACCTGGAGTTAGAAAACCAAATGGGAAGAACACACTCAGCATTTCTCAAGCTGAAAGAACTGAGGAAAAAATTTAAGCCTCGAGTTGCAATATTGAAAGATTCTATGGGCAAAATATTGAATAATGCAGGTAACATCAAGAGATGATGGAAGGAATACAGAGTCACTGAACCAAAAAGAACTGATAGATCTTCATCCATTTCAGGAGGTGACATATGATCAAGAACCAATGGTACTGAAGGAAGAAGTCGAAGCTGCACTGAAGGAATTGGCAAAGACCAAGGCTCCAGGCATTGACAGAATACCGATTGAGATATTTCAACAAACAGATGCCCCTCTGGAGGCACTCACTCAGTTATGCTGAGAGATTTGGAAGACAGCTACTTGGCCAACTGACTAAAAGAGATAAATTTTTTTACTGATTCCAAAGAAAGATGATCCCACAGAATGTGGAAATTATCAAACAATATCATTAATATCGCACTCAAGTAAGATCTTACTGAATATAATTCAAAAATGGTTGCAGCAGTATATTGACAGAGAACTTCCAGTGGTGCAAGCTGGATCCAGAAGAAGATGTGGAACAAGGGATATCATAGCTACTGTCAGATGGATCCTGGCTCAAAGCAAAGAATAACAGAAAGAAGTTCACTTGTATTTTATTGACTATTCAAAGGCATTTGATTGTGTACATTGTAACAAATTGTGGATGGTATTGAGAAGAATGGGAATTCCAGAACACTTAATTGTACTCATGAGGAACCTGTACATTGACTAGGAGGCTGTTGTTCAAACAAAACAAGGGACACTGCATGGTTTAAAATCAAGAAGGTAGTGTGTCAAGGTTGTATCCTTTCAGCAAACTTATTCAATTTGTATGAAGACCAAATAATCCAAGAAGCTGGACTATATGAAGAAGAACGCGGCATCAAGATTGAAACCTGTGATATGCTGATGACACAACTTTGCTTGCTGAAAGGGAGGATGACTTGAGGCCCTTACTGATGAAGATTGAAGAATACAGTCTGCAGTATGGATTACATCTCTATATAAAGAAAACAAAAATCCTCACAACTGGAGTATAAACAGCATCACAATAAGTGGAAAAAAGATTGAAGCTATCAAAGACTTCACATTGCTTGGTTCTACAATCAATGCCAATGGAAGCAGCAGTCAGGGCATTAGACGATTAGCCAACTGGGCGAGTTGGCTGCAAGGGACCTCTTTCAAGTGCTGAGGAGCAAGTAAGTCTCATTGAGGACTAAGGTGCACCTGACACAAACCATGATATTTTCAGTAGCCTCATATGCATGTGAGAGCTGGACAATGAATAAGGAAGACTGAAGAGGAATTGATGCTTTTGAGTTGTGGTGCTGGTGAAGAATGCTGAGAATACCGTGGACTGCTGAAAGAACTAACAGATCTCTGCTGGAGGAAATGCAGCCTGAATGCTCCTTGGAAGTGAAAATGGCCAGACTTTGTCTCATCTACTTTGGTCATGTTGTCAGAGAGACCATTCCCTGGAGAAGGATGTTGTGCTTGGTAAGGTCGACAAAAGAGAGGAAGGCCCTCAACAAAAAGGGTTGAAACAGTGGCTACGACAATGGGCTCAAGTACAGCAAGGATCATGGGGCTGGTGCTGGACCAGGTGGTATTTCGTTCTACTGTGCATGGGGTTGCTATGATTCGGACACAACTCGATGACATCTAACAATAACAACAACAGTCAATACCCATGGAAGCAGCAGTCAAGAAATCATATGACATATTGCACTGGACATAAAACTTTAAAAGTTTTAGAAGAAAACCTAAGAGAAAATCTTTTGGAGCTATACCTTGGTTAATAGTTATTAGGAATGACACCAAAAGCACAATCCATAAAAGAAAAAGTTAATAAATTTGACTTCACCAAAATTGAAACCTTCTATTCTGTGTAATGCCATGCTAAAAAGATGAAAAGCCAAGCTACAGACTGGGAGAAAGTATTTGAAAAGCACATGTCTTTTTAAAAAGGAGACATATGTAAATATTAAAGAACTCTGAAAACTCAACATTAAAACTACAAACAGTCCAAATCTGAAAATGGACATTGAAGATGAAGAAACATTTCACCAAATAAGCACATGAAATAATGTTCAATTTCATGTTGTTGTTGTTGTTAAGTGCCGTCGAGT
>NW_006921861.1:2836344-2847572 GCF_000298275.1 Orycteropus afer afer | reverse complement strand
CTCTCGGTAGGGTAACAAGGGAACGTGTTCAGTGCAGATCAGTGAGTAAGCACAAGCCCGCCTTGTTTCAGTGCCTATGCTTAAACATTCAACTTCATAGTCATTAGGAAAATGCAAATTAAGATCACAATGAGATATCACTACATACCTATCCTTGGAAGGAAAGTTGGGCAATCTACTTCCGTACTGATACCCCCTCAGAAACCCAAGGAGAGGTCTCTATGAATCAGGTCTGACTCAAGGGCAAATGACAATACAACAACAACACATACCTATTATACAGCTAAAATAAATTTTAAAAAGTAGTGATAATACCAAATGATAGTGAGGATGTGGACAAACTGGATCTCTCATACATTGTGGGTAGGAGTGTAAAGTGATAACAGCCACCCTGGAAATTAGTTTGGCTGTTTCTTTAAAAACTAAACATATACCTACCATACAATACATCCCAGCAATTGTATTTCTGAGCATTTATCCCAGAGCATTAAAAACTTATGTCCAGACCAAAACTGTGCATGCATGTTTATAGTATTTTTGTTTGTAATAGCCTCAAACTGGAAAAAACACAGATGTCCTTCAATGAATGAATGATTAAACAAACTTGTACATTTATACCATAGACTACTAAACTCACTGCCAATGTGTGGATTCCATTCACAACAACCCTATGGGACAGAGTAGAAATTCCCCATAAGATTTCCAAGGCTGTAAATTTTTACAGAAGCAGACTTCATCTTTCTTCTGTAAACTGATTGTTTGCTTGAAATGCCATCCTTTTGATTAGCTGCTGAATGCTTTAACCACTGTGCCACCAGAGCCCCTACATAACAGTATAAAGGAATGTTGTTGTTGTTATGTGCTGTCAAGTCAGACCCGACTCATAGTGACCCCTCCTTGGGTTTCTGAGGCAGTATCACTACAGAAGTAGATTGCCCCATCTTCCTTCTGAGGAGTGGCTGGCTGGTGGGTTTGAACCACCAGCCTTCTGGTTAGCAGTCAAGTGCTTTATGCACTATGCTACCAGAGCTCCTGTAAAAAGGAATAGGGTATTGATATATGCAATATCATGAATGAATCTCAAGGAAATTTGGCTGAGTGAAAAAGCCGGTCTCAAAAAGATACATACTGATTGTCTTAGTAGTTTCATAAATCTCCAAAGGTGATAAAATGACATAAAACTAGACACAGACAGTACCAATATCAAATTGATTATTTGATTTTAGGTAACTATTGGGAGAAACTTGATGAAGTGTGCATGGGAACTCTCTATACTATCTTTGCAACTTCCTGTGAACCTATAATTATTTCAAACTTAACGTTTTTTTAAAATGCCCCAGAGAGGAAGATAAACAACTTTTGATAGATTTTATTTTGGGTTTAGATGTGATCATGATACTGTGGTTATGTTTTATGAAAAGAGAGAGACGGAATCCTTATCTCTTAGAATCACATACTATATATAGTATTTACAGATGAAATTATATGATGTCCTAAATTAGTTTTTAAAATAATCTAGTAGAGAGAAGGTGTAAATGATGAAACGAAATTGGCCACATTGGAGAACTGTCAAAGATGAACAATGGGTATATGAGCTTCAAGATACTATTATCACACCAGTATCAAGTTCCTTGATTGCCCAATGAGTTTGCATTTGACTACTAACCTAGAGATTGATGGTTCAGACTCACTCAGAGGTACTGCAGAAGAAAGGCCTGATGATTTGTTTCCATAAATATTACACCCAGGGAAACCCTATAGAGCAATTCTACTCTGCAACTGGGGTTGTCATGAGTAGGAATCAACTCAAGGCAATGAGTTTAGTTTTCAGGTTTATACCATTATCTCTTCCTTTATGCACACTTCTAATTTTCCTTGATAAAACTTAAATGAAATAAAAATTATGAGGCCTCCTTGGGACTGTGTGGCTCAGGGTTCCTGCTCCCATCCCTGGGCCCAGGCCTTGCTGCAAGGCCTGGGTCAGTTCTGAAAGCTGAATGAGCTCTTCTCATATTGCATGCATCTGTGGCCACAGTGCATTCCACTACATGCATTCCTGGAATAGGCTTCCCTGCTGGTGACTTGCCATCTGCCCACTACTCATCCACCATGTTTCCATCTACTCTTTCATTCATCTCTCCATTACTTCCATTCATCTGTCTAGTTACCCAATTGTCCATAAATTCTCCCATCTGTTACTTGTTTATTGATTTAATTTACTGAATGTCTACATCAATGAATAAGATGGTTTCTGCCTTCATGGAGCTCACAGTGTAGTGAGGAAAATAGACACAATACAGAGGGTGTCCATGATAGTCTGTTCAAAGCATCTGCAGCAGGAAAGAGGCAGAGTTGGTTCTCAGAATGGGTGTATCAGGACAGGCTCTCACACTTGAAAGGGAGGCTTGAAAGTTAATATCCCACCTATATTGTCTTCATAGACCTTCTCATTCTACCTTTAGAAACCCTTGCAATCATTTTACAGGATTAGGAAGTTGAGACTCAGTAAGGTTAAGTAAGTGCCCCTAAACTCCTGTGACTAGAAGGCCTGGACAACAACCTGGGCTTGAATCCAGGGCCAAGCTTCTCTCTGCCCCAAAGCTGCCTCTGTACTCATCTGTTCACGCAGACCCAACATTATCAGTTTTTCAAATTCTACCAAACATCTATTTATCTATCTCTGCACTAGCTACCATGAGGGTTTCCCTGTGAAACTGCAGTCTGCTTGGGATTTCAGGCAAACACACCAGGGTGGTTAAGTAGCAGTCAGTGCACCCTGCTAGGTTCAGGGGCATGAGAGGGGCCAGGGCTGACCAGTGAGCTCCTTGGGTCCGCTGTTGTGGGATCCTGGAGGTGCCTTATAAAGGCCATTGTGGATGTGCCCTGTGTGCCTCCTTTAGCCAAGGGTTCTCAGCACAGTCACCTGGGAGTTTGTAAATGTTTGGGTACCAGTGATCCCCACCCAAAATCAATCAAGTCAAAATTACCAGGGGTGAGCCCAGCATCAGTGTGCACTGTAGTGCCCCTACTTAGCTAGTATCAAGTCAAGCAAAACCAAACTCAATGCCATCAAGTTAGCTCTGACTCATAATGACTCCTCCTTGGTTTTCCAAGGTGTTATCACTACAGAAGTAGATTGCCCAATCTTCCTTCTGAGTATCAGATAAGGGTCAAAATTAGCCTGCACACTGGTCACCCTTACCTTGGTGCTCTCAGGATCACTAGCTTAGGCCCCTGTGTCATATTTCTAATGCTATGCTTTCTCAAAGGGGACTCCTAGGCCACATGCATTTATCACTAGGTGTCCCTCTCCTTGAGCATGTCTCTATTACCTCTGGCAGGCTCATTGCTTCAGGGCTGCACTATCGCTGTCACTGAGAATGAAGAGTTTTGATAACTCAGAATTAATATTGTGCTTTGGAATGGGTCAAACACAAGCTTCTAATAGTGGTCCAAAGCAACTCTGCTTCTTTTGCTCCAGCACAGATGATGCTAGAGAAGTCAGCCTCCCTTGATGATGCCCTTATCCTGCTCAGACTCAATGGTTCTGCCCTCTCCTTGCCCTGGATAGAAGACCCTGGAGGAGAGAAAGTGGGACGTAGTTCAGCAATGTGCCCCAATTATATAGTGCCACTATAACAGAAATACCACAGGTGGATGGCTTTAAGAGGCATAAATTTATTTTCTCACAATTTAGGAGGCTGAAAATCTGAATTGAAGATGCTAGCTCTAGGGGAAGGATTTCTCTGTGTCAGCTCTCATGGAAGGTCCTTGTCTCTGCCTGTTTACTGGTTCCTTGGAGATCTCCATGTGTCTTATCTCACTTGCTTATTTGTTCAATCTTGTTTATATCTCAAAAGAGATTGACTCAGGACACATCCTACACCAATCCTGCCTCATTAACATAAGAAAGACAACTGGTTCCGAAATAAGATTATAACCACAAGTGTCGAAGATATGATTTACAACATATGGTGATGGTGGAGGGGGTGGGTATATAATACAATTCATAACATTCCACCCTTTGGCCCCACAATTTATGTCCTTGCCACATAAAAGACACATTCACCCATCACATCATCTAAAAAGTCTTAAATGAACTCCAAGTCCAAAATCTCATCTTCTATATCATCTAAGTCAGATTTGGGTGAGACTGTAGTCTCTTAGAAGCCAGGAGACACCAGACAGAGTGGCAGGGAGCTCAGGTAAAGGGAGGAAAACAGGCCCCACCCCCAAGAGGCAGGAAACAGAAAGATTTCAAACAGCTAAGGGAGAAAACATGTCTGTCAATTTGTCATACTGTGGTGGTTTTTATGTGCTATGAGGCTTCAGGCTGGGCAACTGGTGTTTCAAATGCCAGCAGTGTTGCACATGGTGCATAGGTTTCAACACAGCTTGCAGACTGAGACAGACTAGCAAGAAGGAAGAGGCCATCCACTCACTTCTCAAAGAATTGGCCAGGGAAAACCTTATGAATAGCAGAGAAACACTGTCTGATACATTACGGCACAACTTTATGAATAGCCCAGAAACATTATCCGACGCAGTGCAGGAGGACATTCCCCTTAGGTCGGAAGGCTCTCAAAATATGACTGGGAAGGAGTTGCATCATCAGAGTAGAACCAACCTTACTGATATGGATAAAGTAAATCTTTTGAGACCTCCATATGTTGATGTGGCAAGACTCAAATTGAGGAGAAACAGCTGCAAACATCTGATAATAATCAGAACATAGAATGCATGAATTATGAATCTAGGAAAATTGGAAATTGTCAGAAATGAAATGGAATGCATAAAGATTGATATCCTAGGCATTAGTGAGATGAAATGGACCAGTTTCGGCCATTTGAATCAGACAACCATGTGATCTACTATGCCGGGAATGACAATTTGAACAGGAATGGTGAGGCATTCATCATCACAAAGAATGTTGCAAGATCTGTCCTGAAGTACAATACTGTCAATGATAGGATAATATCCATACACAAGGAAGACCAGTTAGTACTATTCAAATTTATGCACTAACCACCAAAGCCAAAGATGAAGAAATTGAAGATTTTTATCAACTTCTACAGTCTGAAATAGACTGAACATGCAATCAAGATGTGTTAATTATCACTGGTTACTGGAATGCAAAAGTTGGAAACAAAGAAAAACCACTGGTAGTTGGAAAATTTGGCCTTGGTGACAGAAATAATACTGGAGATCTCATGATAGAATTTTGTAAGACCAATGACTTATTCATTGCAAATACCTTTTTTCAACAACACACATGGTGGCTATACACGTGGACTTCACCAGATGGAGTACCCTGGAATCAGATTGACTACATCTGTGGAAAGAGGCGATGGAAAAGCTCAATATCTTCAGCCAAAACAAGGCTAGGAACTGATTGTGGAACAGACCATCAACTGCTCCTGTGCAAGTTCAACTTGAAGTTGAAGACAATGAAAACAAGTCCACAAGAGCCAAAATATGATTTGGAATATATCCCTCCTGAATTTGGTGCATTGAACACCAGTGACTGAAAACTAGAAGAATTGTGGGATGACATCAAGTACATCATCCATGAAGAAAGCAAGAGCTCACTAAAAAAGATGAGAAAGGAAGAAAATACCAAAATGGATGTCAGAAGAGACTCTGAAACTTGCCCTTGAGTGGAGAGTAGTTAAAGCAAATGGAAGAAATGACAAGATAAAAGAGCTGAACAGAAGATTTCAAAGAGCAGCTCGAGTGGACAAAGCCAAATATTGTAATGAAATGTGCAAAGACCTAGAGATAGAAAACCGAAAGGGAAGAACAGTCTCAGCATTTCTCAAGCTGAAAGAACTGAGGAGAAATTTTAAGCCTCGAGTTGCAATATTGAATGATTCTATGGACAAAATATTGAATGATGCAGGAAGCATGAAAAGAAGATGGAAGGAATACACAGAGTTACTGTATCAAAAAGACCTGGTCAATGATCATCCATTTCAGGGTGTGGCATATGATCAAGAACCAATGGTACTGAAGGAAGAAGTCAGAGCTACACTGAAGGAATTGTCAAAGAACAAGACTCCAAGAGTTGATGGAATACCCATCGAGATGTTTCAACAAATGGATGTCTCACTGGAGGCACTCACTTGGCTTTGCCTAGAGATTTGGAAGACAGCTATGTGGCCAACTGATTGGAAGAGACCCAAGTTTGTACCCGTTCCAAAGAAAGGTGATCCCACAGAATGTGGAAATTATTGAACAATATCATTGATATCACATGCAAGTAAAATCTTGCTGAAGATAATTCAAAAATAGTTGCAGTAATATATTGACAGAGAACTTCCCAGAAATGCAAACTGGTTTCAGGAAAGGACGTGGAATCAAGGATATCATTGCTGATGTCAGGTGGATCTTGGCTCAAAGCAAAGAATAACAGAAAGAAGTTTACTTGTGTTTTATTGACTATGCAAAAGCAGTTGATTGTGTGGATCATAACAAATTATGGATAACATTGAGAAGAATGGGAATTCCAGAACACTTAGTTGTACTCATGAGGAACCCGTACATAGACCAGGAGGCTGTCATTCAAACAGAACAACGGGACAGTGCATGCTTTAAAATCAATAAGGGAGTATGTCAGGGTTGCATCCTTCACCATCCTTGTTCAATCTGTATGCTGAGCAGATAATCTGAAAAGTTGGACTATATGAAGAAGAATTTGGTATCAGGAATGGAGGAAGAATCATTAACAATCTGCAGTATGCTGATGACATAACTTTGCTTGCTGAAAATGAGGATGACATAAGGCACTTACTAATGAATATTGAAGAATACGATCTGCAGTATGGCTTACATCTCAATATAAAGAAAACAACAATCTTCATAACTGGACCTATAAGTAGCATCACGATAAATGGAGAAAAGATTGAAGTTTTCAGAGACTTCACATTGCTTGGTTCTACAATTGACGCCAGTGGAAGCAGCAGTAAGGACATCAGATAACATATAGCACTGGGGAAATTGGCTGCAAAGGACCTCTTTGCAAAAGACCTCTAAAGAGCAAAGATGTCTCCTTGAGGACCAAGGTGCACCTGACACAAGCCATATTTTCAATCACCTCATATGCATGTGAGAGCTGGACAAAGAAGAGTTGATGCTTTTGAGTTGTGGTGCTGGCAAGAATGCTGAAAGTACTATGGACTGCTAAAAGAACTAACAAATCTGTCCTGGAAGAAGTGCAGCCGGAATGCTCCCTGGAAGCGAGAATGACCAGTTTGTCTTACCTACTTTGGTCATGTTGTCAGAAGGGACCATTCCCTGGAGAAGGATGTCATGCTTGGTAAGGTGGAAGGTCAACAATAGAGGGGAAGGCCCTCCACAAGATGGATTGATACAGAGGCTGCAGTCATGAGCTCAAGTATAGCAAGGGTCATGGAGCTGGCATGGGACTGGACAGTGTTTTGTTCTGCTGTGCATAGGGTCACTATGAGTTGGAAATGACTCAACAGCACCTAATAACAAAAACAACATTAGTCATATTTTATTCTACAACAAAATTCCTCTTTATCTGTGAAGCTATGAAACCTAGAATACAACTTATCTGTTTCCCAAGTACAATGATACAAAAAGATAGACATTTCCATTACAAATGAAGAAATTGGAGAGAAAGAAGAGATGACAGGCACCAAGCAAATCTAAAACACATCAGAACAAACAAAATTAGCTCTCAAGATTTGAAAATAATCCTCTGTTCTCTGAGGCCATCTGGGCAATGGCCCTACCCTCCAGATTCTGGATGTTGACTGTGTTCTCTGGACTCTGAATGAAGGGGCCTTGGACTTCCAGGCCCACTGGGACAACAATTCTGCTCTCTTGGCTTTCAGCAACCCCATTCTACTAGTCCATCAGAATGGTGACCCTACCTCCTCAGCCCTGGCAGTTCCCACCCTTCTATCCCTTGGGAATGGCAGGCCTACAGCCTCAGCTTTGAATGCCAATCCTATCCCTTTGGCATACCTTAATGGCAGCCCACATTCTGGAACCAAGTTCACAAAGATCCAACTCTTTGAAACCTTGGTAACTCTGAACCCACCCTTTGAGAATCACGTGACTATGGTGTCACCTTTTGAAACTGAGAAGGCCTTACTTCCCATGCTTTTTCCAAAAGTTCTGCTGATCTTCAAGCTGCTCCTTTTGTTCTTTCTCTGTCCTCTTCAATCTAAGCTGATGGGTTGTCTCTTGTTGGCTAGATCCATCAGTCACAGGCTTAATCTCTTTAACAAAAGATGGAGTAGCCACATCCTTGGTGCACATTGCAGAACACATATCCTTAGTTTGTACAGCTAAGAATTTTCCAGATCTTTAAGTTTTGTTTTCATTTTTCATCGGTCATTTTTAAATCTCTCTCTTTCCTCTCACATTTTTCTGTAAACAGCAAGGAGAAGCCACATGGCTCCTTTAAGATTTTACTTAAAAATCTGATAAGCCATACATCCAAGAACATCACTTACAAGCTCTACCTTCTACCAAACATTTGAACATAATTTAGACAGTTTCTTTTCCATTTCATAAAATGCATCACCCTCCCTCCATTGTGCAATCACATGATTAACATTTTCTTTTCAAGCTTACCAGGAGCACTTTTAACAAGTAACATTTGTAACATTCTGTTGCTAGTGCCATATGAACTCTTTAAGATGATAGAGACATTCTCTGTAGTTCTCCTCACTCCCCTCAAAGCCCTTATCAGAATCACCTTTGAGGTCCATAATTTTACCAACGGACTTTTCAAGGAAATCTAGGCTCTTGCTATTGGGGGGGGGGGGAGGGCCCTCATTGACATCAACTTGATTCCAACTCATAATAACCCCAATTGGGTTTCCAATCAGACTGTCTCATCTTCCTTCCATGGAGCACATTGTGGGTTCAAACCACCAACATTTTGGTTACCAGACAAATGCCTTAACCACTGCATCACCTAATCTAGGCTTTTATAATTAAGCACCTTAAAACCCTTCCATCCTCTACCCATTACCTAAGTCCAAAACCACTTCCACATTTTAGGTATCTGTTACGGCAGCACCCCACTTTTTGGTACCAAATTCTTGGTTATCTAATGCTGCTATAGCAGAAATACCACAAATAGACGGCTTTAAGAAATAGACATTTATATTCTCAAAGTTTAGGAGGCTAGATGTTGAATTCAGAGTACCGACTCTAGGGGAAGGCTTTTTGTCTGTATATCTCTAGGAGAAGGTCCTTGTCTCTTCAGCTTGTTTCTTGGTTCCTTGGAGATTCCATGTGTCTTGGCATCTATCTTAGAATCTATCTTACCCCATCTCTTCTCATTTGTTTGCTTGTTTAATCTCTCTCTCTCTCTCTCTTTTAATTGTGATTTGGGTGAAAATTTACAGAGCAAATTCACTTTCCTTACAGCAGTTCACACACACTTTGTCTCACGATATTGACCACAATTCATCACAGTGCAACAACTTCTCTCCCACTTCCTCCTAACAGCCACCTCTTCCTGTGTCCATCCCTCCATGCACCCCTGCCCCCTGAGCTGTCTCCCTGTTCATAAACAGCCCTTCTTTCTCTGATGATTGTTCTCTCCAAGGAGTGTATTTACCTCAGGTAAAAACTCCTATGCCTGTCTTTTGCTTGGCTGGAGGCCACAGGTGTGGATTCAATTCCAGATGTGAAGGGCAGCTAGGGGCCACAGTCTCAGTGGTTCCACCAGGCTTTATTGGATGAGCAAACCTGGTCCCCCCCCCCTTTTTTTTTTACATTTTTTTTTTTTAATTGTGATTTGGGTGAAGGTTTACAGAGCAAATTCACTTTCTATACAGAGGTTCACATATACTTTGTCTCATGACATTGACCACAGTTTACCACAATGCAACAGCTCCCCTCCCACTTCCTCCCCATAGTTACCTCTTCCATGTATCCATCCCTCCATGCACTCCTGCCCCCTGAGCTATCTCCCTGTGCATAAGCAGCCCTTCTTTCTCCCATGATTGTTCCCTCCAAGGAGTGTATCTACTTGAGGTAAATGTTCAACTTATATGCCTGTCTTCTGTTTGGCTGGAAACCACAGGTGGGGTTCAATTCTAGATCTGAAGGGCAGCTAGGGGCCATAGTCTCAGTGGTTCCAACAGGCTCTGTTGGACCAGCAAACCTGGTCCCACCATTTTTTTTTCTCTCCAAATGATTTTGAGTTTTGTTCTACATTGTTCTCCCTCTCTATCAAGGATCTCCTATGCAGATCCCCTTCCAAGTGGATGACAGTGGTAGCTGGGCACCATCTAGTTCTTCTGGTCTCATATTGTATAGGCTGCAGATTGGATGGTGTACCAGTTGCTAGGACTAATTGTTTCCATGAATTTTAGTTTTCTTCATTCTTCTTTGCTCTGGATGAGGAGAAACCCATCATTGCATCTAGATGGCTGCTTGCAAGGTTATAAGATCCCAGTTGCTACTTGGCTACTCACCAAATTAGGAGGTGGAACAATGTTTTGTGTAGTATGTTATGCCAATCGAGCTTGATGTCTCCTGTGACTATCGTCCCGAGGCCATGGGTTCAACTACTCAGTCCCTCTTGGTAGCTGGCTGTGACCAAGAAGTGACTACAACCTTGTCCCTTGTCAGCTCTACTATACACCTGGGAACACTTGTAGGACCATTGTCTGCAAACCCTATACATGGTCTTTGGTACACTCCCCACTTCATAGTCATACCTAATAGTTCAACCTGTCCACCCATCTATCCACCCACATACCCATGTTTGCCTTTACTGACAATGCAGTACTGTATGTGGAAAAGAGTTCCTCTTTGTTTTCTGTACCTCCCATGTACCTCTCTATGTCTTCCTCTTCCTCAATGCCACCATGTTGATCACTCACATTTGGTACATTGCCCTTCTCTTCACCCAAATTAATACTTATCTCTACCTATATAAGAGTGTTCCCTACCCTACCCTCCCACCCTGGTAACCAATAAAAAACAATTTCCTTCCATAGAAGGAAATTGATTTTTACAATAACAGACTAATACAATATTTGTCCTTTGGTGATTAACTTATTTCACCAGCATAATGTCCTCCAAGTTCATCCACATTATGCAGTGTTTTGCAGATTCTAGGTTATTCTTTTAGATTGCATAGTATTTCCTTGTGTGTATATACCATAGTTTAGTTATCCATTCCTCAGTTGATGGACACCTAGGTTGTTTCCATCTTTTGGCTATTGTAAATA
>NW_006921861.1:2830224-2835129 GCF_000298275.1 Orycteropus afer afer | reverse complement strand
AGCGACCCCTCCTTGGGTTTCTGAGGCAGTATCACTATGGAAGTAGGAATGCCCAACCTTCCTTCCGAGGAGTGGCTGGTGGGTTTGAACCGTCAGTTAGCAGTCAAGTGCCTTAGCCACTATGCTACCAGAGCTCATGTAAAGTTAGTGACTGGTTTTTCCATATCCTTAAAAAACGTTGATAAATTCTGGATTGGGGTTGCATTTAATGTATAGATTGCTTTTGGTAAAATTGACATTTTCACAATGTTCAACTTTCCTATTCACAAGCATGGGATGTTCTTCCATTTATGTAGCTCTCTTATGGTTTCTTGAAGTAGTTTTTTATAGTTTTCTTTGTACAGGTTTTTTTGTGTCCCTGATAAAATTTATTTCCAAGTATTTTATTTTTTTGTAGCTATTATAAATGGTATTGATTTCCTTATTTCTTTTTCAGCAGTCTCCTTGCTGGTGTAGAGGAATACAACTTATTGTTTAATCTCTTTTGTATCAAAAAAGAAATTTACTCAGGAATACTCTATGCTAATCTTGCGTCATCAACATAACAAAGACAACCCATTCCAAAATGGGATTATAACCACAGGCATAGAGGTTAAGGTTTACAACACATATTTTTGGGAAACATAATCCAATCCGTAGCAGTCTGCATTAGCAGACCTAGCTTCCGTGAAGTGAAGACAGCCCTCTCTTCCCCATCCTGGACTCTATTTTATGAGAAGTCAGAAAAGATTACAGAGGTAGTAGGCACCTCAGCATCATATCCTATGAGAAGCAATTCAAGGGACTGAGAATTTTTAAACTGGAGCACAGATTCCAGTGCGTTGAATGACTGCTATTCTGATTTCCTCATGGGGCTTCCCCCCAGACCATGTCCAGATAAAACTACTCTTAAAATTATCAATGTCTTCCCCTGTGGGTACAGCTCTAAGACTAGACTCCTCAGACCCTTCCCACAAACCCACAGGTCAGGTTTGGTGACTGGGATGCCCTTAGTAAATTTATTCTTTGCCCCCTTTTTTCAGGAATGAGGAGTCAATGAGAAGATTTATGTGAGAAATACATGAACTGCACCTCTGTTTCAGTGAAAGAGATTGGATTTCCTAAGTAGAAGAGACCTGGTGGCACAGTGATTAAAGTACTTGGCAGCTAACCAAAAGAGCAGTGGTTTGAACTTACCAGCAACTCCATGGGCGAAAGTGTTGTCAGCTGCATCCATAAAGATTTACAGCCTTGGGAACTCTATAGGGCAGTTCTACTCTGTTCTATAGGGTCGCTATGAGTTAGAATCAACTCAACAGCAGTGGGTAGGTAAGGAGAAACAGTGGCCTGGGAACCCTGTCGATTGCTATTCTGCCTGCTGTTTGAGTAGTACTCTGGGCCCCAGTTAACTCATTTTTTTCTCCTCAGTATCAATAACTCAGTCAGGCTCAGAGCTGTATTTGGCTTCAGCTTGCTCATGAGGGTTTGACCCTCATCCTGTTTTCAGGCCCATGATCACCAGAAAGGTTCTGGACAATATTATTGAACACGTTGGAAGCTCTCCAAGTTAGATTGAATCCTGTTAGCATCTGCCGGCATTTGAGACTCCTGGATTGTAGGCATTTGCAATGAGCAAGCCATGCAGATGATGCTTAGTAGGCAAGCTTTCTCACCAGCACAGTTGCACATGGGTTTGGAGAATAGGGTGCTGGCACAGAGACAGCCACAGGACCATGTCACTGTCTTTTGTGATCTTGGGGACATTGCACAGCTTCAGAAATGTGTTCTGCTCCCATGCATGAAATTCAGTGAGAAGGATCATTGACTTTCCCAGGCCCCAGCACAGTTCCTTGCATTTTCTGATCCTCGACGTCACTTTCCTTAATATAAATTAGATAAAGGAATCCTGCTGTCTGTCACATCTACTCAACAATAGCCATAGCCTTTGAATGAATGGAAGCTGACAAATGCAAAACTCCAAAGATCCTGCTCCCTGGCTTCTTTTGTACTAGTTACTATAATGCTAAGAAATGGGAAAAGACTAAAGTAAGCCTGTGATTCATTTAGCACAATTGCTTAGGTGTTCTGGGTATGTTCATTTTAGGAGACTTTCCATCAGAATAGGCTGAAGCAGAGGCCAAGACTCCACTCACACCCCTGGAACAACCCAGTTGGTGAGACCAACCTGGCACGTTCTAGTTCTTCTTGTTTGGGCAGACAGCACCAACAATTCACTGTAAGGTCATCAGTAGATTCTTCCTATGGGACTGAGAGGTGACAGGGCCAGACCCACCAAAACGGATGTCTAGATGAACCCTTGGTGAAATGAGAAGGATAGCGTCCACCCAGAGCAGTCTACATAGTTAGTAATAAGGCCACAGGCAGAGGAAAACCTCATGTTGTCCCACAAAGAGATGACATCTGGTTAGGTTACAGGGAGGGAAGAAAATGTGGTAGGTGGATTAGCAGTGAGGTCTGATGCTGGAGGAATCAGAGAAACTGGGCAAGGAGAATGGTGATCCAGATGGTCCCAGTTATTCAGAAGCAATGACTGTGAGTGAGGCTGACATGTTGGGACTCTATATTGTATCTTGACTTTCTTTCCTGACCTTTATAACTCCTAAAATGTGTGTCAGTTGATGATATGATGTTAGCAAGACAGGGTGAATGTGGAAGGAAAGGGAAGTGCTGAACAGGAGAGAAGTATGGGTGAAATAGCATTACTTGCATACCTGTGACTAAATCTCTGTAAATAAGATAAATTTTTATGGAGAAAATTAAAATGTATATATATTTATTATCAAAGAAGACAAATAAATGGAGAGCTATGGTATGTTCATGGAATGGGAGATGTTCTAGTTACCTAGTGCTTCTCTGACAAGAATATACCACAAATGGGATGGCTTTAACAAACAGGGGTCTGTTCTCTTAGAGTTTGGAGGCCTTAAGTCTGAGTTTAAAGTGCCACGTTCTAGGGGCTGGGTGAAAGCCCCTCAACCTTGGGGTTCAGCTCTGCCTCTAGCTCTCGGCCCACTGGAGCTAGAGGATTTTCTTCACTCAAACTGCTGAGACTGACAAGCCCAAGCTTGACAAGTAAAAAGGCACAGCCCCAATGTTACCAAACCACACATCAGGCCATCATTTCAAGTCCACTGAAAACTCCACGGTCAGCAGAACATGGCAGGCTACTACACAACAACACAGCTACATGCAGGGTTCAAGCATGCCATAAGCTAGAGACTATTCCCAAAACTGTTTCTTATATACAGAAAATAGACCACATACCCAAAGCAGCTAGTCAGCTATTCCAATAGATTCCACCATGGAGTTAATTACCAATCTTACCATGGGGAATAACTACCTCCAGCTGCCCAGCCACTCAACAAGGCCCAGCCAAGTTGACACACAAATTCAACCACCACAGGAGATTTTGTGTTATAAAGATGTCAGCTTTCCCAAAAATTAATCTACAGACTCAATGAAGTCTCACTCAAATCCTCAATTATGTTCTGGTGGTGATTGTGGTAGTGATGGTGGAGGATGAGGAGGAGAAACTTGACAAGCTATTGTAAAAATTTGTACAGAAAAGCAAAGGCCCAAGAAGAGCCAATACACTCTTAAAAAAAAAAAAAAAAAAAAACAGATGACAGAGCTGGCTTAACCATGTCTCAAGACTTGATATGAACTTAAAGAAATTAAGACACTGTGGTTTTGGCAAAGAAATACACAAATAGACCAATGAAATATAATTGCATTAGTTTTCTATTGCTGCTGTAACAAAATACCATAAAACTTATGAATTAGTTATCTCATAGTTTTGTTAAAAGCCCAACACAGGTCTTATGAGGCTAAAATCAGGATGTTGGCAGGGCTGCATTCTTTTTGGAAACTCTAGGGGAAAATTAATTTCCTTACCTTTTCAAGTTCTACAGCCACCCATGTTCCTTGGCTCATGGCCATCTCCATCTTCAAAGCCAGCAGGGGGACACTTTCTCACATCACATCATTCTAACACTGATTCTTCTGGTTTTCTCTTCCATTTCTAAGGATCCTTTTGATGACAGTGGCCTCCCTAAATGATCTATTATAATCTTCTTATTTTAAGGTCCACTTCTTAACAACATTATTCCATCTGCAGTCTTTCCCATATAAGGGAACTTATTCACAGATTCTGAGAATTAGGGTATGTCTCTTTTGGGGCCATTACTTTGTCTGACACAGAATAGATTACAGATGCAGACCCACTTATATGGAAACTTGATTTAATGGCAAAGCAGACTTTGTAGATCCATGAGGAAAGGACAGACTATTCCATAAATTTTTGGTTTTTTAGAAGAAAAAATGTAATTGGATCTCAACCTCACAGCATAAAAAAGATAATTTCCAAGTGGATTTAAAACCTTAAATGTGGAGAGAGAAATCATAAAACATTGTAAGAGGACATCGGGGAGCATCTTTATAGTTTACAGGTAGGGAAGGATTCCCTAAACACAAAAGAATTAACCTATGTAGGATAAGAGTGACAAATTAGTCTAAATTAAATTTGAGCATTTCTATCCATCAAAGGGTACCTCAAAGAGAATGACAAAACAAGACACAAACTGGGAGAAGATACTGTGGCACATACAGAATGGAATGGAAGGAGAGTGTATGGGTGTGTATGTGTCTGGATTTGAATTGATGCACATGTAAAAATTAGCGTAGTGTACTGATGGAAAAAACTTGGGGGATTGAGAGGAGGAGGTTGCGGTTGGCAAAGAAAGTAGAAAATGTGCATTATTTATAAAAATACGAGTAACGGGAGGTGGGGCAAGATGGCGGACTAGGCAGAAGGATTGCACAGACCCTCTTCAACAAAGAAAAGGGAAACCAATTAGCACAGACGCAGAGGATAATCTTGGACCCCTGAGCCTTGAAGGAAAGGAT
>NW_006921861.1:2819902-2823294 GCF_000298275.1 Orycteropus afer afer | reverse complement strand
AACGTTTTTTAAAATTTCAGTAGAAAAATGGGTCGAAGTCAGACATTTCACAGGAAAGGAAATACAAATGACTATAAACATAGAGACATTGTCTGATATAGAGCTGGAAGATGAGCCCCTCAGGTTGGAAGACACTCAAAATATGACTAAAGAAGGGCTGCCTCCTCAAAGTAGTAGTAGTTGTTTTTAGATGTCATTGAGTCATCTCTGACTCATAGCGACCCTATGTAAGCAGAATGAAACACTGCCCGGTCCTGTGCCAACCCCACAATCTTTCCTATACCTGAGCCTATCATTGCAGCCACTGTGTCAATCCATCTGATGGAAAAAAAGGTTTTGGGACCTTCATTTGCTGGTGTGGCATGACTCAAAATGAAAAGAACGAACTTGATGTCACCCAATGACAACATAAACATAGAGTTAAAATGTTCAGGTCATTAGTGTTCAGAGAAAGTAAGTTGAAACAACAGTTTCAACTACTAAGATGGCTTTTGAGATTGTCAGCCTGTCAAAAATTAAAATGTCTGACAATATGAATCCCAAGAGTTGGCTAGGATATGGGGTGACGGAAACATGCATATATAACCATCAGGATTATAAGTGGGTAGAATAACTTTGGAAAACAGTTCGGCATATCCTAGACCCAGCTAGGCCTCATATAGGTGTTTATACCTTAGATCATGAATTCTTATCATGGGTGATAATTTCATCTAAGGGGGCCAAAATCAGTTGAAGTGGTGGAGGATTTGAAAAAATCTTAGATATTATAGTAGTTTGTAGGCACTCTGGTAGCATAGTGCCTAAGGCATTTGACTGCTAACCAGAAGGCTGGAGGTTCAAACCCACCAGCCGTTCCTCAGAAGGAAGGTTGGGCAATCTACTTCAGTAGTGATACTGCCTTGGAGACCCAGGGAGAGGTCACTATGAGTCGGATCCGACTGGACGGTAGTAAGTATAGTGGTTTTTGGCCCTCCAAAGAACTGCAGTACATAAACAATATACAAAGTTAAATTTTCATGGAGGCAGGGTGTGCAATTAGGAAAACAATGTTTAAAGAGGTTCCTTGCTTTGGGAATAGGGAAAAACAGTAGCTTAGTGTCTTAGAGACACTTTTGGGCACATGCCCCAAGGAGGTGTCTGCAGGCAGCCTCATTCATAACTGCATCACCACATGAAGCAGCCCACAGTTCTCCAGAAGTGTAATGGAGATGCAGGACTGTGCATATGTGAAAATGAATGAGTCACATCCTCACAAAAATTGCTACTGGATGGTTCCATTTAGGTAAGATCAGAACTAGGCAAAACTAGACAGAAATAAATGGTAAAGCAAAGAAAAGCAAGGAATGGATTTATAATAATTCAAAATATTGGCTATCTCTAAGGAAGAGAGGGGGCAATGGGATCACATGCACACACACAGGCTGCACAGCAAGGTGACTATTACAGGTGGTGAGAAGAGATCCAGCCAGTGTTTTCTCTCAAATAGGCCACATGCTTGCAGTGAGAGTGTTTATTTATCCTGAGAAAATATACCTCCTTCTCCACATGGCCCCTCCCAACCTTACTAGTCTGTTCCTTTGCAAACTTGTCTCTCTCATTCCAGCCATCCCTGATGAAGCTCTGGACACAGCCATCCATGCACAGGAGGCAAGGAGTGAGGACGACCTGTATGAAGATGTGTGCAGATCCAGTCACTACTATAGCCACCCTGGTGGGGGCGGTGAACAGCTAGCCATCAATGAGGTAGGCTCTGGGCTTTGTGGGGCAGATGGAGTAAAACTTGTGGCCTGCGTGTCCAGCACTAGGCCACCTGAGTGACTTCATCCCACTCATATGACCTAGATTTCCACATGCTCTGTTTTCAAACAGATAAAGCTCATCTGCATGCACATGGCATGATGTCAACCAGTGGCCACCACTGTTGAGTGTGGTGTCTATTACAGGAGCCCCTCTCCCTACTCTCATGAAGCCCAGAAGGCAACACACAACCCATACTACCACACAATAGTGCTGGTTTGCCTTATGGCATATTTCCATTGAATAACTTCCACAACCATCCATCTGGGGCTGAAGAGCTCTACTTGGGAGACAGGAGGGTGGGGCTGTCCTAGCCACCTTCTAACATTCTAACAAGCTATGTAGGCAAGACAAGGGACAAGGCAAGAAGAAAATGACTCCTTTCCTATTGACAGCAATAGCACAAAAGTATTGCTGTTGACAAGACAACTGTGTATGAGTGACTAGTTTTTGCTTATCCTACATAAGCAGAAGTTAGTGAGACACCCCATCTATGCAAAAAAGGCTATCATGCCCAGATCGCCTTTTGCCCTCTCCATGGAAAGTAAAGTTTTGAGACCTTAACACACTCATGCTCCTATATTCACATGCTCTTCTACTTTATTTAAATTGAAGTGAAATGCTGAATTTACTGTGGTAGTTTAACCAGATGTCAATCAACATAATGCTATGTCCATACAAATGTCATATTTTCTCCTTGAAAATGAGATAGCGATGTGTTTCTCCTTCATTAAAACCAGAATCTAACAGCCTGGGTTGTGGCAGCACCCAGAGCTTTTTCTTCATAAGGGATCATGTATGATTAGTTCATCTCTGCCATTTCTGTGGATGAACTGGCTGGTGGGATTCCAAGGGATGTGGTGTTCCTCCTTACTCATGCTGTTGTTGTTGTTATGTGCCATCGAATCGGACCCGACTCATAAAGATCCCTCCTTGTGTTTCCAAGACAGTATCACTACGGAAGTAGATTGCCCAACCTTCCTTCCAAGGAGTGGCTTGTGGGTTTGAACCGCCAGCCTTCTGGTTAGCAGTCAAGTGCCTTAGGCACTACACTACCAGAGTAATGGAGCCCATGGCAGACAGAATCTTCATAGAGGCCTGACTCTAGAGAATAATTCAAAATCATCATTGTTGTTGCTTTTAGGTGCTGTTGAGCCAGTTCTGACTCATAGTGACCCATGCACAACTGAATGAAACACTACCTGGTCCTGAGCCATCCTCACAGTGGTTGCTATGCTCCGGCCCATTGTTACAGCAACTATGTCAGTCCATCTCATTGAGGGTCTTCCCCTTTTTTGCTGTCCCTCTACTTTTATCTTCTCCAAGGTCGGGTCCCCTCTGGCAACATGACCAAAGTATGAGAGCCAAGGTCTGGCCATTCTTGCGTCTAAGAAGCATCCCACCTGTACTTCCTCAAAGACTGGTTTGTTTACTCTCTGGCAATCTGTGATATTTTCAATATTCTTTGCCAATGCTGCAATTCAAATAT
This sequence comes from Orycteropus afer afer, assembly GCF_000298275.1. Taxonomy (NCBI): domain Eukaryota; kingdom Metazoa; phylum Chordata; class Mammalia; order Tubulidentata; family Orycteropodidae; genus Orycteropus; species Orycteropus afer. The sequence continues at coordinate 2,820,008 of NW_006921861.1, read as the reverse complement.
ATCAATTCATTTTTTAATACAATTTATTGAAATATAATTAATGTACAGTGAAATACACAAAACTAACGTGACATGGATCAATGCTTTTTTTTTTTTTTTTTTTTTT
>NW_006921861.1:2813296-2819109 GCF_000298275.1 Orycteropus afer afer | reverse complement strand
TTCCTAATTTCACCATCATATTTGAGGGACAATTTTGCTGGGTACATAATTCTTGGTTGGAAATTTTTCTCTTTCAGGGTTTTATATATACCATCCTATTGTCTTCTCGCCTGCATGGTTTCTGCCAAGAAATCCGAGCTTAGTCTTATTGGTTGCCCTTGTAGGTAACTTTTTGATTTTCCCATGCTGCTCTCATGATTCTTTCTTTGTCTTTGGTTTTGGTAAGTTTGATGATGATATGTCTGGGTGATTTTCTTTTGGAGTCTATCCTGTTTGGGGTTTGTTGGGCTTCTTGAATGGATATATTCTCATCTTTCATCATACCAGGAAAATTCTCTTCCAACAAATCTTTGACAATTTTCTCTGGTTTTATTTGTTTCTTCCTGTTCTGGAATTCCAATGACATGTAGGTTATTCCTTTTGATGGTATCTTACATGAGCCCTAGGCTTTCTTCATTTTGTTTTAATCTTTTTTCTGATTTATCCCTTTCCAAAGGTATTTGCCTTCAATCTCCCTAATTCTGTCTTCCATTGATTCAGTTCTGCTCCTTTGCCCATTCAATGTCTTACCTATTTCTGAAAATTTAGTATTAATCTTCTGAATTTCTGTGTGTAGATTTTGTATAATTTCTAATTTTTCATTTATTTTGTCATTTTTTCTTGTATTGTCTTTTAAAATTGTTCTAGAGTTTTCTCTGTGTTTTCTTTGATCTGTCTCTCAATTCGTTAAAGATACCTAAATATAATTCTTTTGAATTCCTTATCAGGGAGTTCCAGTGCTGCATCTTCTCAGGGATGTGTTTTGGGTCTGCATTCTGGTCCCTTGTTTCTCCTGCTTTATCTTGCTTCTTTGTGTGGACCGTGATACTCTATTGTCTCCAAGGCATTGTGATGTTTTTGTGTTTATATTTAATTGGTGATTGTATGTTGGAGTGACTTGCCCACAATTTTCATTTTCTTTGTTTTGTTTGTATGTTATCTATGCAAGCAGGGCACTGTGCTCCTCTATTTGCTAGTTGACAGCATTTATACACTCACTACCTATCTCTTTTCCTTTTGTCAGCCTCTCGTATGTCCCTGCCAACCTTGGCAAACAGAGCCTATTCTTAGGTTCCTAGAATCTGAATGAGAATGCTATCACTTTAAAATCCAAAATGGTTGCTACTTGTAAAGATTCAAAATGGCTGCGCCCTTGGTCATTTTAAATATCCAAAATGGCCACCACTTGTAAGCATTCAAATTGGCTGCACCCTTGGTCATTTTAAATATCTAACATGGCTGCCACTTGTAAACATTCAAGATGACTGCACCCTCAATCACTTTAAATATCCAAAATGATTGCCTCTTATAAACATTCAAAATGGCTGTGTCCTCAGTCACTTTAATTATTCAAAATGGCTGCCAAGTGTAAACAATCAAAATGGCTAAACCCTCCAGACAGCAGAAAGTCAACATCTCAGGTTGTCTTCCTTCTTGCTATTTCCTTTCCTAGTCATAGACCACTAGCTCAGTCTTCCCTGCAGCCCTTGGTGACCAGGGCTGATTTTTAGGTCAATTCTCAGATCCTAATACCACTTGGAAATATTCAGGCTGTTGGTCCTGTCAGAGTAGCTGACAGTCCACAGCTCCAACCATCTCTGTTCTGTTCAGGTTTTTCCACTAGTTGGTGCCTAATCCATTTCTATATAGTTCCTTCCAAAGCCCAGGGCTCCAGGACTATCTTCAGTATCTCTGTCAATTGCTTTTTCTTTTCTTTGTTGAAGAGGGTCTGTTTTGCTTGTCTGCCTATTCCTCCATCTTACCGGAAGTCCAAATACATCAATTCTTTGGTCTTCCTTATTAATTGTTTAATTTTCACATGCATATAAAGCAATTTAAAGTGCTATGGCTTGTGTCAGGCACATTTCAGTCTTCGAAGTGATAACCTCACTCTTTAACACTTTAAAGAGGTCTTTTGATGAAAATGTACATGGTACATTTCTTTTTTACTTTTATAACCAGAAGGCTGGTGGTTCAAACCCACCAGCCACTCCTCAGAAGGAAGGTTGGGCAATCCTACTTCCGTAGTGATACTGCCTCAGAAACCCAAGGAGGAGTCGCTATGAGTCAGGGCCGACTCGACGGCACATAACAACAACAACATGGTGAAAATATACACAAGAAGACATTTGTCAACATAACAACTTCCCCATTTACAGCTCAGGGACATTGATGATATTTTCCATGTTGTGCTACCATTATTGTTATCATTTTCCAAAATATTCCACCACCATTATCATAAACTCAATGTACCACAGACAAAAGCTTTCCCTTTTCCCCTTCCCTCCTATCCCTGATAACCAATATATATATAAATATATATATATATATATATTTTTTTTTTCCTCCAGCCTATCTAGGAATTTACCCTCCCCTCTGCTCCCATCCCTGGTAACCAACAAGGAAATTTTCCTTCTATGTATAAACCTTTCCTTCACTTTTTACAATAGTAGATTAATACAATATTTGTCCTTCTATGATTAACTGATTTCACTCAACATAATGTCCTCCAAATTCATCCATATTATTCAGTGCTTTGCAGATTCTACATTATTCTTTAGTGTTACATAGTATTCCAGTATGTGTATGTACCAAAATTTGTTTATCTATTCCTTGGATGATAGGCACTTAGGTTGTTTCCATCTCTTTACTATTGTGAATAGGGCTGCAATGAACATGAGTGTGCATATATCTATTCATGTCCTGGCTCTCACTTCTTTAGGATATATACCTACTAATGAGATTGCTGGATCAAATGACATTTCTATTTCCAACTTTTTAAGGAATCACCATACCAATTTCCACAGTGGTTGTATCATTTTAAAGTCCCACAAGCAGAGTATGAAGAGTCCCAATCTCTCCACATCCTCATCAGCATTTGTTATTTTCTCTTTTGTTAAACTTTGCTATTAATGCTGGGGCAAGATATTATCTCACAGTTGCTTTTATTTGCATCTTTCTAGTGACCACACACCACAAGCAGCAAGACAGGAAAGTAGGGGAAAGGAGAGAAAAAGGCCAGGGCACTGGGGCAGAGTGAGCAGGCAGCAGCAAGGATCCAGGTAAGGGGAGGTTGGAGAGGTTTTGAACAGCTAAGGAAGACAAAATTGTCTGTCAGTTTGTCCTACTGTGGTGATGTATTGCTGTGAGTCTTGAGGCTGTGCCACTAGTGGGATGCTCATGGTGCACAGGTTTCAGCGTGGCTTGCACACTGAAACAGACTAGGAAGAAGGAAGAGGCTATCCACTTCTCAAAGAATTGGCCAGGGAATACCTTATGAATAGCAGAGAAACACTGTCTGATACATTACTGTGCAACTTTATGAATAGCTCAGAAATATTGTCCAATACAGACCAGGAGGATGAGTCACTTAGGTTAGAAGGCTCTGAAAATACTACTGGGAAAGAGCTGCATCATCAGAGTAAAACCAGCCTTACTCGTATGGATAAGATAAAGCTTTTGAGACCTCCATTTGCTGACATGGCATGACTCAAATTTAGGAGAAGCAGCTGCGAACATCCATTAATAATGAAATGGAAAGCATAAATATTAATATCCTAGGCATTAGTAAGCTGAAATGGACTGGTTTGGGCCATTTTGAATAAGACAATCATATGATCTAATACGCTGGGAATGACAATTTGAAGAGAAATGGCGTGGCATTCATCATCATAAAGGTTGTTTCAAGATCTATCCTGAAGTACAGTGCTGTCAGTGAGAGGATAATAACCACATGTCTACAAGGAAGACCAGTTAATACAACTATTATTCAAATTTATGCACCAACCACCAAAGCCAAAGATAAGGAAAATGAAGATTTTTATCAACGTCTACAGTCTGAAATTGACCAAACATGAAATCACAATGTGTTAGTTATCACTGGTGACTGGAATGCACAAGTTGGAAACCTTAAAGAAGAGTCACCAGTAGTTTGAAAGTTTGGCCTTGGTGACAGAAATAATGCTGGAAATCGCATGGCAGAATTTTGCAAGACCAATGACTTATTCATTACGAATACCTTTTTTCAACAACACAAATGGTGCTGTACACATGGACTTCACCGTATGGAACACACAGGAATCAGATTGAATACATCTGTGGAAAGAGGCAATGGAAAAACTCAGTATTTTCAGTGAAAACAAGGCCAGGAGATGATTGTGGAACAGACCATCAACTGCTCATGTGCAAGTTCAACTTGAAGTTAAAGACAATTAAAACAAGTCCACAAGAGCCAAAATATGATCTTGAATATACCCCTCCTGGATTTAGAGACCATCTAAAGAATAGATTTGATGCATTGAACACCAATGACCAAAAACCAGAAGACTTGTGGGATGATATCAAGAACATCATCGATGAAGAGAGCAAGAGGTCAGTAAGAAGATGAGAAAAGAAGACCAAAATGGGTGAGAGAAAAGACTCTGAAACTTGTCCTTGAGTGGAGAGTAGCTAAAGCAAATGGAAGAAATGACAAGATAAAAGAGCTGAACTGAAGATCTCAAAGAGCAGCTCGAGCAGAAAAAGCCAATTACTATAATGAAATGTGCAAAGACTTGGAGGTAGAAAATCAAATGGGAAGAACACACTCAGCATTTCTCAAGCTGAAAGAGCTGAGGAAAATATGTAAGCCTTGAGTTGCAATATTGAAAGATTCTGTGGGCAAAATATTGAATGATGCAGGAAACATCAAAGGAGATGGAAGGAATACACAGAATCACTGAACAAAAAAGAACTGGTAGATCTTCATCCATTTCAGGAAGTGGCAAACTATCAAGAACCAATGGTACTGAAAGAGGAATTTGAAGCCACACTGAAGGAATTGGCAAAGAACAAGGCTCCAGGAATTGATGGAATACCCATTGAGATATTTCAACAAATGGATGCCCCACTGGAGGCATTCACTTGGTTATGCCAAGAGATTTGGAAGACAGCTGCCCGTCCAACTGACTGGAAGAGATCCATATTTGTACCCATTCCAAAGAAAGGTGAGCCCTTAGAATGTGGAAATTATTGAACAATATCATTAATATTGCACTCAAGTAAGATCTTACTGAAGATAATTCAAAAACAGTTGCAGCGCTCCAGAAGATTGACCTTCGCGTCTTTTCCCACAAAAGTGGGCCCTTCTTTTTCTCCTTTTAAAAATCCAAAGAGGGGGGAATGTTAGAGATATGCCACACCATCTTGCCTGGCTCTTCCAGGTTCCTCTTCATTCCCTGCTGCCCCACCCAAGGTCATAAGTCAGTTAAAGGAAGTTGAAACTGAGCTTCCTGCAAGGTGCGAATTTTAAAAGGCAACATAGCTTCTGATAGTTTAAGACCCCTTCCCCCAGTTCTGACGTACAACCTCCTAACCCCAGGTCTATATAAGACCACCCTCTCCCCTGCTTGCTCTCTTCTTCCTCTCTCTTCATCTTTTCTTCTTCCTTTCTTCTTCCTCTTCTTCCTCTTCTTCTCTTCTTCCTCTTCTTCTCTTCTTCTTCTTCTGTCCTGCCTTAGAGCAGGCGCCCTCTTGCCTCTTTAAATAAAATCTCCTGTCAGGTAAAAAAAATAAAAATTAAAAAAAAAAAAAAAACACAAAATCGTTGCAGCAGTATATTGACAGAGAACTTCCAGATGTGCAAGCTGAATTCAGAAGAGGCTGTGGAACAAGGGATATCACTGCTGCTGTCAGATGGATCCTGGCTCAAGGCAAAGAATACCAGAAAGATGTTTACTTGTGTTTTATTGACTATGCAAAGGCATTTGATTGTGTGGATCATAACAAATTGTGGA
>NW_006921861.1:2811144-2813021 GCF_000298275.1 Orycteropus afer afer | reverse complement strand
TGAAGATTGAAGAATACAGTCTGCAGTATGGATTACATCTCAATATAAAGAAAGCAAAAATCCTCACAATTGGACCTATAAGCAGCATCATGATAAATGGAGAAAAGATTGAGTTTGTCAAAGAATTCACATTGCTTGGTTCTACAATTGACGCCAATGGAAGCAGCAGTCAGGACATTAGACAATGTATAGCACTGGGCAAGTTGGCTACCTCTTTCAAGTGCTGAGAAGCAACGATGTCTCCTTGAGAACTAAGGTGTGCCTGACACAAACCATGATATTTTCAATCACCTCATATACATGTGAGAGCTCGACAATGAATAAGGAAGACCAAAGAAGAGTTGATACTTTTGAGTTGTGGTGCTGGCAAAGAATTCTGAAAGTACCATGGACTGCTAAAATAACTAACAGATCTGTCTGGAGAAAGTGCAGCCAGAATGCTCCTTGGAAGTGAGAATGGCCAGACTTTGTCTCACCTACTTTGGTCATGTTGTCAGAGGGGACCATTCCCTGGAGAAAAATGTCATGCTTGGTAAGGTGGAGGGTCAACAAAAGAGGGGAGGGACTTCAACAAGATGGATTGACATGATGGCTGCCACGATGGGCTCAAGTATAGCAAGGATCATGGAGCTGGCTTGGGATCGGCCGGTGTTTCCTTCTGCTGTGTGTAGGGTTGCTATGAGTTGGAAATGACTCGATGACACTTAACAACAACAATGGCTAATGATCATGAACATTTCTTCATGTGTTTGTTGGCTGCTGCCTGAATATCTTTGGTGAAGTGTCTGTTCGTGTCTTCTGCCCATTTTTTAATTGGATTGTTTGTCTTTTTTGATGTTGAGGTTTTGGAATTATCTGTAAATTTTGGAGATAAGTCCTTTGTCTGATATGTCTTTGCCAAATATTTTTTTCCCAATCTGTAGGTTCTCTTTTTACTCTTTTGGAGAAGTCTTTTGTTGCACATAAGAATTTAATTATTAGGAGGTCCCAAACATCTAGTTTATCTTCTGCTGTTTGTGCATCTTGGGTTATGCTTGATGGTCTATTTATGCCATAAATTAAGGCCCCTAAATTTGACCCCTATTTTTTCTTTGATGAACTTTATAGTTATAGAACTTTATAGGTTTCACATTTAAGTCTTTGTTCCATCTGGAGATCATTTTTGTGTATGGTATGAGATATGGACCTTGTTTCATTTTTCTGCAAATGGATATGCAGTTTTACCAGCACCATTTGTCGAAGAGACTAACTCTTTACCACTTGATGGTTTTGGTCCTTTGTCAAAGATCAGCTGACCATAGGTCAATGGATCGATTTCTGGGTTCTCAATTCTGTTCCACTGATCTATGTGTCTGTCCTTGTTCCAGTACCAGGCTGTTTTGACAACTGTGGCTGTGTAGTAGTTTTTGAGATCCAGGAGTGTGAGACCTCCTACTTTGTTCTTCTTCTTCAGTAGTGTTTCACTTATCCGAGGTCTCTTTGCTTTCCATATAAAATTAGTGGTTGTTATTCCCATGTCTTTAAAGAATGTTGATGGATTCTGGATTGGGATTTCATTGAATTTATTAATTGCTTGGGGGCTGTATTGACATTTTCACAATGTTCAATTTTCCTATCCATGGGCATGGTATGTTCTTCCATTTATGTAGATCTCTTATAGTTTCTTGAAGTAGTGTTTTGTAGTTTTCTTTCTATAGGTATTTTATGTTCCTGGTAAGATTTATTGTCAAGTATCTTATCTTTTTGGTAGCTATTCTAAATGATATTGATTTCCTTATTTCTTTTCAGAGATCTCTTTGCTGGTGTAGAGGAATCAAACTGATTTTTGTAGGTTGATCTTGTATCCTGCCACTATACGATCCAGTACTTTTTTTTTT
>NW_006921861.1:2795773-2810204 GCF_000298275.1 Orycteropus afer afer | reverse complement strand
CCGTAGTGATACTGCCTCGGAAACCCAAGGAGGGGTCGCTATGAGTCGGGGCCGACTCGACGGCACATAACAACAACAACAACAACAGATAAGTAGTGTGTTTCTAGAAATCTGTTCATTTCTTCTAGGTTTTCAAATTTGTTGGAATACAGTTTTTCATAGTGTCCTTATATTATTCTTTTCATTTCTGTTGACATCACCCCTTTCATTTCTTATTTGTGTTATTTGCATCTTCTCCTTCTTTTCCTTTAATTTTGCAAGCAGTTTGTAGATTTTATTAATCTTTTCAAAGAACCAATTTCTAGTATGCTGTGCTATTGTTGGATCCTGTGTGGATTTCTGTAAGGTCAGGCTGGTTGATCGTACTGTTTAGTTCTTCTGCATCTCTGTTGAGTTTCTTTCCAGTTGTTCTATCTTATCTTGAAAGTGGTGTATTAAAGTCTCCTACTATTACTGTGGAGATGTCTATTTATCTTTTCAATTCTGTTAGTCTGTTTTATGTATTTTGGGGCTCTTTCATTGGGTGCATAGATATTTGTTGTGGTTACTTCCTCTTATTCAACTGATCCTTTCATCATTATATAATGTCCTTCTTTGTCTCTTATGGTCATTTTTTTCTTAAAGTCTATTTTATCAGAAATTAATAGTGCCACTCCTGCTCTTTTTTGGTTGCCATTTGCTTAGTATATCTTTTTCCAACCTTTGATTTTTAGTCTATTTGTGTCTTTGTGTCTAAGGTGAGTCTCTTGTAGGCATCATATTGACAGGTCATGTTTTCTTATCCAGTCTGAAACTCTCTTGTCTCTTGAGTGCTGCATTTAATTCATTAGCATACAATGTAATTATTGACAAGTATGAATTTATTGGTGTCATTTTGTTATTTTTTCTGTGATGTTGCTGATTTCTTCCATATAATTTTCTGTGCTGAGCTCATTTTGTTTATGAATCATGTTAGCATCTCCTTCATTGCTATTGTTTTAGTATTTGCTAAGTATTTGTGCTTGTCCTCTTTTTTATTTTGATGTGAAGGTTTATTATTTTTCTTTGAGATTTCCCTGTGATTTATAATTCTGTTCCCAAATTTAAAGCAGTCTTTTATCTCACAATTGTGTTGACTTCTTCACTGTTTAGTCCTGTGACTACACTATTTATTTCCTCTTTTTGGTTTGTAGTTGTCCTCATTTACCAATTTATGTCTCTGGCTCTCTGTTTAAAGTCTTGTAAGCTTATTTTTATTTGGATACTTCTATAACTGAGTTGATTTCTGGGTGATGTCACAATGTGTGTCATCATCAGTTGTTGTCTGCTGTGGTTGTTTCTCAGTCTGAAGGACTCCCTTTAGCATTTTTTGTATAGTTGGTCTGATTTTAACAAATTGCCTTAATTTCTGCTGATCTGGAAATCTCCTAATTTCACCCTCTTATTTGATACAAAGTTTTGCTGGGTATATAATTCTTGGTTAGTGTTCTGGTTACCTAGTGCTGCTCTGACAAGAATATACCACAAATGAGATGGCTTGAACAAACAGGAATTTATTCTTACAATTTTGGGAGCCTAGAAGTCTGAGTTCAAAGTGCCAGGCTGCAGAGGCTGGGTGAAAGCCCCTCAACCTTGGGCTTCAGCTCCATCTCCTGCTCCCAGACCACTGAAGCTAGAGGCTTTTCTTCACCCAGGCAGCTACTGGCTGCTGAGGCTAACAAGCCCAAGGTCAACAAATAAAATGGCACAGTCCTGATGTTACCAAACCAGACAGCAGGTCACTAGCTCACATGAACAAGCAGTCCTACACTCCAGAACCAACCTGGTGAAGGTCTGGCTCTTTGAAACCTAGGGTGCTGTGGTGGTTCCACCCCCACAGGCCATGGTCCTACTCTTTGAGGCTGAGGCAGCTCTGCTTCCCTTTTCCTTGGTCTCTCTGCTTCTGCCAATTAATGCCAAAGGCAACCCACCCTGCCAGAAATCTTCCTGACCAAAAAGCACTCAGCTTTCTTGCTCCATGGACCGGCCAACCTGGTACACCGTTTCATGCTGGTCCTTTCTACCAATTAACACTGAAAGGCAACCCACTCCACCAAGAAGCCACCTGTGTGATGGCATCCAGCTTTCTCCTCCATGGGCTAGTAAGCCTGTTGCTGTATCAAGCCAGTTCTCTCAGCTCTGCTCCTGACATCTCTCATGCTGTATGCTGGGGACTCTCTGCCAGGGTCTTGGGTCAAGGATGCACTCCACTCCTGTTTCCACATTTTAGGTATCTGTCAGAGCAGCACCCCACTCTCTAGGTATACCATATTCTGTTTTGGTTACCTAGTGCCACTCTGACAGGAATATATCACAAATGGGATGGCTTGAACAAAGAGGAATTTATTCTTACCATTTTTGGAGGCTAGAAGTCTGATTTCAAAGTGCCGGGCTCTAGGGGCTGGGTGAAAGGCCCTCAACGATGGGCTTCAGCTCTGTCTCTTGCTTCTGGCCCACTGAAGCTAGAGGCATCTCTTCACTCAGCCAGCTACTGGCTGCTGAGGCTAACAAGCCCAAGGTCGACAAATAAAATGGCACAGTCTCGATGCTACCAAACCACACAGCAGGCCATTAATTCAAGTCCACTGAAAGTCCCAGTGTTGGCAGAGCATGGCTGGCTGCTGAACAGCAACATGGCAACATGCAGGGTTCAAGTGTGTCATAAGCTAGAGACCATTCCCAAAGCTGTTTCTTATATACAGGAAGCAGATGACATACCCAAAACAGCTACTCAGCTGCTCCAATAGATTTCACCATGGAATTAATTACCAATCTCACCATGGGGAATAATTACATCCATCTGCCCAGCAACTCAACCAGGCCCAGCCAAATTGACCCACAAAATTAACTACCACAATTAGAGATTTTTTTTTCTTTCAGTGTTTTATATATGTCATCCCATTGCCTTCTCACCTGCATGGTTTCTGCTAAGAAATCAGAGCTTAGTCTTATTGGTTGCCCTTTGTAGGTAAATTTTTGTTTTTCCCATGCTGCTTTCAGGATTCTTTCTTTGTGTTTGGCTTTGGTGAGTTTGATGATAATATGTCTTGGTGATTTTCTTTAGAGGTCTGCTTGGGGTTCATTGAACTTCTTGAATGGATATATTCTCATCTTTCATCATATTAGGAAAGTTCTCTTCCAACAAATGTTTGGCAGTTTTCTCTGTGGTAATTTGTCTGTCTCTTCCTGTTCTGGAATTCCAGTTACACATAGGTTATTCCTCTTGATGGTATCTCACATGAATATCAGGCTTCCTTTATTATGTTTTGATCTTTTGTCTGAGTCATCCCTTAACAAAGTAGTCTTGAGGTATTTGTCTTCAATTTCATTAATTCTGTCTTCCACTGATTCAATCCTACTCCTTTGCCCATTCAAGGTGTTATCTATTTCTGAAATCTTAGTATTAATCTTCTGGATTTCTCTTTGTTGTTTTTGTATCATTTCTAATTTTTTATTTTGTCAATTTGTTCTTACATTGTTTTCTTAAATTATTTTAGAGTTTTGTCTATGTTTTCCTTGATTTTGTCAGTGCTTTCCTTGATCTTGTCAGTGTTTTCCTTGATCTGTCTCTCAAGCCATTGAATATACTCAAATTCTTTTGAATTCCCTATCAGAGAATTCCAATGATGTGTCATCCTTACAGATATTGTCTGTGTTTGCATCCTGGTCCCTTGTTTCTAATACTTTATCTTGCTTTTATGTGTGCGAGCTGTTTCTGAAACATTGTGGTGGTGTTGTATTTATGGCTAATTTGCAGTTGTATGTTGATGTGAATCACAAAGGATTTTTTTTCTTTATTTTGTTTGGTATATCTGTGTGAGCAGGGCACTGTGCTCCTCTATTCACTAGTTGTTAACACTTAGGCACTCACCACCTGCCTCTTCATTGGTGTGATAGAGAATGAAAAGGTGTGCACATATCTCTGTTAGCTCTTCATAAAGAGCAATAGAGAGTGAGATGAGCTAGTATTGGCTGCCATCAATCATTGGTCAGTTGATGGCAAACCAAGTGGTGGCCTAACTCAGTGTGTGGGGCTCTGTAGTCATCAGTCTCTAATGCAGTTTCCCATGCTGTCCTTGACACACAGAGCATACTCTCAGGTCATGGTACAAACAAGAATGTCACCTGCACATACTCCAAATAGCTGTGCCAGCCACTTGGAAACATCCAAACTGGCTGCACTCTCAGGACAGCCAGCTGTCCACAGCTCCATTTGTCTCTTTACTCACTGTTCCATTCAGGTTCTTCTACTTAAAAAAAAAAAAAAAAATCACTGCCATCTAATAGAATCTGACTCATAGTGATCCCACCTTGGGTTTCTAAGTATTTCTACAGAACTAGATTGCCCAGTCAAATGCCTTAGGCACTACACCAACTTGGTATTTTACCCACTTCCTTATCCTTCCTTTCAAAGCTCAGGGTTCTGTTGTTGTTGTTGTTGTTAAGTGCCGTTGAGTCGTTTCCGACTCATAGCGACCCCATGCACAGCAGAACGAAACACTGCCCGATCCCGCACCAGCCCCACAATCCCTGCTATACTCGAGCCCATCATCGCAGCCACTGTATCAATCCATCTCGTTGAAGGCCTCCCCCTCTTTTGTCGACCCTCCACCCTACCAAGCATGACATCCTTCTCCAGGGAATGGTCCCTTCTTACAACATGACCAAAATAGGTGAGACGAAGTCTGGCCATTCTTGCTTCCAAGGAGCATTCTGGCTGCACTTCCTCAGGGTTCTAGGATTGTCTTTTTTTATTGGTTTTAATTTGTTTCTCATTGCTTTGTTGCAGAGGGTCTATATAGCTTTTCTGCCTATTCTACCATATTGCTGGAACTCCGCCATTTAATTTCTTGACTGCAGCTTTCATAGGTGTTAATTGTGGGTCCAACTAGAAAGTAATCCTTGACAACATCAATGTTTTCTCCATTTACTGTGATATTGCATATGGGTTCAGTTGTAAGGATTTTTGTTTTATGTTGAAGAATAATCCATATTGAAGGTTGTAATCATTGATCTGCATCAGCCAGTGCTTCAAGTCTTCACTTTCAGTAAGCAAGGTTGTGTCATCTGATTATTGCAGATTGTTAGTGAGTCTTCTCCAATCCTGGTGCCATTTTCTTCTTCATAAAGTACAGCTTCTCAGATTATTTGCTCAGCATACAGTTGAGATAACTATGGTGAAATGACGCAACCCTGTTGTACACCTTTCTTGATTTTAACCCATTCAATATTCCCTTGTTCTGTTTGAACACATGCCTCTTGGTCCATGTGCAGGTTCCTCATGAGCACAATTAAGTGTTCTGGAATTCTTGTTCTTCACAATGTTATCCATAATTTATTATGGTCCACACAGTCAAATACCTTTGCATACTCAATAAAACATAAGTAAACATCTTTCTGGTATTCTTTGCTTTCAGCTAGGATCTATCTGACATCAGCAATTATATTGGTCGTTTCATGTCCTCTTCTGAAACTGACTTGAATCTCTGACAATAGCCTGTCAATGTACTGCTACAACCAATTTTAATTATTTTCCACAAAACTTTACATGTATGTGGTATAAATTATATTATTCATTAATTTCTACATTCTGTGGGATCACCTTTCTTTGTAATGGACACAAATAAGGACCTCTTCCAGTCAACTGACCAAGTAGGTAGCTTCCAAGGTTCTTGGCATAGAGGAGTGAGCACTTTGAACTTTGCAACCATTTGTTGAAATGGGTATTCCATCAGTTCTTGAAGCCCTGTTTTTCTCCAATTCCTTTGGTGTAGTTTGGACTTCTTCTTTCAGTACCATAGGTTCTTGATCATATGCTACCTCCTGAAATGGTTGAGCATCAGCTGATTCTTTTTGGTATAGTAATTCTTGTGTATTCCTTCCATCTTCTTTTGATACTTCTTCCATCATTCAGTGTTTTCCCATGGTATTCTTCAACATTGCAGAACAAAGCTTGAACTTTTTCTTCAGTTCCTTCAGCTTGAGAAATACCAAAATATTCTTCCTTTTTGGTTTCCTAACTCCAATGCTTCCCACATTTCATTATAATACTTTACTTTGTCTTTTGAGCCTCCCTTTGAAATCTTCTTTTCAGCTCTTTTGCTTCATAATTTCTTCCATTCACCTTAAAGTATGTTTCAGAGTCTCTTCTGACATCTATTTTGGTCTTTTCTTGTTTCTTGTCTTATTAATGACTTCTTGTTTTCTTCATGTATGATATGCTCTTCAGATGGTCTCTAAATTCAGGTAAAATCTAAAATCTATTTGATAAATAGATTCATCAAATCTATTCTTAAGATGGTCTCTAAATTCAACATCATATTTTGGTTCTCATGGACTTATTTTAATTTTCTTCGTGTTCCACTTGAACTTGCATATGAGCATTTGATGGTCTGTTCTACAGTAGGCACCTAGCTTTGTTCTGACTGATGATATTGAGCTTCTCCATCATCTCTTTCCACAGATATAGTTGATTTGATTCCTATGCATTTCATCTGCAAGGTCTGCATTTATATTGTTTGTGTTCTTGAAAAAAAAATGTATTTGCAATGGGTAAGTCATTGGTCTTGCAAAATTCTATCATGCAATCTCTGACAACATTTCTATCACCAAGGCCATATTTCCCAACTACCGATACTTCTTTTTTCTTAATTAAGAATTGCTTTATTCAGAATCCATGATGTAGAGAGAATAAGCATCCAAATAAATTAATTTTTCTAACACATCTTTCCCCTTTGACTGCAACTTGTATGCTGTTTTTAGATATATAATTTTGTTGTTGTTGTTGAGAACATACACAGTAAAACATACATCAATTCAATATTTTTCCATATATGATTTGGTGACTACATTGACTACATTCTTTGAGTTATGGAACCATTCTCACCCTCCTTTTTTGGATAATTCCTTAAACATTAACATAAATTCACTGCTTCCTAAGTTCCCTATCTAATTGCTGTTTTCAATTTGATCCCATATAAGTAGCTCTTAAAAGAGCATAATGCTCAACACAGATACTTTTTTACCAGTTAAACTAAACTATTTTTTGATTCAAGAAAACTTCAAAGAATGTTCTTGGTTTAAGGTTTAAAGATTATCTCAAGGAAATAGTTTTAGGGCTTTATCCAACCTTCATGGCTCCAGGAAGTCTAGATTCCATGAGAATTTGAAATTCTGTTCTGCATTTTCTTGCTTTTGGTCAGGATTCTTCTATAGAATATTTGATCAAAATGTTCAGTAATGGTACTGAGCACCATCCAGTTCATCTGATCTCATGGCAAAGGAGGCAGTTGTTCATGGAAGCAACTAGCCACACATTCCATATCTTCCTCCTATTCCTGAGTATCCTTCATCTTCTATTGTCCCAGGTGAATAGACACCTATTGTGCCTTTGATGGTCATTTGCAATCTTTTAAAGCCCCATGCATTGCACATTGAACTAGGAAGTAGAACAGAGGAACTAAGCATATTATTAATTCAGTTAACTGGGATGTCTCATGAAACCATCACCCTAAACCTCCAAATCAAGAAACCCAATCCCATGAGGTTTCAGTGGCACATATCAGCCTCAGTAACTACTCTTTCTTTTATTTTATTTTTTGTAAAATATCTATCTTAATTATCTAGTGTTGCTATAACAGAAATACCACAAATGGATGGCTTTAACAAATAGAAATGTATTCCCTCTGAGTTTAGGAGGCTAGAAATCCAAATTCAGGATGGCAGCTCTAGGGGGAGGTTTTGTCTCTGTGTCTGCTCTAGGGGAAGGTCTTTGTCTTCTTTCAACATCTGTGGACCTGGCTTTCCTTGGAGAGCTCCATGTGCCATGGAATCCAACTTTCTCTGAGTCTAGGAGGTCCTCAGCACAGGGATCCCGGGTCCAAAGGGCATGCTCTACTCTCAGCTTTTCTTCCTTGATGGTGGTCAAGTCCTTTCTTCTCTGCATGTTTCTATCTCCTTTAATATTTTGTAATAAAAAGTTGAAAAAAGGTTGCTGAAAGTACTGTGGACTGCTAAAAGGACAAACAAATCTGTCCTGGAAGAATTGCAGCCAGAATGTTCCTTGGAAGTGAGAACGTCGAGACTTCATCTCACCTACTTGGGTCATGTTGTCAGAAGGGACCATTCTCTGGAGAAGGATGTCATGCTTGGTAAAGTGGAGGGTCAACAAAAGAGTGGAAAGCCCTCAATGAGATGGATAGACACAGTGGCTGCAGCCATGGGCTCAGATATAGTAGAGATAGTGAGGCTGGCACAGGACCAGACAGTGTTTCATTCTGTTGTGCATAAGGTCACTATGAGTCAGAGATGACTCAACAGCACATAACAACAACAACAACAACAAAGATAAAAGGTGATGCAGGCCACACCCCAGGGAAACTACCCTTACATCACATTAGGACTGTGACCTGAGTAAAGGTGTTGAATCCCACCCTAATCCCATTACAACTGATTGTAAGCCGATTCTAACTGATTTTAAGCTGATCATATCAGATCACATCACGGAGAATGATTGCATCATTACATAGCTGCCAGATTACATCATTGTATGACTCCCAAACCACTGAGAGTCATGGCCCAGCCAAGTGGACACATATTTTGGGGGAACACAACTCAGTCCATAGCGATATCTATCATGCAACTTTTGCCAATCCTAGTTTTTATACATGTGTACACATTATTGATGGCAGTCACAATAATCAGCTGTCCAACCCAATCCTTAATCAACCTATTCCTATCACCATTAATACTCCCTGTTTCCATCTCTCCTACCCTATGCTAAGTGAAATAAGTCAATCACAAAAGGACAAACATTGTATGGCCTCATTTATATAAACAGACAAGAAAAAAAAACAAATGTCAAGCAAAAACAGCAGAGTTTGCTTGAAATTAAAAGAAAGAGTTTTATTGAGAGGCAAGGCAAATTGCAAACTGGAAATCATGAGGTCCAGAGGATACTGAGCTAAGTGATCCAAGGAGGAGACATTTCCACACTTTTATAAGAAAATACAAGGAAGGGGACTTCCAGTAAGATGACAGAATAGACAGACAAGCTACACAGACTCTCTTCAACAAAGAGAAACCAACTAACAAGATACAGAAGATAATCCTGGAGCCCTGAGGTTTGAAAGGAAGGATACAGAAGTGGATTAAATACCAACTAGTAGAAGAACCTGAATAACAACAGTGAATAAAGAGACAAATTGAGCTGCAGACTGTCAGCTATCCTGATAGCATGGACAGTTTGAGTATTTACAAGTGGTATTAGGACCTGAGCAGTATCTAAAAACTGGCCCTGTTCACCAAGGGCTGCGTGGACAACTGTACTGGTGACTGATGGCTAAAAAGGGAAACAGCAAAGAAGGAGACAAACTGGGCTGTGGACTTCCAGCTTTACAGATAGCACAGCCATTTTGAATGTTTACATGCAGTGTGGCTATTTTGGATATTTAAAATGATACCATTCAGATCCCAGTTATCTAAGAATAGTCTCTGCTTGCCGAGGATAGCATGAGCAAACACACTGGAGGCTGGCGACTGGAAAGGTATGATATTCCTCTTGTTATTTTTATACCCCATACCCTCTTGGTGAATGGTGGTGTGGCCAACACCCTCCTCCACACACCTTCAGGACTGGCAGCAATTCCATCCTAGTATGTGTGTTGTGTGCTCTCATAGAGCCTGAGTGCCCTGCTCTGCACCTCCCCTCCCCACCCCCAGTTGTTTTTTTTTTTTTTTTTTTGGTCTGCTTTTGTTTGCTTGTTTTAAAATGATTCTTTTTTCCTCCTTCCTTTTTATTGATTTATTTTTCAATTGCTCTTTTTTCCCTTCAAATATTCTAGGTTTTTTGTTTCTCTTCTCTTTTCCTGTTTCCCATCTTTTGTCTTTCTTTTGTTTCTTCCCATGCCTTGTTTTCCTTTCTGCATATTTCTCATTTTTTCTTTATTATTCTTTTACATTATGTCTTTTCTCTTATTTCTGCCTCCCCAGATGTTGTGGCGTTTTTTACTTCCTTTTTTCTATTTATATTTATTTTGTCTTTTAAAAATATACTTTTTTTATATTTTTTCTCATTTATTGCATTTCCTTTTATTTTTGGCAGTTGTTCCTGTGTGTTTATGCAATTTTTTTTTTCTTCTCTTATTTTTGCTTTTATGTTTTTTTTTTTTTAATTGTTTTTTCTAACCACCCAAGTAGGAGACAGAAACCATATAACCCAACCATACCTGTACTTCTGCAGCCCCACCTACTGAGTGAGGATCACCACTTGCTTCTGCACCAATTGGCCAATGATAAATGACAACCAGTACAAGCCCAATTCACCCTTAACTGATCTGCACAAACAGCTAACAAATATCTGTGCACCCACTCTCATTCTCTGTCACACTCACCAAGGGACAGGAGGTGAGTGCATAAGTGCTGCCAACTAGTAAGGAGCACAGTACCCTGCATATATACATATATATATATATGGAAAGAAAAATCTTGGGAAAATCATACTAACATACAATCACCAATTAAATATAAGTACAACATCACAGTGTCTCTGAAACAACAGATAATCACAGTACACAGAAAGAAGCAAGATAAAGTAGGAGAAACAAGGGACCAGGATACAGACCCAGCAAACATGCCTGAAGAAGCAGCATTGGAACTCCCTGATAAAGAATTCAAAAAGAAATATATTTAGGTACCTTCAATGGATTGAGAGACAGATCAAGGAAAACAATGGCAAATTAAACATAGACAAAAATCTTAGAACAACTTGGGAAGACAAAACAAGACCAAAGTGACAAAATAATTAAAAAATTAGAAATGATACAAAATCTACAGGTAGGAATACAGAAGATTAATACTAAAATCTCAGAAATAGATAAAAAATTGAATGGGCAAAGGAGTAGAATTGAATCAGTGGAAGACAGATTTAGTCAGATAGAAGACAAATACCTCAATACAACTTTGCTAAGGGATCAATCAGAAAAAAAAAAAAAAATACAGAAAGACTAAGATTCATGTGGGATATGATCAAGAGCAATAACCTACATGTGGTCAAAATTCCAGAACAGGAAGAGAAAAATAAAACCACAGAGAAAATTGTCAAAGATTTGTTGGAAGAGAATTCCCCTGATATGATGGAAGATGGGAATATAACCATTCAAGAAGTTCAATGAACCCCAAACAGAATAGCCTCCAAAAGAAAATCATTAAGATTTATTAAACTAAATAAATTAAATAAAACTAAATAAAATAAATTAAATTAAAATCATTAAGACATCATCAAACTCACCAAAACTGAAAACAAAGAATTCTGGAAGCATTACAGGAAAAACAAAAAATTACCTATAAAGGGCAACCAATAAGACTAAGCCCTGATTTCTTGGCAGAAACCATACAGGCAAGAAAAATTATATATATATAATCCTGAAAGAAAAAAAATTCCAACCAAGAATTATATACCAAGCAAACTTGTCCCTCAAATATGATGGTGAAATTAGGACATTGCCAGATAAACAGAAATTAAGGGAATTTTTTAAAACCAGACCAACCTTACAAGAGATGCAAAAGAGATTCCTCTGGACAGAGAACCAACAACAGCAAACAGCAATCAACTGTTAACATACATGATGACATAACCCAGAAACCAACCCAGTTATAGATGTATCCAAAGTAAAATAAGCTTATAAGACTGTAAACAGGAAACCAGAGATACCAATTGGCAAATTAAGACAACAACAAACCAAAAAAAGAGAAAAAATAGTGTAGTTACAGAACTTCTAAATGGTGAGGAAGTCAAGACAATTGCAAGATAGAATGGTCTGTTCTAAACTTGGGAAGAGAATTATAAATCACAGGGTAATCTTGAAGAAAAATATTACACCTTCATATCAAAATAAAGAGGATAAGCAAAAATATTTAGCAAATACTAAAACAGTAACAATGAAGGAAATGATAATAAAATTTTTAAACAGAGTGACCTCAGCACAAAAAAATTAAATGGAACAAAGAAATCAACAACACCACAAAGAAACACATAACAAAATGACATCATTAAATTCATACCTGTCGATAGGTACAGTGAATGTCAATGGATTAAATGCACCATTTAGATGGAGAGTTGCAGACTGGATGAGAAAATATAACTCACCAATATGCTGTCTACAAGACACACCTTAGAGATGAATACAAAAATAGACTAAAAATCAAAGGTTGGAAAAAGATATAACAAGCAAATGGCAATAAAAAAAAAAGCAGAAGTGGCAATATTGATTTCTGATAAAATTGACTTTAAGACAAAAACCACTACAAAAACAAGAAAAGACATTATATAATGAGGAAAGGATCGATTGAACAAGAAGACATAACCATAATAAATAAATAAAGCAGACTTTACTAGAATTGAAAAGACAAATAGATGACTCCATGGTAATAGTAGGAGACATTAATACACCACTTTCCGGAAAAGGTAAAACAACTGGAAAGTGACTCAACAAAAATGCAGAAAAACTAAACAATACAATCCACCAATTTGAACTTAAAGACATCTACACAGGAATTCATCCAACAATAGCACAGCATACATTCTTTTCCACTGCACATGGAATATTCTCCATGACAGACCATATGTTAGGCCACAAAGCAAGACTCAATAAAATTAAAAACATTGAAATAGTGCACCACATCTTCTCAGATCACAGTAGAATAAGATTTGAAATCAACAATAGGAAGATCAATGGAAAAAGAGTAAATGCATGGAAAGTGAATAACACCCTCTTCAAAAATGGCTGGGTAATAGAAGAAATAAAAAGTGGAACTAAAAATTTCCTTGAATCGAATGAAAATGAAAACAGAACAAAATTTTTGGGATACAGCAAAAGCAATGATCAGAGGGCAATTTATAGTAATAAATGCACACATTAAAAAAGAAGAAAGAGCCAAAAATCAACACCTTAAACCAACATTTCCAATAATTACAAAAAGAACAGCAAAAAAAAGTCTACAATCACCAGAAGAAAAGAAATAAAGATTTGAGCAGAAATAAATGAAACAGAAATTAGAAAAAATCAACAAGACTAGAAGTTGGTTCTTTGATAAGATTAATAAAACCTACAAACCACTGATAAACTTAACAAAGGAAAAGAGAATACAAATAACAAGATTATGAAATGAATTGGGTGATGTCACAACAGACCCAACTGAAATAAAAAGGATAATATCTGGATACTATGAAGAATGATACTCCAACAAATTTGAAAATCTAGAAGAAATGGACAGATTTCTAGAAGCATACTAAATACCTAAACTAACAAAGACTGAGGTAGAAAATTTGAACAGACCCATAGCAAAAGAAATAATTGAACATGTCTTTAAAAAATTACCAACAATGAATTGTGGTCAATGTCATGAGACAAAGTGTATGTGAACTGCTGTATGGAAAGTGAATTTGCTCTCTAAATTTTCACCCAAATCACAATTTAAAAAACAAAAATTACCAACAAAAAAAGTCCTAGCCCAGACAGTTTCAATGCAGAATTCTACTACACATTCTAAGAAATGACATGCATCCTACTCAAACTATTCCAGAACATAGAAAAGGATGAAATCCTCCCAAATTCATTTTATGAAACAAGCATAACTTTGATATTAAAACCAAGCAAAGAGATCACTAAAAAGGAAAACTATAGACCAGTATCTCTCATGAACATGATGCAAAAATCTTCAACAAAATCCTAGCCAATAGACTCCAACAACATATCAAAAAATAATAATAATATGTTATGAACAAGTGAAGTTCATGCCAGCTATGCAAGAACAGTTCAACATTAGAAAAACAATCAATGTAATCCATCACATAAGTAAAATAAAGGAAAAGAACCACATGATCCTATCAATCAATACAGAAAAGACATTTGAAAAAATCCAACACCTATTACTGATTTAAAAAAAAAAAAAAAAAACTCACCCAAATAGGAATATAATTGAAATTCTTCAACCTAATACAGAGCATATACATGTAAAACCAAGAGCCAACATTATTCTCAATGAAGAGAGACTGAAACCATTCCCCTTGCGAACAGAAACCAAGCAAGGATGCCCTCTATCTCCACTTCTATTCAGCATTGTATTGGAAGTCCTGGCCAGGGCAATAACCAAGAATGGGAAATCAAAGGTATCCACATTGGTAAGGAAGAAGTAAAACTATTTCTATTTGCTGATGATATGATTCTATACATAGAAAACCCAAGAGATTAAGCAAGAAAACTATTGGAACTAATTGAGAGATTTAGCATAGTGGCTGGATACAAGATCAGCATACAAAAATCAGTTGGATTCCTCTACAACAGCAAAAAGATTCCTGAAAGAGAAATAAGGACATTAATACCATTTACAATAGCTACCAAAAAAAAAAAAAAAA
>NW_006921861.1:2793375-2795583 GCF_000298275.1 Orycteropus afer afer | reverse complement strand
TTTTTTTGGTTTTGGTTACCAGAAAAAATAAAATACTTGGAAATAAATCTTACCAGGGACACAAAAGACCTGTACAAAGAAAACTATAAAAGACTACTTCAAGAAACCATAAGAGATTTACATAAATGGAAGAACATACCATGCTCATGGATAGAAAGATTGAACATTATGAACATGTCAGTACTATCTGTACATTGAATGCAATCTCAATACAGATCCCATCAACATTCTTTAAGGATATGGAAAACCAAATCACTAATTTTATATGGAAAGGAAAGAGACTTCATATAAGCAAAGCACTATTGAAGAAGAAGAGCAAAGCAGGAAGTCTCACACTCCCCAATCTCAAAACCTACTATACAGCCACAGTAGTAAAAAAACAGCCTCGTTTTGGTACAATGACAGGCATATAGACCTGTGGAATAGAATTAAGGACCCAAAAATAGATCCATCAACCTCTGGTCAGCTGAGCTTTGATACAGGACCAAAATGGGGAAGAAATAGTCTCTTCAACAAATGGTGCTGATAAAACTGATTATCCATTTGGAGAAAAATGAAACAAGAGCCATACCTCATACCATAAACAAAAACTAACTCTGGATGGATCAAAGACGTAAAAGTGGCAGCTAAAAGTATAAAGTTCCTCAAAGAAAAAATAAGATCAAATTTATGGGCCATAATTTATGGCATAAATAGGCTATCATGCATGATCCAAAATGCACAAACAGCAAAAGATAAACTAGATGATTGGTACCTTATAAAAATTAAATTCTTATGTGCTTCAACAGACTTCTTCAAAAGAGTAAAAGAGAACCTACAGATTGGCAACAAATATTTAGCAACAACATATTTGACAAGAGACTTATCCCTAAAATTTATAGAAAACTCCAATACCTCAACAACAAAAAAGACAAACAATCCAATTTTAAAATGGGCAGAAGACATGAGCAAACACTTCATCAAAGAGGATATTCAGGTGACCAAGAAAGACATGAAAAAATGTTCACAATCATTTGCCATTAGAGAGATGCAAACTAAAACAGTGAGATATCACTTCACCCTAGCACTAATTGCAGAGACAGAAAATAACAAATGCTGGTGAGGATGTGGAGAGATTGGGACTCACATACAATGGAGGTAGGACTGTAAAACCACTATGGAAATCGGTATGGTGATTTCCTGAAAAAGTTGGAATTAGATATACCATTTGATCTAGCAATCCCATTAGTAGGTATATGTCCTAAAGAAGAGAGAGCCGGGACAAGAACAGATATGTGCACACCTGTGTTCATCACAGCACTATTCACAGTAGTAAAGAGATGGAAACAACCTAAATATCCATCAATAGAAAAATGGACAACTAAACTATGATACATATACACAATGGAATACTAATGCAACACTAAAGAATAATGTAGAATCTGCAAAACACCTCGTAACTTGGATGAACTTGGAGTATATTATGCTGAGTGAAATAAGTCAGTCACAGAAGGACAAATATTGTATTAGTTCACGATTGTAAAAGTCATAGAAAGGTTTATATATGGAAGGAAACATCTTTGTTGGTTTCTAGGGCCAGGGGGACACAGAGAGGGAACACTGCTAGATAGGTGGAGAAAGGTATCAATTTGTCTGAGGGTAGGGCAATGTATGAAAAGTGAGTGATAAACACAGTGGCACTGAGGAAGAGAAAGACAGAGAGAGGTACATGGGAGGTCCAGACAACAAATATGAACCCTTTTGCATGTACAGTACTGTGTTGTCAATGATGGCAAGCATCTCTCTGTGGGTGGATAGATGGGTAAACAGGCTGAATGATCAGGTATGTCTAGGCAAGGGGGAGTGTGTCCATGACCATGTATTGGGTTAGCAGATAATGTTTCTACATGTGCATTTGTATGTACTATAAGAATATCCGGAGTTCTGGCAAGATGGTGGACTAGGCAGAAGGACTGCACAGACACTCTTCAACAAAGAAAAGGGCAACCAATTAATACAGTCACAGAAAATAATCTTGGACCCCTGAGCCTTGAAGGGAAGGATTGTTGTTGTTGTTAAATGCCGTTGAGTCATTTCCGACTCATAGCGACCCCATGCACAGCAGAGCGAAACACTGCCCAATCCCGCGCCAGCCCCACAATCCCTGCTATACTTGATCGCATCATCGCAGCCACTGTATCAATCCATCTCGTTGAAGGCCTCCCCCTC
>NW_006921861.1:2760772-2777210 GCF_000298275.1 Orycteropus afer afer | reverse complement strand
GGTCGCTGTGAGTCAGGTCCAACTCAATGGCACAAAACAACAACAACAACTGAGGGGGATCATTGCAGGGGATCCTGGATAGAGTGGGAGAACAATGTGGAACAAAACTCAAAATCATTAAAAAAAAAAAACAGGCTTATAGGTCTTATAGAGCCTGGAGACCCCTGAGACTATGGCCTCTAGTTACCCTTCAGGTCTGGAACTGAACTCTCTCCTGTGGCTTCCAATCAAACAATAGACAAGCATATGGGGTGAAAATATACATCAGATAGATACAGTCCTTGGAGTGATCAGTTGTGGGAGAACAGAAGGGCAGTGTTTGCACAGGGAGACAGCTCAGAGGCAGGAGTATATGGGAGGGAAGGACACAGGGAAGAGGTAACTATGGAGAGGAAGTGGGAAGAGAGCTGTTACATTGTCATGAAACAAAATGTGGGTGAACTGCTGTATGGGAAATGAATTTTCTGTGCAAACTTTCACCCAAACCATGATAAAGATTAAAAAAAAAAAAAAAACAAGGAGTGTGAATAAAAATTCAATGATTTGTTTGACTTTTAGGTAATGGTTACAAAATTGGGTGAGGGTACATATAATTGGTAGAACACTACATATGTTTCTAAAATTGTATTTGTAAAATGTTTTAATTAAATTCTTAAATTATAATTATTAAATTGGGTATATCTAACCTTGAAACAATCATGAGGCCATTCTTGTAATTTGTCATGTAATTTGGCAATTATATAATGATGTAGTTGTCCTCCATTTTATGATACAATGTAATCACTTCTATGATGTGATTAGCCAATAATTTGTAAGGGAAATTTCCTTGGGAATGTGGCTTGCATCCTATATATATGGATATTCTGGAAAGCTGGCTAGCTTTTGCACATTCTTGATTCTGTATCTGGTTGGTTGTCATCTGACTTCTGGTTCTTGGGACTTGAACCATTAGCCTGTCATATTGCCCACTCATCTTGGGATTCATCAGCCTCCAATTCTATGAGCCAGCAGCCTGCTGTCTGACCTGCTGATTTTGGATTCATCAGCCTCTGCTGAGAAGCCTCCAGCCTGATGCTCACCCATGGACTTGGAACTTGCCACCCTCTAATAGCCATATGAGCCATGTCCTTGAGGTAAATCAATCATTTTGTCTCTGTCTGTGTTTGTGTGTGTGTGTGTGTGTGTGTATACTTCATTGGTTTTGCTTTTCTAGAGAACTCAGCTTAAGACAGCATTGCACCTTCATATAGCCACCACCTCATGTCAGGAGCCCTAAGTTAATTTTGGAGTGCTCTTATTCAATAGAGAACAAAGTTTAATGTATGCCATTTTGAATGGAAAGTTTTGAAAAGCAATGTCTGAATGTGGAGCCACAGATAATAGTTTGCTCTTTTGGAAGACTGAGGCTGCTGTCCTCAGCTCATCCTCATGGCAAGGCAGTGCAGGGAAGTGGGAGAAACAGTGGGGCCTCTACACCTGGGATGGAATCCAATCTCTCCACCAACCAGTTGTGAAGCAGATAGCCATCTGAGCACTGGTTTACTTAACTGTAAAACAGAGAACTAATAGAATAGCCATGAAGTTGCATGAGAACTGACTGAAGTAATTAATGTAAATAACCCATGACCTAGTGACATTTCAATATATCTCAAATGATGGTATGATAATGAAGAAGGGTTGTTAATATAAAGCTTGTGGGGACTAATAACTTGTGTGGGATTACTTTATTGATCATAAATGTTGCAATTTTTTTACTTTTTGTGTTTGCCTTTTATAAATTATGTCTGACAGTAAAATTATGGTCTGTTCTGTCTTGCTGCTGGTGATAAGGTACATTTTGGAGTTCTCAGGTCCTTGACAATTTGTTCATTCTAAGATATGAACACTAGAAAACCAATAGCCAGGGAAAATAGGCTTTGGCAGAGGTGCACCTTTATGAGGAAAATGAAGTTAATTTAGAATATAAATTGTGTAACATCTGTTTTAGCTGATTAGAGAACTTTTTTTGTTGTTGTTGTTCAGAGGTCTTGATATTAGAGGCTGAATAAATAGGATATTGTTGTTGTACCTTTTGTTTAGAGCACACAGTGCTTTCCAGCTACTTGTCTTCCCCTCTCTAATTCTAACATGCCACTGGGAGAAAGGTGTATCCCATCCAGATGACAAAGCTAAATCCTGGATGAGGGTACTCTCTCCCAATGATGTAATGTGCTAGTGCAGCAGAAAGGCTGGGCTCCTCAATCTTAGATTCCACCAGAATGCTCTCCCTCATGAGACTGACCAGCACATTGAGATGTTGCCAGCTATCTACCCTGATGTGGAAAGAGACAGCACAGAATAAAGGGAAGGGCCTGGGTTTGGCATACACCCTGAGTTTGAGTCCTTACCCTGCTGCCACTTGCTACTTTTAGGATCATTGGCGAGACTTTGACTTCTCAGAGACCCAGTTCCCTTCTTGTAGAGTAGATGTGGCTTCTGAAGTGTACTGTGCCAGATTTTTGCAGAGGACTAGCTGAGATGGAAGAAGTGCCTTACTTTATCAGAATTTTGAAGTAGAGGGTAACACCCATCTGACTTGCTTGTGCTTTACAGAAGCTCTTTGAAAAAACATAAAAGGTGGTTGGTTCTCCAGTGTTAGAATAATTAATTCTGCCTTCCAGGGCAGTCTAGTTCCACCTTCCAAATTCTCTGTCACTCGCTGCTACTCTCACATGCTTGACAAGGTTTCTGTGGGCTAACTTGAGCTCTATACCAGGATCTCCAGAGATGATAAAAGAAAAATGTGTTAAAGAAAAGTTCTTTGTAAATTGGAAATAGAAATACCAATTGAT
This sequence comes from Orycteropus afer afer, assembly GCF_000298275.1. NCBI lineage: Eukaryota > Metazoa > Chordata > Mammalia > Tubulidentata > Orycteropodidae > Orycteropus > Orycteropus afer. The sequence goes on along the minus strand of NW_006921861.1, from coordinate 2,774,379 downwards.
CCACCAATCTCACTGCTAGGTGTGTTTCCTAAATAAATTAGAGCTGGGAAATGAGTAAATATATGCACACCTATGTGCATTGCAAACCAGGAGGAGAGATGGTATGGCAAGTCCAGAGTGGCCTGGAATGTGGGAACCAGGAGGAGAGGTGGCACAGTAGGTTCAGAATGGCTGAGAAAGACCAGGAAGTGAACAGAGCAGTTTGGAACAGCTAAAAGAGACAAACTTATCTGTCAGTTTGTCATACTGTGGTGGCTTACATGTTACTGTGAGGCTGGAGACTATGCCACCAGTATTTTAATGCCTGCAGGGTTACTCATGGTGGACAGGTTTCAGCAGAGCTTCCAGACAAAGACAGACTTGGAAGAAGGAAGAGGCCATCCACTTCTCAAAGAATTGGCCAGTGAAAACTTTATGAATAGCAGTGAAACACTCTCTGATACATTACTGGAAAACTTTATGAATAACCCTGAAACATTGTGAGATATAATGCTGGAAGATGAGCCCCTCAGGTCAGAAGGCACTCAAAATACCACTGGAGAAGAGCTGCTTCCTCAGAGTAGAGCAGACCTTAATGATGTGGATGGAGTAAAGCTTTCAGGACCCCCATTTGCTGATGGGGCATGTCTCAAGATGAGAATAAACAGCTACAAACATACATTAATAATTAGAACATGGAATGTACTAAGTATGAATCTAGGAAAATTGGAAGCTGTCAAAAATGAAATGGAACCCATAAAGATCGATATCCTAAGCATTAGTGAGTTGAAATGGACATGTTTTTGCCATTTTGAAAAAGACAATTGTATAATCTACTATGCTGGAAATGACCAATTGAAATGGAATGGCTTGGCATTCATCATCACACAGAATGTATCAAGATCTATTCTGAAGTACAATGCTGTCAGTGATAGAATAATATCCATATGCCTACAAGGAAGACCAGTTAATACTACTATTATTCAAATTTATGCACCAACCACCAAAGCCAAAGATGAGGAAATTGAAGATTTTTACCAAATTCTGCAGTCTTAAATTGACTGAACATGCAATCAAGATGTGTTGATTATCACTGCTGATTGGAATGCAAAACTTGGAAACAAAGAAGAATCACCGGTAGTTGGAAAATATGGCCTTGGTGAAAGAAATAATGCTGGAGATTGCATGATAGAATTGTGCAAGGTCAATGAATTCATTCCAAATACCTTTTTTAAACAACACAAACAGTGTCTATACACATAGACTTTGCCAGAAGTACACCGGAATCAGATTGACTACATCTGTGGCAAGAAGTGAAAGAGAAGCTCAATATCTTTAGCCAAAACAAGGCCAGGAACTGATTATGGAACAGACCAAAACTGCTCATAGCAAGTTCAAGTTGAAGCTGAGACAATTAAAAGAGAGCCAAAATACAGCCTTGCATATATCCCTCCTGAATTTAGAGATCATCTAAAGAATATATTTGATGTATTAAACACCAGTGACTGAAAACCAGAAGAGTTGTGAGATGACATCAAGAACATCATCCACGAAGAAAGCAAAAGGTCATTAAAATGACAGGAAAGGAAGGAAAGATCAAAATGAATGTCAGAAGAGACTCTGAAAGTTGCCCTTGAATGGAGAGTAGCTAAAGCAAATGGAAGAAATGACAAGATAAAAGAGCTGAGCAGAAGATTTCAAAGAGCTGCTTGAGAAGACAAAGCCAATTATAATAACGAAATGTGCGAAGACTTGGAGTTAGAAAAACAAAAAGGAAGAACACACTTGACATTTCTCAAGTTGAAAAACCAAAAAAAAAAAAAACCACCAAACTCACTGCTGTCAAGTTGGATCCAACTCACAGCAATCCCTCCTTGGGTTTCTGAGGCAGTGTCACTACAGTAGTAGATTGCCCAATCTTCCTTCCGAGGAGTGGCTGGTGGGTTTGAGCTGCCAGCCTTTTGGTTAGCAGTCAAAATGCCTTAGGCCCTGTGCCACCAGAGCTCCTCAAGTTAAAAGAACTGAAGAAAAAAAATTAAACCTCAAATGGCAATATTGGAAGATGCTATGGGAAAAATGTTGAATGATTCAGGAAACATCAAAAGAAGATGGAGGGAATACATAGAGTCACTGTACCAAAAATAATTTGTTGATGTACATCCATTTCAGGAGGTGTCATATGATCAAGAACCAATTGTTTTGAAGGAAGAAGTCGAAGCTGCACTGAAGGAATTAGTGAAAAACAAGGCTCCAGGAATTGATGGAATAGCCATTGAGATGTTTCAACAAATGGATGCTGTGCTGGAGGCACTCACTCATCTACGCCAAGAGTTTTGGAAGACAGCTACCTGACCAACTGACTGGAAGAGATCCATATTTGTACCCATTCCAAAGAAAGGTGATTCCACAGAATGTGGAAATTATCCAACAATATAATTAATATCATATACAAATAAAATTTGTGTAAGATAATTCAAAAACAGTTGCAGTAATATATTGACAGAGAGCTTCCAGAAATGCAAGCTGGATTCATAAAAGGACTTACAAAGACAATGGAGGATATCATTACTAATGTTGGATGGATCTTGGCTGAAAGCAAAGAATACCAGAAAGATATTTACCTGTGTTTTATTGACTATGAAAAGCATTTAATTGTGTGAATCATAACAAATTATGGATAACATTGAAAAGAATGGGAATTCCAGAACACTTAATAGTACTCATGAGGAACCTGTATATAGCCCAGGAGGCTGTCATTCGAACAGAACAAGGGAATACTGCATGGTTTAAAATCAGGAAGGGTGTGAGTCAGGGTTGTATCCTTTCACCATACTTACTCAATCTGTATGCTGAGCAAATAATCTGAGAAACTGGACTGTATGGAGAAGAATGTGGCATCAGACTTGGAAGAAGTCTCATTAACAACCTGCAATATTCAGATGACCCAACTTTGCTTGCTGAAAGTAAGGACTTGAAGCACTTACTGATGAAGATTGTAGACTACAGTCTGCAGTATGAATTACATCTCAATATAAAGAAAACAAAAATCCTCACAACTAGACCAATATGTAGCATCACAATGAACGGAGAAAAGATTGAGGTTGTCAAAGACTTCATATTACATGGTTCTACCGTCAACACCAATGGAAGCAGCAGTCAAGACATCAAAAGATGTATTGCATTGGACAAATCTACTACAAAAGACCTCTTTCAAGTGCCAAAGAGCAAAGATATCTCCTTGAAGACTAAGATGTGCCTAATCCAAGTATGATATTTTCAATTGCCTCATATGCATGTGAGAGCTGGACAATGAATTAGGAAGACTGAAGAAGAGTTGATGCTGTTCTGTTGACTTGTGGTGTTGGAGAAGAATGCTGAAAGTACCATGGACTGCTAAAAGAACAACAAATCTGTCCTGGAAGAAGTGCAGCCAGAATACTCCTTGGAAGTGAGAATGACCAGAATTCATCTCACCTTACTTTGGTCATGATGTAAAAAGGGACCATTCTCTGGAGAAGGATATCATACTTGGTAAAGTGGAGGGTCAGCAAAAGAGTGGAAGGCCCTCAACAAAATGGATTGGCACAGTGACTACAGTGATGGGCTTGGGTATAGTAGAGATTGTAAGGCTGGCACAGGACTGGGTAGTGTTTCATTCTGTTGTACATAAGGTCTCTATGAGTCAGAGATGACTCGATGGCACATAACAACAGCAACAGTAATTACAATGAAAGTAAATGGATTAAATATGCCAGTCAAGAGACAGAGAGTTGCAGAAAGGTTAAGAAAACATGACCCATCAATATACTGTCTACAAGAGACACAAATTAGAAACAGAGATGAAAAAATATTCTAAAAATGAAGGTTTGGGAAAATATGTATCAAGAATATGACAAATAAAAAAGAGTAAGAGGGGCAATACAAACTTCTGACAAAACAGACCTTAAGGCAAAAACTAGAACAAGAAACAAGGAAGGATATCATATAGTGATTAAAGGGTCAATTGAACAAGAGGACATAAAATAATAAATATCTGCACACCCAATGAAACAGCCCCAAAATACATAAATCAAACTTTAATAGAATTGAAAACAGAAATAGATATCTGCACAATAATAGTAGGAGACTTTAATACACCACTTCAATGAAGGGTAGAACAACTAGGAAGAAACTCATCAAAGACACAGAAGAACTAAACAACCCAATCTACCAACTTGAGCTTACAGACATAAACAAAGTACTCCACCCAACAACAGCACAATGTACATGTGCAGCTAGAATACTCCTTGAAAGTAAGAATGGCCAGTCTTTGTCTCACCTACTTTGGTCATGTTGTAAAAAGGGACCATTCTCTGGGAAGGATGTCATGTTGGGTAAAGTGGAGGGTCAGCAAAAGAGTGGAAGGCCCTCAACAAGATGGACTGACATGGTGGCTGCAACGATGGGCTCAACGTGAGGCTGCCACAGGACCAGGCAGTGTTTCATTCTCTTGTACATAATATCACTATGAGTCAGAGAAGACTCGATGGCACTTAACAACAACAACAGATGTTCATTGCAGCACTATTTGTAATAGGGGATGATCCCAAAGAGGGTTGCTGTCTGTTGCATGCAGAATCCAGTCTCTGGACACAAGCCTTTGAGAATAAGAGAGAAGCTTTATTTACATAGCAATAGGTAAGAAGAAGCCAGGGAGAATCTCCCTCAGATCTGACTCCCCAGAAGTAAGTGTGAGTTATAGCTTTATAGGGTTTGAGTAGGGAAGTTATACATATTCACTGACATTTTAGGAGATCTACTGCATAGTTATTTTTTGATGGTGCAGTTGCGTGCACAGTAGTCATATAGTGCATGACTAAAGTTCTAAAAATGATAGTCTTAGTATTATCAGCAGGATAGTTTTCACAGAGGATACATTACTTGGTCATATCAGAACAAGGCTAGAGTCCTCTATACGTGCTCCATGGGTGAACCTGGTAGAAACACTTGTCTCCTGTTTGCAACTGCTGGTTTCTGAAAAACAACTTGAAGAAAGTTTCCGTTGCAGTGAGAAGTTAAATTGCAAGAGCTGTGGGGGCATGAGCCATAAGTGTAGGGTCTGCCTATCAGATGCTGTGGGAGAATGGGCTGGGTTACAAATCCTCCTTTGAGTTTGACAGTTCCCAATCTTAGGGATGAGAATGATGATCCCTTAGCTGCTTACTTCAGAATATGGGCAATGTCACAGATTGTTGTGAAACTGCCTGGCCAATTGTTGCAGCTCATCTTGAAGGTCTGGAGGAGGAATGGTTCGGTAGCCTTGGATTCTTGGGTCCACCATGAGCTAGGCAAAAATACTTGTTGCCTGAGGCCTCTTAGAAATATACTTGGTCAGGATGCTAATTTAAACAGGGTAAAAACAAGCATAATGAGATTCCAACCAGGATCACCAGTACAGTTCCTACATACAAGTGCTTAACTCATGATCCCACTGTGTTCTAATAGCATGAGCTATATTATTGGCAATTGTTTCAAGTGAGGCGGTGAAATTTCACAGGATTAACTCATCAAACCCAAGGGATAAAAAAGCTTCCAGCAAAAGCAGTCCACTGCAGTATATCTGATAAGCATCTCATTATACAGGAAGAAAAATGGGGGCTGATGAAGGTTAAGCACTTATGTAACTGGAAATGGATAGTAAGTGGCCTAACACATATTGTCCTGTCATTCAGTTGTTGTCTAAGCATAAGAAAGTGGTGTTGGCCTGTAAGGGCCAAGATGAGTTAAGTGGGGAATTGGGGGGAGGGGGGGGGCTGGTATTTTTCCAAGAACTATGGAGTTTGGGAGACTTGAACCCTTTCCCTCTCCAGAGAATATAAACCTATAATACCTGGTGATGAAAAAAGTGACAACATCAGAGGCCTGGGTTGAATTTGAATGGCAGACTTCAAGCCTACCTCCAAAAATGTTAGGGCTTTAGAAATGGGACCAAAAGGAGGATATTGTCATGTTTTCCCCAGGTGGGTCTATCCAACATAGGAAAATTAGAAACAATTCTGTGTTATTGACCATATCTGCGTAGCATTAAGACAAGGCATGTTAGTTTGATCAAAGAGTAATTTCACACAAAGGTAATGTTGCCTGGGTTGACCAGTAGTAAAATCTAGCACCATAGCAAATTTGGTAATAAAAGCAACCAAGGGGGTGGATTTGTATCTGCTCGAATGATTTCTTTTAGAAAGATAAGCACAGGGCTGGTCTCTATGAGGCAGGGGTTAAAGATGCCCAAATGTCCAACTTTTCAAAACTGGTGTACCACCCCATGATCTCTAACATCAACTCCTCCTCCTTCCTTCAGTACTCTCCTTCTTGCATTAGGGTTCTCATTAATGTCTCACAGAACTCCCAAACTGCCAAGGAAATGCTTCATGTGGTGGTGGAAGCTGGGAGGCTGGCAAGTCCCAAATCCATGGGGTAGGTATGAAGGATTCTCCTCACTCTCATGGTTGCAGGGTCTGACAAACAAAAATCAGTGGGTCACATGACTGGCTCCTGTCTCATGTCAAGGGGTGAGATGATGAAGAACCAGATGCAGGACTGGAGTAAACTTGGCCCAAACATTCATATGTATACCCTCAAGGAAATTAAGGGTGGTGCCTAGAGTCACCCTCCAGCAAGGCAGGACTCAAACAGGCATAGAGGCTAGGGTTTACAATACATCACAAAATGAAAGACTATGACTATAAGGGCCATATAAAACAATACACTGCACTGCAGGCTACCCCTTGGCTTTTCTAGCCGTTGGCCCTTTCATAAATGAAGGATTAATTTGCCCTTCCAAATCATTTTACCAGTTTCAAGGTCATTAATTATTTATTATTGTATTGATTATTACTGGTGATTGGAATGTAAAAGTTGGAAACAAGAATCATTGGTAGTTGCAAAATATGGCCTTGGTGATATAAATGATGCCCGAGATTGCATGATGTAATTTTGTAAGGCCAAAAAGTTATTCATTGCAAATACCTTTTTCCAACAATATAAATGGCAACTATACACATAGACCTTGCCAGATAGAATACACAGGAATCAGATAGACTATATCTGTGGAAAGAGGTGATGGAGAAACTCAGTATCTTCAGCCAAAACAAAGCCAGGAGTTGGCTGTAGAATAAACCATCAACTGCTCATCTGCAAGTTCAAGTTGAAGCTGAAGACAATTAAAACAAATCATGAGAGCCAAAATATGACCTTAATTATATCTTACCAGAATTTAGAGACCATCTGAAGAATAGATTTCATGCACTGAACACCAATGACTGAAAACCAGACCAAATGTGGGATGACATCAAGAACATCATACATGAAGAAAGCAAAAAGTTGTTAAAAAGACAGGAAAGGAAGTAAAGACCAATATGGATTCAAAAGAGACTGTGAAACTTGTTCTTGAACAGAGAATAACTAAAGCAAATGGAAGAAGTGACAAGATAAAAGAGTTAAACAGAAGATTTCAAAGAGCAGCTTGAAAAGACAAAGTATTATCATGAAATGTGCAAAGACCAAAAGGGAAGAGCATGTTCAGCATTTCTCAAGCAGAAAGGACTGAAGAAAAACTTCCAGCTTTGAATTTCAATATTGAAAGATTCTACGGGAAAAATATTGAATGAGGCAGGAAGCATCAAAAGAAGATGGAAGGAATACGCAGAGTCACCATTTAAAAAAAAAAAGAAGAAGAAGAAGAACTGGTCAATATTCATCTATTTCAGGATATGGCTTGTGATCAAGAACCAATGGTATTGAAGGAACAAGTCCAAGCTGCTCTAAAGGAAATGGTGAAAAACAAGTCTCCAGGAATTGATAGAATACCCATTGAGATGTTTCAACAAACAAATGTTGCACTAGAGGCACTTACTCATCTATGCCAAGAAATTTGGAAGATAGCTACCTGGACAACTGACTGAAAGAGATCCATATTTGTACCCATTACAAAGATGGGTGATCCCACAGAATGTGGAAATTATCCAACAATATTATTAATATTACATGCAAGTAAAATCTTGCTGAAGAGAATTCAAAAACGGTTATAGCAGTATATTGATAGGGAACTTTCAGAAATTCAGGCTATATTCAGAAGAAGATGTAGAAAAAGGGATATCATTGATGATGTTGGGTGGATCTTGGCTGAAACCAAAGAATACCAGAAAGATGTTTACTTGTGTTTTATTGACTATGCAAAAGCATTCAACTGTGGGGATCATAACAAATTATGGATAACATTGAGAAGAATGGGAATTCCAGAACAGTTAATTATGCTTATGAGGAACCTGTACATAGACCAAGAGGCTGTTGTTTGAACAGAACAAGGGAATATTGTATGGTTTAAAATCAGGAAGTTGTGTGTCAGGGTTGTATCTGTTCACCATACTTATTCAATCTATAGGCTGAGCAAATAATCTGAGATGGTGAATTATGTGAAGAAGAGCATGGCACCAAGATTGGAGGAAGACTCATTAACAACCTGTGATGTGCAGATGACAAAACTTTGCTTGCTGAAAGTGAAGATGACTTGAAGCAATTAAAGATAAAGATTAAAGACTACAGTCTGCTGTATGAATTACGTTTCAACATTAAAAAAAAAAAAAAATCCTCACAACTGGACCAATAAGCAGCATCACAATAAATGGAGAAAATATTGAAGTCGTCAAAGATTTCATATCACTTGGATCCACAATCAACATCAGTGGGAGCAGCAGTCAGGAAATCAGATGATGTATTGCACTGGACAAATCTGCTACAAAAGACCTCTTTAAAGTGCTAAAGAGCAAAGATGTCTCCTTGAAGACTAAGGTGCGCCTAACCCAAGCCATGATATTTTCAATTGCCTCATATGCATGTGAAAGCTGAACAATGAATAAGGAAGACCAAACAAGAGTTGATGCTTTTGAGTTGTGGTGTTGGAGAAGAATAATGAAAATACCATGGACTTCCAGAAAAATGAGCACATCTGTCCTGGAGGAAGTGCAGTCAGAATGCTCCTTGGAAGAAAGTATGGCTAGACTTTGTCTGACTTACATTGGTCATGTTGTCAGAAGGGACCATTCCCTGGAGAAGAATATCATGCTTGGTAAAGTGGAGGGTCTGTGAAAAAGGAGAAGACCTCCAATGAGATGGATTGACACAGTGGCTGCAACAACGGGCTCAAATGTAGCAAAGATTGTGAAGATAGTACACAACTAGACAGTGTTTCATTCTGCTTTCCATAGAGTCATTATGAGTCAGAGCCAAGTCAGTGGCACCTAACAACAACACTAACAAATTCATTAACAGTAAGTCCTTCAGTAGGGCAAAGAATCCTAAGGGTGAAGTTACTCAGGTACCAGCCATTCAGGTCTTCTGCAGGTGTCCATGTGATCTGGTCAGATACTCCAAAAGTTTGTTTCATCATCACCCTTTCTAGCAAGTCATAAAATTTAACTGGGAGATATTCCCTTGCTCTGAATCTCTGTTGTTATTATGTGCTGTCAAGTCATCTTCCACTCATAGCAACCCCTCCTTGAGTTTCCAAGGCAGTATCTCTAAGGAAGTAGATTGCCCAATCTTCCTTCTGAGGAGTGGCTGGTGGGTTTGAACCTCCACCAACCTTCTGGTTAGCAGTTGAGTGCCTTTGGCACTACACCACCAGAGCTCTCTTTAGGTATCAGCATAATGTTAGATTTCCCCTGCTACATAACTCATTTGTTCATTTTTTACCTTCAGCTAGTGCCTAAGGCTACTAACCAGAAGGCTGGCAGCTCAAACCCACCAGCCACTCCTCAGAAGGAAGATTGGGCAATCGCCTTCTGTAGTGATGTTGTTGTTATGTGCCGTTGCTTCGGACCTGACTCATAGTGACCCCTCCTTCGTTTCCGAGGCAGTATCACTATGGAAGTAGATTGCCCAACCGTCCTCCCAAGGAGTGCCGATATGGCCTCGGAAACCCAAGGAGGGATGGCTATGAGTCGGATCCGACTCAACAGCAGTGAATTTTTTTTTTTTTTTTTTGGTTGTTGTTGTTGTTGTTGCATTTGTCAATTTATTTTTACCCAAACTTTCCTATCTTGGAAAGGGAAATCAGTTTCAGTTGCTGTACCAGACATGATTGCTGGTAGCAAGACCAGTCTAACAAGTGCTTCCCCTTCAGTTCACTCCCATTCATGTTGGGTAGGGTAACACAGTACACTAGTGTGCTATCTCGACCACTGGGCAACATGGTAGTATGCACTGACAACATCAATTTTTCCATATGGGGGTGAAGGTACAATCCACCCCATAAGGCCCTTGGGAATTCTGGCATACAGGTTCAGGGGTATAGTTACAGTTTCTTGCTTAAGGATCACTTCTGCCTCTGGCACCTGCAGCTGCATCCTAGGTCCTGGGACCACAGCTTCAAATAGGAAAAAAAGCAATTTCCGGTGATGTGGGGAAGAATTTTATAGCGGCACCAGTGTCCTCCCCGACCCTCTTTTCCCCAGATCCCCCAAAGAAATGATGGTGTCTGTCCAGTGGTGATCTTCCCTTTGCCCCCTTCATGTTAAATGTGAGCACACACTCATGAAGGTGTGTGAGCCAGCCCTTCATGACTTTATCTCTGCCCATTTTAGATAACAAATGTTTCAATTGTCCATTCCAATTCTCTATCAAACCATTACTCTGAATATGGTATGCCACAGAGTATGTCCACTTAATATGATGTTTCTTGGCCCATTGCTGCACCCTATGGGCTGTAAAGTGTATTTCTCAGTCCAAGGTAATATAGTTTGGTGGCCCAAATTGGTACAATATATTTTGTTCTGATCCTTTAGTGGTGTTTTTGGCATTTGCATCTACCATGGGATGAGCAAAGTCCAGTCCAGAGTAAGTATCTGTTCCTGTGAAGACACATTTTTAGCCACCTGGAGTCATTGGCATCATTGGTCCTATATATATCAATTTGCCAAATATGTGCAGAGCCTTCCATCTGGGGAATCTTCTCTGTAACCATCTGTAACCTCTATCTTTCTTGCTGACAGAACAGTCCTTATTGGTATTTTGTGCCTCAGAGAGTGCAAGAGGGATGTGTCTAGATTCAGTCCATCTCTGCATTGCTTCAGCACCTTTGTTCTGGTTACCTAGTGCCACTCTGACAGGAATATACCACAAATGGGATGGCCTTAACAAACAGGAGTTTATTCTCTTAAAGTTTGGAGGCTTTAAGTCCAAGTTCAAAGTGCCAGGCTCTAGGGCCTGGGTGAAAGCCCCTCGACCTTGGGCTTCAGCTCTGCCTCTTGTCCTGGCCTACCGAAGCTAGAGGCACCTCTTCACTCAGGCAGCTACTGGCTGCTGAGGCTAACAAGCCCAAGGTCAACAAATAAAATGGCACAGTCCTGATGTTACCAAACTACATGGCAGGCTATTAATTCAAGTCCATTGTAAGTCCCAAGGTCGGCAGAGCATGGCAGGCTGCTGGACAATGACACAGCTACATGCAGGGTCCAAGCATGCCATGAGCTAGAGACCATTCCCCAAGGCTTCTGCTTATATACAGGAAGCGAACCACATCCCTAAATCAGCTACTCAGCTGCTCACAGTAGATTCCACCATGGAGTTAATTACCAGTCTCATCATGGGGAATAACTACCACCAGCTGCCCAGCCCCTCAAGCAGGCCCAGACAAGCTGACACAAAAACTGAACCACCACAACCCCCATATCCACTTATTTCAGGACCCAATTGGCCACTTCAAAGCAGTATACCAACATATCTACTTGTTGATTCCAATTACCTTCTGATCCAGGAAGGGGATTATTCTGATGGGCATTAGCATGGCCCACTCTAGTGCACCCTCTGAATTCCCAGAGGTGTTTTCCATAGGTCTGTGCCCTAAATGGTGCCTTAATAGTCCAATTTTCCATTGTCCATTGCCTGGCTATATACACAGTCTAGTGGCCACTGCTCATGAATCAGTAAAGATCCAATCATATGGGCTTTTACCATTGCCTGATTCTTCCATAACAGCAAGGAAGATAGCATGCAGTTCAGCTCATTGAGCTGACTTGTTCTTCCCTTCTTCAGTCTTACCTTTTTCCATCTGCTGGTCTTAATCCAACAGCTTTCCACATCAAATGTTTTCCATGTACTCTGGAACTGCCATCTGTGAACAATCAGCCTTCTGCTGGTCAACAAAAAGTTGTTCATAGGGCCCTGTCCATGTGGCAGTGGGTTCTGGCAGCTTCTCAGGCATTCCAGGGTAGGACTAATGGGAAAAGAAGCTACCTGCTCATGGATACTGTAGGTGCCTCCCTACACTCCTCTAGGAGCTTGTTCTTATATGAACCATTTCCAATTTATAATGGAACTATTTTTGGACACTGCCTGCCTTATTAGCATGTTCTTCTGACATCACCCAAAACATTATGGGTATTTCAGGACTCGTGATGATTTTATGCCCTTTTGTCATTGAGGCAGTCTCAATCAATGCACAATAGCAAGTGAGTAATTTCCTTTCAAATGGCATATATTTTGCTGCTGTTGTTGTTGTTGTTGTTATTTGCCATTGAGTCTTCCCCGACTCATAGCAACCCCTCCTTGGGTTTCCGAGGCAGTATCACTATGGAAGTAGGAATGCCCAACCTTCCTTCCGAGGAGCGGCTGGTGGGTTTGAACTGCCAGCCTTCTGGTTAGCAGTCAAGTGCTTTAGGCACTATGCTACCAGAGCTCCTAGCAGGTCCAATCAATACTGGCCTGAAGGCTGCAGCATCTGGAAACTTTCTAGTCCAAAATTCCAGTGGTTGCCATAGGGCGATGCTCTTGGGTTTTTGCCATTAATTCCTGCATGAGCATGTGTAGCAGACACATGCAAAATCATGTCTGAATGCGGATCATAATGGCCTAAAGGCAAGGAGAGTGAAACCACTTTCTGTAATGCTGACATAGACTGCTTTTGCTTGGGCCCTCATTCACAAGCAGGTTTCTTCGAAGTGGTTGTGTGGATGGGAGCCAGCAATATTCCCAGATGTGGAATATGTGTTCTCCAAAATCCAAATAGACCAATTAAATGCTGGACTTCCTGCTTAGTCTTGGGTGTGGGTAGTGACAGCCACTTATTCGTGGTTGCCTGTGGAATGTCATGGGTGGTTCCTGCCCATGTTATTCCCAAGAATTTCACCATTTAGGTAAGGCCCTAGATTTTTGCTGGATTTATTAAACAGACTTTGTTGGTCATATGGGCCACCACTGTTCAAATCTTCCCTAACCTATTCTTCTATGTTTGACATTAACATATTATCAATGTAATATATCACCATACTTGAAATATGCACCCAGTCCAAATCTTTTCTAACCAAATGATGACAGTAAGTTGGTGAATTCAAATTTGTTGTTGTTGTTGTTAAGTGCCGTCGAGTCGTTTCCGACTCATAGCGACCCCATGCACAGCAGAACAAACACTGCCCGATCCCGCGCCAGCCCCACAATCCCTGCTATATTTGAGCTCATCATTGCCGCCACCGTATCAATCCATTTCGTTGAAGGCCTCCCCCTCTTTCATCGACCCTCCACCCTACCAAGCATGACATCCTTCTCCAGGGAATGGTCCCTTCTGACAACATGACCAAAATAGGTGAGACGAAGTC
>NW_006921861.1:2743313-2757502 GCF_000298275.1 Orycteropus afer afer | reverse complement strand
TTTTATCCCCTTCCCTGCTCTTCCGGCCTGCTACTTTTTTCCCATTCTCCTATTAATCATAATCATTGCATCTGCAAGACCCATGATAGCAATAGCAAATTTTAATTTGAATTCAAATTACTCTGTGGCAAAACACTGAAAGTATATAGAGATTCTTCCCATGTGAAAGCAAACTGCGGCTGACTCTTTTGTGAGATTGTATGGAGGAAAAGGCATTTCCAAGATCATTCACTGAGTACAGTCTCCTTTAACCTGCTGATTTTCTGCACCATTAATACCATATCTGGAAGAGCTGGAGTCATCAGTGTTACTACTTAATTCAGGTCTCAATAGTCTACTTTTAGTATCCATCTGCCTTTTTTTACAGGCTATACAAGGCTGTTACACAGAGAATTTGTTGGCACCAGTACTTCAGCCGTTAATATTGTTGTACCCAGGCTATAAAGGAGATGCTCGGAAGAGAGGAATATGCCAAGACACGACAATGCAAATGCACTAGGAAAGTTTATTAGCTAACTTAGGTTAGGGTCTTTGCCCTTACCAGGTCAGTGGCTTAAGCAAAAGACCCCATGCCCCAATATTCTCACAAATTTATGGAACAATATGGGGAGGGGCAGCACCAGGGCGAGAGGGTACAGATGATTGGTTGTTGCTAAGGGATTTAGGGCAGTGATCTAAGATGTTGGGGGACGTAAAGAAACCCCCTGGCTCCAAAGTTCACTTAGGAAAATATTATCTAGGGAGGATGCGGCTCAGGTATGTGGGAGACTTTCAGGAGTCGAGCAAATCTCCGATATGTGCTGAATCCGGATGGCTTTTGTGATACGTGCTGAGTTCGGAGGAAGTTCCTTGATACCTGCTGAGACTGGAGGGCAGATAAAGGCCCTAAAGAGTCCAAAAGTTCTGTTAGTAATACTGACACTAAAAGGTTTCTGGTTAAAGATTTTCCTGGAGGCTACTAGAGCTCTCAGACTCACAATATGTCTTCAATCAAAGCAGTAATTTCCTTTTGTCCACCAGGAGTCCTATACTGTTTCAAGTTAACAACTTGAGTGGGTTTTGGCAATTCTAATGGTTCCCATTTAGCAGGTCCAATCAATACTGGCCTGAAGGCTGACTTACACACCTTTGGTTTTACAATATCAGGTAGAGGGATTATTCCCCAATTGGACATAATATCCATACATAATACATTCAGAAGGGAGATGGAACTACTTCATACAACATCTGCTTAAGTGTTCCAGGTCTTATGCAAACTTTCTTATTCCCATCAACTGTTGCATCTCCCTATCCATCCAGTCTAACATTAGGCCACTTCAAGATTTAATTGACAGGTTTGGGATGACAGTACATTGGACTCCTGTGTCCAGGAGCCCCACAAAATTCTCTTCCCTACTCCTGAGCCATTTTACCATATGTACATGTGTGGACAAGTGCATATGACCTCAGGTCCCCTTTTGACGGCTGGACTGGAAGACTCTGGCTCCCTTGTCAGTCCTTATCTTCTTCAACTAGTTCAGCCTCTGCTTTAACTGGTCCCAGATAGGGCTTCCCATCATGAAATTCCTTCCAATTGGAGAGAATAGAATGAACTTGTTTAGGCCTCTTTAAGTTGGAGAACCAGCAGGAGTTTGCACTGGTCCACTCAACCTCCTCTAGTGCTTCATTAGTGTCTTTGTCTCAACTCCATCACTGTCTGCTATATTCACCGCATTCCTTAGTAACCATCAAAAAATATCCAAACTGCTGAAGTAAATTCTTTCCCCATTGCTTTTTCCCATTCTCCTATTAATCATAATCATTGCATCTGCAAGACCCATGTAGGGAAGCTGTGCCAACAGATCCAACACACAGCTTCTCAGATTGTTGCTTTGTTTTGCAATAGCAAGGTTACATGGAGTGCCCATGTAGAAGGGGCTCCCTTGATTACTATATCTGCCATGAACTGTGTAAGAGGCATACTCATTGGGTGAATATCCTGATCACCATAAAGCCATTGCAGCATGGCTTTCATAAGCAGCACATTAGCTTCCTCTGGAATGTTCCAGGGGATATTTAGAGTGGGAGAGGGTCAGTTTCTCTTCTCAAGGTAAATAAACCTAACTGCAATTCTTATCCAGTCCATCAAGCTGGCTATTTCCTCCAGGTTAACTTGCTGTATAACTGGATCTTGGATCATCATTTGTGCCTGTCCCATAGTGAGTTGTGTGTCTTGAATCAACCCAAACACACTCTTCTATTTGTACCATTTGAAACTAAAGACACTGCTCCTACATTAGTCACTTTTACAGTCCATTTAAGTAAAGGTGCCTCAGGAAGCTGACAGTAGCAATCCACAAACTGAAGCAACTCTTTTATATGTACCCCCTGGTTTTGGTAGTTTGTTGCTTTTGTCCATTACCTTCCTGGACTGCCATCTTCATGACCCATGGTCATAGGAGTACTGCCTGTTGGTCCAATACAATTTTTCCTTTCTAAGTAGGCACTGAGAAAGGAGTTGTAGCTCTGATTGGCCCAAATCTGGGCTTGATTCAGTGCTAAACCTGCCCCTACATTATTTTTGCCTGCCATTGCAGCTATTACTGATAACAGCAACCAAGGAATTCTAAGTCTTACCCTTTCCTTATTACTCTGTATTTCCATATGCATGCAACTAGCCAATTCCTCAGGAGTTAGATAAACCACTCCCCACTCCTTGGAAGGAAGGTTGGGCAATCTACTTCCATAGTGATGTTGTTGTTGTTATGTGCCGTCGAGTCAGACCCGACTCATAGCGACCCCTCCTTGGGTTTCTGAGGCAGTATCACTATGGAAGTAGATTGCCCCATCTTCCTTCCAAGGAGTGGCTGGTGGGTTTGAACCGCCAGCCTTCTGGTTAGCATTCAAGTGCCTTAGGCACTAAGCTACCACAGTGTTACTGCCTCAGAAACCCAAGGAGGGATCGCTATGAGTCGGGTCCAACTCCATGGCACATAACAACAACAAATCCCATGAACAGCTTTTGCCTTCAGTAACTGATTGCAACATAACAGCTGTTTCAGTTCTTTTGTGTTATTTAATGCTATCCAGAAACCAAAAGATTCTCCTGTTTATACCCTTTTTCCCAAAACCACATAGTCCAGTGAGTCTGGGACGTTGCAGCAAACCCCACCACCCTGCCACCAACTGCTTGAATAATTTCTTTTAGAAAGATCAGCACAAGGCTAGTCCCTATGAGGCAGAGGTTAAAGATGTCCCAGATGTCCAACTTTTCCAAACTGCTGTACCACTCCATCTTGTCTAACATCAAATCCTCCTCCTCCCTTCAGTACTCTCCCTCCTGTCTTAGGGTTCTGTATTTCACTGTTATATTTCAAAGAACTCACAAACTTCCAAGGAAATGGCTTATGTGGTGGTGGAGACTGGGAGGATGGCAAGTCCCAAGTCTGTGAGTAGGTTTGGAGGATTCTCCTTACTCATATGGTTGCAAGGGCTGGCAAATACAAATCAGTGGGTCAGATGACTGGCTCCTGTCTCAAGTCCAGGGTGAGATGATGAAGAACCAGATGCAGCACCAGGGCAAGAGAGAGAGACTTGGCCAAAACATTCACATATATACCCTCAAGGAAACTAAGGCTGATGTCTTCAGTCACACCCTCCAGCAAGGCAGGACTCAAGATATATCCTACCCTAAACAGGTATAGAGGGTAGGATTTACAATACATCACAAAATGGAACACTTTGGCTAGAAGGGCCATATTAAGCAATTCACTGCCCTACAGTATCCTTTGGCTATGGAGGGTCAAGATTAGCAATTCAACAATTAATTAAATTGTTATCTTAACTGTGTTAAGGTGTTCTGGGTCCAGGATTTGGTTGGGAACACAAGGGTTAAAAGTAAGATTAAGATCCACACCATGGTAAAAAGTTACTCTTAAAATCTGGGAGCAGGCAAGAAAAGGTGCAGATAAAAAGAATAAGCAAAAGGCAAGGAATAAGATTCCCAATATCCCCACAATAAGGTTCTAGGAAGGAAGCATGAAGAAGAATACAATTAGTTTTCTGGATTTTATTTGAAAAGAACTTTCAGATCTTGTAAAGGTTCAGATGCCAGGCATTCTTGCGCTCTAGACAAAGACCTGAGTCTACAAGTTTGAATTGATTCCTCCTCGGTGGAACCTCTGGTGGGGTGTCCAGCACTGGTTGCAGTCTGATGTAATTGACTCATGGTTGTACTCCTGTCAACTTCAGGGATGAGTGAGTAGTTAGTAGAACCTAAGGACCAGTCTTTCAAGGTTGCAGTTGTGTTCTTGGATGTGGCTCCTTCCAATACTTTAGGAGGACTCAATCGCCAGGAACAAACTGATGCAAAGAGATATCTGTAGGGAAAAGCATATGGCTAGAAGCATACTGGTTAATGGTAGACAAAAGGGATGACAATGTTGTAATATATTTAATAGTGAATTTTAGGTTTAGGTGTTGCCCTTCAGGGTTCCCAACTCCTTGAACCACTTTTAAGAATGATCTCCCGTATAA
This sequence comes from Orycteropus afer afer, assembly GCF_000298275.1. Classification (NCBI taxonomy): domain Eukaryota; kingdom Metazoa; phylum Chordata; class Mammalia; order Tubulidentata; family Orycteropodidae; genus Orycteropus; species Orycteropus afer. Next base: position 2,752,987 of record NW_006921861.1, on the reverse strand, counting down.
AATTTCATGAGCTCAATTTAAGTCTGCTTCTAGGGGCCACTCAAATTCTCAACAGAGCAATAGGTAAAAGATTGTTGTTGTTGTTATGTGCCGTCGAGTCAGATCCAATTCATAGCGACCCCTCCTTGGGTTTTTGAGGTGTTATCACTACGGAAGTAGATTGCCCAACCTTCCTTCCAAGGAGTGACTGGTGTGTTTGAACTGCCAGACTTCTGGTTATCAGTTCAAATGCCTTAGACTACCAGAGCTCCTAGGTAAAGATTAATCCTAGGTAAATTAATTTCCTAACATAATTTTAGGAACTCTGGTAGCGTAGTGCCTAAGGCACTTGACTGCTAACCAGAAGGCTGGTGGTTCAAACTCACCAGCCACTCCTCAGAAGGAAGGTTGGGCAATCTACTTCCGTAGTGATACTGCCTCGGAAACCCAAGGAAGGGTCATTAAGAGTCGGGTCTGACTCAATGGCACATAACAACGACAACAACAACATACTTTTGCTAAATTCTTCTTCAAAATATGGTTCATCTTTTCAGCCTTTCCTGTGAACTGAGGCCTCCATGAAGCATGAAGTTTCCACTGGATTCTCAGGGTGTTGAATACTTCTTGGGTCCCTTTAGAAACAAAGGCTGCTCCATTATCACTTTGAATGGAAAAAGGAATCATCTCTTGCAAGAGAGCTTTGCTTACCTCTGCAGCTTTCTCAGTATGGCTGAGAAGAGCTTCTACCCATCCTGTGGAGATATCCACAAATATGAAGAGATACTTCAAGCTCCCAGTGACTTTCGGCATCACTGTGAAGTACACTTGCCAGTCTCTCCAGGGCCTGTGCCTCAGGCCTGTACTCTGGACACAGGTGGGAGAGGTTCCATCTTTGGGTTATTCTTGGCACAAACTGAGCACTGCAACACTACATCTTGGATGGTCTTATGCACGTGGGGTCCCTGGATAAACCTTGAGAGCCAGTGGTGCATGACATCCCTTCCATAGTATATAATTTCATGAGAAGCTTTAATAATAGCATGCATTAGGTGCCCTGGTATCAAAACTAGTCCAGGTGAGTTGGATTTCCATCTGCTCTCACTCTGCTCAAATTCCACTCCTGAGCTCTCTCTAAATCTTGTGGGGAATACTGTGGCCCTTCCACTGGTAGGTGGAGTTCAGGGATTAAGGCAAAACATGTGGTTGCTCTGGCAGTCTGCTTTGCATTCTCATGAGCTAGATGATTCCTTTTTACTACTAGGGAGTCACCCCTTTGATTTCCAGGGCAATGGATGACAGCCCAGGTCTCAATTTGTGATTCAGTCTCCTGCCTTCCTGGGGTCCCAGTGGACTCACCTGCATCTCTGAAGAGCCCATCATCCCTCTTACTAGTGTCATTGGCCAGGAGTTTCCCTCAAGGGTGACTGACAGAAGAGCCACCTGCTGCTTCATCTTTGGTTTTCCTTCTTTTCTTGTATGTGGTTGTTGAAGATCTCAAAGGCAATCTCAACAAGTTGAGAGTTATTCATACCTAAGCCACCCTAAAGCTTCTGGGGATTTCAACTGATGTTGGGAGCACTCTGTCCAATAAAAGTCATGTTCACTAACTGAGCATTCTTGGGATCTTCAGGGTCACTATCAGTAAACTGGAGATATGCCTCAAAACACTTGTTTCAAGAAATTTGAAGGATTTCCTTTAACTCCCTATTGCACTTCTTGGACCTTTTTGAGACACTTTTGCTTTGGGTCTCTCTGCTGCAGCCCCTCCATCAAAAGAATATGATAATGCTCTAGCATTTCTGCTCCCACTGGATCATTAGGATCCCACAATGGGTCTGTTGCAGGAATAGCCTGAGCAGCCTAGAGTCTAATATTATTTGGGGGGTTCTGGTTATGTAGTTTGTCTGCCTCATTGTGAGTCTTCTCTAAAACCATTCTTTCCTCTTGAATGAAAAGAATACTGAGAAATGCCTTCTAATCCACCAAATTAGGGTGATGGGTTGCAAAAAAAATGGACACAGCAGGGATTCTATCTTCTTTGGGTCATCACTATAGGGCAAGTTATTGTTTTCCAGTTATATAAATCAAATGTAGAAGATGGGATGTAAACCCAAAGAAAGCCTCCAGGCTGTCTGTTTTAGGCCAGTCCATATGGCATCTGTCTCAAAGGGTATTGCACTGTTGGAGTCAGAACAGATCCTTGGCCAAATTGAGCACCATTACAGTTGTGGGTTGGCAAGACCATTCCTGAAGTGGGCATCAAAGTATCAAGCGTGCAAACTGGGGGAGAAGGAGGAGGATATAAGGTGGCTGCCTCTCCCTGAGGGCACTTTGTGGTGCCACCACTGGAACAACCCACCTGCACCTAGTATAAACGGAGGTGGCACTGTCAGCAGAGGCAAGTGGCTGGGAGAATATGGATCTTCTGAGTCCTCAAAGACTTAAGGCTTTTGTTCTTTATGGGGCTTTTCCCTTGTATTTTGTACTTTATATATATTTTTGAAGATTTTTAGTCTGCCATAAAGACATAAAAGAATGTATATAAGGGATCTTGTCCCACTTTTCTTCCTTCTTGCAAAACAAACCTAATTGTAAAATTATGTTAAAGTTTAAAGACCCATTTTCAGTCCACTTCTCACCTGACCCAAGTTAGTACTGAGGCAGGTGGTTATTACAAATGAAAATAATTTCTTCCTCTTGGTGGGCTCATAACTAAAAAAAGGTGGCCAATTCTTAAATACACAGACTAAAAGACTACATTCTAGAATACTAGATTGATTTCCCATTCTTTCACCAGAACATATGCACACTCACACAAAAACACTGATCATGAAAACACACCAAAACATTTAAAACTGAAACCAAAACTAATTTCAAAACCAGAAATACACTTACAGAGGTATTTAGTTAAACATCAACCTCCCAGAAAAGTGCATACTAAAACCAGAAAGGAAAAAAACAGTTGAATATTTACAATGTATACTTACATGTATATTAACCAGAAACCAAGAAAGCTTTCACAGAATGGACTAGGAATCTCTCCTCTGTTGTGGGTTGTAAGGAGGAAAAACCAAAGAATCAGTGTCTAATATGGACTTCACCCCTCCATATCAAGTATATTTTAGTCTGATTTCAACCCTGGAAAACAAGGCCCCTCAACCTTCCACAACAATTGTGCTTAGTAAGAGGAAGGAATAAATGAAGAACTTACCGTAGCAGATGTCCCAGACCAGGCTAGTTTCTCATTATTGAAGGAAAGTAGGCAAAATTAACCAGGTGCCTGGCAGCCAGCCACTCACCCTCTCCCCCCCCCCCCCCCCCCAAAAAAAAAAGACTTGCTCTACTCTGAGATCCAGTTGATGGCTGGTCCATGGCTCAAGAGGACTCTGACTCTGGACAATAAAGACTTGATGAACCCTGAGCCCCATCTGGGTCACAGTAAACTGTAATAGAGGATGATCCCAAGGAAGGTCACTGTCTGGCCTGTACAGAATCAAATCTCTGGATGCCAGACTTTGAGAATAAGGAAATAGCTTTATTTATGTAGCTCTAAGCAAAGAGACAGGGGGAATCTCCCTCAGATCTGACTCCCTGAACTAAGTGTGAGTTACAGCTTTATAGAGTTCAAACAGAGAAATAATACATACTTATTGAAATTCTAGGAGATCTACTGCATAGGGATTTCTTTGGTGTTGTAAGTGCACATGCAGTGGTCATACATCATATTTTCTAAAATAGCAGTCTTAGCATGATCACCAGGGGAGTTTGCACAGGGAATACATTTAGATCATCTTAGAACAAGGCTGAAGTCTTCTGCACATGCTCCGGGAGCCAAAGCTGGTCCGAACCAGTGTACACTTGTTAACTACTATTTGCAAATGCTGGTTTCTGAAAAACAAAGTTTCAGTTGCAGTGAAAAGTTAAAATTGCAAGAGCTGTGGAGGCATGGGCCCTAAGTGCAGTCTGCCTATCAGGAGCTGTGGGGGCATGGGCTGGGTTACACATACACAATAGCAAAGAGATGGAAACAACCTAACTGCCCATCAATGGATAAATGGATAAACAAACTATGGCAAATACACACAATGGAATAGTATGCAATGTTAAATAATAATGAAAAATCTGGGAAATATTTCATAATGTGGATGAACCTGGAGGACATTATGCTGAGTGAAATAAGCCAATCACAAAAGGACAAATACTCTATGAGTCTACTATTAAGTCAAGGTTAATACACAGAAACATTCTTTAATGCTTGTCAGGAATGGGAGGGTAAGAGAGGGGAAATTACTAACATAATAAACCAAAAACTAACCTCACTGCCATCAAGTTGATTCTGACTCATAGTGACCCCATTGGGTCTCCAAGACTGTAAATCTGTATGGAAGCAGACTGCCTCATCTTTCTTCTGCAGAGCAGCTGGTTGGTTTGAACCACTTTCTGATTAGCAGCCAAATGCCTTGACCACTACACTACCAGAGCACCTTACTAACAAGATAAGAGATAGGTTATTAATTTGAGTGAAAGGCAATATACAAAAAGAGGGTGACCAGCACAGTATCACTAAGGAAAAGTAAAACACAGAGAAGTGCACAAAAGTGACAGATAACAATCCTGCATTGTCAATAATAACAAACATTAATCTATGAGTGAATACATAGGTAGACAGGCACGATGATAAGGTATGGTAAGTGAACAGCACTATAGACATAACCATATAGGTTTGGCAGACCATATTTCTACATCCGTCTTTGTATATGTTGTAAAAATATCCATGTATATAGTAGAGCAAATGGGGAAAAGTTATGAAAACTTCTTAGCCATACCAAACACCTTGAGGGAAAGAGTCTCTGGGCTTGGGGCTCAGGATTGTAGTTGCAGGGACATCGAGGTCAATTGACATGACATAGTCAACAAAGTCAATGTTGACTTACATCTTACTTTGGTGAGTAGCAACTGAAGTCTCAAAAGTTTGCGAGTGACCACCTAAAGTGCAGCTATTGGTCTCCCCTCTTCTGGAGGAAATAAGATTGAAGAAAAAGATGCAAGAAACAATTAGTCCAAGGGAGTTGTGGACCATGTGAACCTCAGCCTCCATGACCCTGGGACCAGAAGAACCAGATGATGCCTGGTTACCATCACCAACCACTCTGAAAAGAGGGCAATAGGAGATCCTGGATAGAGTGGGAGAAAAATGTGGAATAAAACTCAAAATCATAAAAAGACCATGATTAGTGGTCTGATTGAGACTGGTGGAACCCCTGAAACTATGGCCCTTAGTCACCCTTCAAGCATGGAACTGAACTCATCCTCATAGCCCAACTTTTAGCCAAACAATCGACAGGCTTATGTTGTAAACAATAACAGAGAGGTACACAGTTGGAAAAATCAACCAAATATTATCTAAAGGGCAGCATTTTCCCAGGGATAAAGCTCAGAAAGTAGAAATGGATAGGAAGAAAAGATAAATGAAAATGGTACCTCCGGAAGGAAGTGGGACGAGTGTGTTACTTTGCAGGGATTGTGTTTGATGTCACGAAACTAAATGTGTATGGACAGTTGAATGGAAAACCAATTTGCTGTGTGAAGTTTTACTCAAATCACAATAAAAAAGTTTTTTAAAAAGTTATATTTAAATAAGCTTGCTCTGGTGGCATAGTTCCTAAGGCATTTGACTACTAACCAGAAGGCTGGTGGTTCAAACTCACCAGCCACTCCGCGGAAGGAAGATTGGGCAATCTACTTCCGTAGAGATACTGCCTCAGAAGCCCAAGGAGAGGTTGCTAAGAGTTAGATCTGACTAGATGGCAGTGAGTTTGGGTTTGTTTGTTTGTTGTACTTTCTAAGAATATGTGGGAGTCTTGTTCTAAAATGTGACACTTTTTTGTGTGGTAGAGCACAATGGCAGAGTCTGATTGAAATTAAAAGTAAGGAGCTTTTAGTGAGGTGCAAGGCAATTTGCAAACTGGGAATAACAAAGCCTAGAGGATTCTGAACTGTGTAATCCAAGGAGACAGTTTAGAGGAAAAGTCAATAAAAATTGACTGATTGATTGGCATTTAGGTAATGGTTACAATATTAGCTGATTGTACTTCTGATTACATATGTTTCTAAAGTTTTTTTTTTTTTTTAAGTTACAAAGTAATCTTTAAATTGGGTACATCTGGCCTCTAAATGTCATGAGACCCTCCTTGGGTGACTTCAGAAAGGACATGGGTGATTCTAAAATTTGTTTTGAGTAAGCATCTGTTCTGAGATTTGTTTTGGACCTGGCTTCTTTGGCTGCAAGCAAAACCTGTAAGCAAAGAAAATTATATTGTTTTCTGAAACTGTTTATCAAGTAATTTTCTCAGGGTCTAGGGGAGTTACCGGAATAACAGGCTAGATTCCTGATGCAGAGGTTACTTTTGATTTAAAACAGAGTTTCAACCTTAGACTTTAATATAACCACCATCTATATTAATTTGGGATGCTGAGCTCTGGAGGTGCAGTGGTTAAGGCATTCAGCTGCTAACCAAAGGGTTGGCAATTTGAACCCATCGGTTGCTTCACAGGAGAAAAATGAGGCGGTCTAATTTTGTAAAGATTTACACCCTTGGAAACTCTATCCCATAGGGTTGCTATGAGTTGGAATCAATTTGCTGGCAGTGGGTTTTGTTTTACTTTGTTACTAACTTGTTTTGTTTTTACCTCAGAGGGGGAGACCACATCTAAATTTCCTAAGCAAAAGGAAATACACACTATCAGGTCCGAAGAGCAGCAGACAAAGGATAGTCCAGTGAAGCAGTTATATACACTAGGTACATAGAGTGCATGTATATGATTGTGTGTGCGTGCGTGCACACGTGTGTGCATGTGCACTCTATGTGAAGGTTATGGGTGTGTGATGCTTCAAGTATTTCCTAAGTCTTTATTATTTGCCAGGTAGTGCCCTGTTGTTGTTGTTAGGTAACATCAAGTTATCTCCGACTCATAGCGATCCTGTGTACAGCAGAATGAAACACTGCCTGGTCCTGTGCCAGCCCCACAATCCTTGCTATACCTGAGCCCATTGTTTTAGCCACTGTGTCAATCCATCTTGTTGAGAGCCTTCCCCTTTTTCATTGACCCTCCACTTTACCAAGCATCACGATAAATGGAGAAAAGATTGAAGTTGCCATAGACTTCATATTACTTCATATTACTTAATTAATATTCAACAGTGGGAGCTCTGGTAGCGTTGTGCCTAAGGCACTTGACTGCTAACCAGAAGGCTGGTGGTTCAAACCCACCAGCCAGTCCTCGGAAAGAAGATGGGGCAATCTACTTGCGTAGTGATACTGCCTCGGAAACCCAAGGAGGGGTCGCTATGAGTCAGGTCCGACTTGACAGCACATAACAACAACAACATTCAACAGCAATGGAAGCAGCAGTCAAGATATCAGACGACATATAGTATTGGGCAAATCTGCTGCAAAAAAAACTCTTTCTAGTGCTGAAGGGCAAAGATAACTCCTTGAAGACTAAGGTGTGCCTGACACAAACCATGGTATTTTCAATCGCCTCCTATGCGTGTGAGGTTGTGCCCTAGCCCCTAGGAATACAGCAGTGCATAAGACACAGCTCTTGCTTCAAAGAGCTATCTAGTAGGGAAGGTAGGTTGTATATGTCTATCTACACCGCCTGCTGCACCAAACTGTTAAGCCAAGGTCTGAGGTCACCAACAAAAGCGTGAATCACATAGGCAGTGAGTGGAATAATGTTTTACTCCCATGGTGGTCAGCTTTACTAGTAAGTGCTGTTCTTCCATTGACAACACGTCACTCCCTACAGCCAATACAGGGCTGCTGGGCTTCCTCCAACTCCTATGCTGCAAGTAAAGGACCTTGTTCTCTCTCCACTGGGGACAAACATGGAAGTGAGGTTGGCCAGGTACCATATGGTACCCACCATGAGCAGAACAGAGAAATTTATTATCCAATACAGGGAAAATGTCTCTCTAATAAGAAGAAACTGGGAAAGAGAGAGGTTCAGTTTCCAGCCTCTGTTATAAGAGTTTATGGCTTCAGATTATGCAGGTCAGGTGGAGGTAGGAAGGCTGCGCAATAGACTTCTTCCCCATTTTCCCAACAATGTCTGTGAGGGTCCTTCCCCACAACAGCTGGGGCCGCTGATCTTTTGGCCTGGCGCAACGTCTCGCAAGTCTCCCAGGACCGCCCTCAAACCCGCTGTAGCCTTCTGTGGTTCTGGCACGCCCAGTGTTCGGACTTTGGGCATTCACTTGCTCCAGACGCCTACTAAAGATGAAGCCAAGAAACAAAGGAGTCCAATTGCTCTCCTCTGGCACCTCGGTCCTCAGCCCACTCCCCGCCCCCTCGGACTAGCCTGCTTGTTGCTAGGGCAACGGCGCCTGGAGACTCCCGGGCGTGGCCGACAACCCGTGGCGGCGGAATCCTCCACCCAGTGCCGCCCTCCAAAGTACCCAGCACGGCAGGGGCAGGGCTCCGCTGAGCAGAGGCGGCAGCTCCTCCTCCTGGGCTGCCCGGCACTGCTTCGGGAAACGGAGCTCTGGGCTGGCCTGGGCAGCATCGCAGTGTAACTCGCGGAGCAGTGCGGCGCCATGGCGCGGAGCCCGCAGCGCCACCGCAGCCCCGCGCGGGCGAGCGCCTTGCGCGCCCTGATGCAGTGCAACCTGACCCCCGGCGCCCAGCGCATGGTGGTCTCTACCGTCCTGGCCCTCCTCATCTTCATCAATGTCGTCCTCATATTCCTGCTGGCCTTCCGTTGACCGCCCGCCGAGGAGGCGACGGGCTGGGGGTGAGTGGCACGGGGTTGGTCCATAGGAATTGCTTGTCACCATCCGCTCCCGCTGCAGCTGCCCCGGCCGCCACTGCTGTTGATCTTTTCTGCCTAATCCCACTTCACCTCCCGCTACCCGTCTGTCCGCTCCCGTCCTGTTTTCATCAGGCCCAGTTAGTGGTATGGTAGGTGTGTGTGGAGGTGTTTTCTGACCTTAAACTGGCCTGGCGCCAGAATCCTGCACTGGATGCTCAGGTAAAGCAATGAAGAGAAGAGGGCTTCTCTCAGTGCACCCTCACAGCACACCGGGGTGCTTTGGCTTGTCCACATCCCCACAGGGTGGGAGATGTGCACGCTGCAGGTGGTGTGGGTGACACTATAGCACAGGTGTGATGGGGCCCTTTGTCTGTCCTTGATGCATATGACTAACATGGCATGTCTGTGTGTGATAGTTTGGGCGCTGATTTGGCCATAGGTGGTTGCCGTGGTCAGAAAACGGACATTGCGGTGAATTGTGCATCAGGCTCGTTTGCATGGCCTGTGTTGTGGAAGATGCTCCTCTCCACACATAACTGCAGGTGCATGTTACATTTTAGGCTTTGGAACAAGTGGTCCCAGTCAGAAGCCCTCTATGTCACCCCCCCCCCCCCCCCGGAGAGCCTACACTGTGCCCGAGTCAAGTCAGCTCCTTACCACTGGGCTGTGCAGGGCCTGCCTTCAGAGGGAGAAACCATCCTGAGTTCATGTGATACAGAGCTGGAGACAGGCTTGTGGTCATTTGATTGCCATTTGGAAGCAGGCATGGCTGGCTGTGGGCCTGTCATTGCTAGGACCTGCAAGACTCCCTGGGCCCCCTGGCTTTCCTTGGCCTTGAACTTGCCACTCTACTGGGAAAGTACCACCCCACTCCACCCCCC
>NW_006921861.1:2742552-2743213 GCF_000298275.1 Orycteropus afer afer | reverse complement strand
GTGAAGTCAGTCAGTTATTTTGGGGAGGCCCAAAAAAAAAAAAAAAAAAAACACCTCACCTCTGTGCCTCAGAGGCCACAAAGGCCAGGCAAAGCCAGTGGCAGTCATTGTGTGATCCTCAACCCCTCAGGCACCGGTGTAGCTGAAGACAAAGCCACTCCAGGAGCCTGCCACTCAGCTTCAGGACATAGGCATCTCTGATGTCACATGAAGCACATCTCTGATCTCTTGGACTCATATTCTATCTTTGGGATGGAAGTCAGATGTTTGCCGGGGACAAAATGAGGTAGACTGTGGTCAGGAGTGGGTCTCAGGGAAGACTCAGTGGACCACAGTCATATGTTAAGTGCCTATGTAGAATTCTTTTGTAGTACCCAGGCTTGGAGTAGCCCTGAGCACACCTAGTCCTAGGTGTGGGCAGGCTGCAGACCACAGCCCTGCTGATGCCCTACAAGGAGACCTCTGTGTGTAAGAAGGAAGATGAGGCTGGTGGCATGTGGACCAGACAGGTTCAGGCTGCCTGAGTCTGGTCCAGACCATATAGCTGGGATACCATCCTGATTCTGGGTGGGCTGGATCTTGTCTCCTATGCTTGGTTCATGCTGTACCTTTCAAAGCCACAGCTCCCAGCTCAGCAGCTTTTTTTTTTTTTTTTTTTTTT
>NW_006921861.1:2710774-2742191 GCF_000298275.1 Orycteropus afer afer | reverse complement strand
CATTTTTTTTTTTTTTTAAGGATTTTGAGTTTTGTCCCATATTGTTCTCCCACTCTATCCAGGATCTCCTACACAGATCCCCCTCTGAGTGGTTGATAGTGGTAGCCAGGCACAATCTAGTTATTCTGGTCTCATAGTCATATAGGCTGGTGATTGCATGGTGTACCAGTCACTTGGACTAATTGTTTCCATGTGCCTTTGGTTTTCTTCATTCTTCTTTGCTCTGGACAAGGAGAGACCCATCGTTGCATCTAGATGGCCCCTTGTAAGCTTTTAAGATCCCAGTCACTACTCGCCAAAGTAGGATGTGGAACAATGTTTGTTTGTTTTTTTTCTCCTTTTTTTAAAAATTGTGATTTGGGTGAAAGTTTACAGAGCAAACTCACTTTCCATACAGCAGTTCTCATACACATTGTCTTATGACATTGACTACAATTTACCATAGTGCAACAGCTCCCTTCCATGCACTCCTGTTCCCTGAGCTGTCTCCCTGTGCATACACAGCTCTTCCATTCTCCCATGATTGATCTCTCCAAGGAGTGTATCTACCTAATATATATGTTCACCTCATATGCCTGTCTTTTGTTTGGCTGGAAGCCACAGGAGTGGGTTCAATTCCAGACCTGAAGGGCAGCTAGGGGCCATAGCCTCAGTGGTTCCATCAGACTCTATCAGACCAGCAAACCTTCCTCACATACACACACTTTTGGGCTTGATGTCCCCTGCAACTACAGTCCCGAGCCTACAGGTCCAACTACTCGCTCCCTCTGGGCAGCTGGCCTCAGCAGCTATCTTGAGATGAGAGGAGCAGTCCCTCAGATCCTACTCCTCTCCAAAGCTATCAGCAGGTATTAATGTCTGTCAGTGCCCTAACCAGGGTCTGAGCTGGCATCAGTTGGCCTAGGGTCCAGGGCTGTCCACTAAGATTCTTTTCACACACAGTACCTTCTGTTTTTGTGACTTGTGTTGTGAGGTGCCATTGAATTGACTCTGACTCATAGCAACCCATTGTTACAACAGAACAACTGCCTAGTCCTGCATCATCCTCACAATCCTTGCTATAATTGAGCCCACCATCACTGCCATTGTGTCAATCTATCTTGTAGAGGGTTTTCCCGTTTTTCGCTGACCATCCACTTTACCAAGCATGATATCCTTTTCCAGGGAATGGTCCCTTCAGACCACATGACCAAAATAGGTGAGACAAAGTCTCACCATTCTCTCTTCCAAGAAGCATTCCAGCTGCACTTCTTCCAGGACAGATTTGTTAGCTCTTCTGGCAGTCCATGGTATTCTGAGTATATTTCACCAACACTATAATTCAAAGGCATCAACTCTTCTTTCACTGTCCAACTTTCACATGCATATGAAGCAATTGAAAATACCATGCCTTGGATTAGGCACACCTTAGTCTTCAAAGTGACTTTAAAAAAAAAAAAAAAACAAAAACTCACTGCCATCGAGTCAGATCCCACTCATGGTGACCCCTCTTTGCGTTTCCAAGGCAGTGTCTCTATGGAAGTAGATTGCCCAATCTTCCTTCCAAGGAGTGGCTGATGGGTTTGAACTGCCATCCTTCTCAGTCAAATATCTTAGGCATTATGCCATCAGAGCTCCTCCAAGTGACTTACTGATGTGTTAAAAGGAATGGAAGATAACCACACCAACTAGCTTAGCTTCCCTACAAATGGAGCTGTTGAGGAGGAGCTTTGGAGTGAGGAGGGTTGCAGAGAGCTTTCTCAAAACCCACCCAGGTAAAGCAGGGACAGCTGGACAGCCACTGGAGATAACCAAGACATGTATTTAGGTCACAGCCTCAGGGTCTTTGCTTACCTCTGTCTCAGAGCACTTCATCATGTTAATTGATTCTCCAACTTAGATGCCCAGGCAGTGCTCATCTCCACTGTGGAGAACTAGAGGCTTTCTGCCCTAATTGGTAGCCAGGTAGAGGAAGGAGGGAGCATAGTGGCAGGCAGGGGTCTAAGAGTAGCCTTCCTATATATCACCATCCACCCCTGTAAGGATTGTTATGATTCTCACCTTTCACACTCATTACACACACGTGTGAACACATGCACACACACATACAACCACATGTGCATGCAAGTCTAATGAACAGAGAGCTTTGTGAAGTTTATTTTTATTCCTGGGACTCCTTTTCCTATGTACTGGGTGTTTCCTAGGCCCACCATCCAAAGTAAACCCTTATGATTCCCTCAAACATGTTCAGCTGTGCCTATAGCCGCTTTCCTTTTTGTCCTTAATATTGAATCTCTCCTTGACCTTCATTAGTCTGAGCTTCTTTGTCAGGGGATGTAGTGAGACAGGGCAGTACCCACTTCCTATGTCTATTACAGCACTATATACATGTAGCCCAACACCCACATAGGCTAGAACAGCCTGGACACCTCTTTGGAGAAGAAAGATGTGCTCTGGTATTCAAGGAAGGGAAGGAGAGCAGTAGTTGGATAATAGCTAACATTCAACAGTGTTTATGAAGTACCAGAGGAGGTCTGGTGGTGTAGTACCTAACCAGAAGGTTCATGGTTCAAACCTACTAGCCACTCCACAGAAGGAAGACTGGGTCATCTACATCTGTAAAGATTTACCACCTTGAAAACCAAAACGGAGGTGGCTATGAGTCAGAATCGACTCGATGGCAGTGAGTTTTTGTTTTGTTTTGTTTTTTTGGATAACTTAAGGACTCAGGATTTTCAGTGTAGGTAGTAAGTAGCGAGGCTACTCTCCCAACTTACAGACCCCAAATGAATGGGTGATACCATGAATACACCTCATCAGGACACTTCTGCATTCTGAGATCTACACGAGGGCTTTGCAGCCCCAGTAGAACAGACACTTACCAGGACCTGATGGGACCTTAAGGCACAGAAGGTCAGAGGATTGGCTCATGCCATTTGTCTATGGAGTATCCTATGTGCTAGGGTGTGAAGCAGGAAAAGTGACCAGCCTCCCTCTCCCAAGGACTCCCAGTGTGAATAAGTGGAATGGGAAAAGTGGAGTCTATAACCATATCCAGAATATTGGACTGTCATTGACTCTATCACTAATGGCAACCCCATATATGACAGAACGAAATGTTCATGTGCCATCTTCATGATCTTCAGTATGTTCCAGTCTATTGTTGTGTCCTCTGTATTGGAGTGCCTTCCAATCTAGGGGACTCATTCTCAGCACTATGTCAGACAGTATTCTGTTGTGGTTTTTTCATTGGCTAATTTTCAGAAACAGATGTCCAGGCCTTTTTTCATAAGCTGTCTTAGTCTGGAAGCTCCACTGAAACCTGTCCACCATGGATGACCCTACTATTATTTGAAATACTACCCTCGGAAACCCAAGGAGGGGTTGCTATCAGTCGGGTCTGACTCCACGGCACATAACAACAACAGTAGGAAAGCTTCCAACATCACTGCACCACTCAAGCCACCACAGTGCAACAAACTGACAGACAATGGTGGCAGCCTAGAACCCTGGTTTCTCTGTAAATCCCTGGTTCTTTGCCCCACATCTCAAGAAATCTTCCTCATCGCTCTATAAGAGCTCCCTCCAAGAGCTGGCTGAATACAGTAGAAGAAGCACCAGACCATTTCTGCTGGGTTTCTGTTAGAAGTCATTTGAGGGAAAGTGAGAGGTAGACAGATGCCTGACCTGGTAATATCAGGCAGGAACCACCTAGAGCTGTCGGGCTGTGTGGGCTGCAACTAGGTTTGGAGTATCACCTCCTGCAGGGAAGATATCCTTGATGTTGTCCTGGTGCATGTGTGTGGACACCTGGTGGGAGCCTGATAGACAGCAGTCACTTCCTAGATTAGATTTTTGTCCTCTGGAGATGGAAATGTAGTGTCCTGACAAGCCACAGAGGACTGGTGACCAGGGAAGTTTGCTGGTGCACACGTCAGGGCTATACGCACATAGTCTCAGAACTCCCTTTTCTAAGAAGTTGAATTTCAAAGCAGTTGTGTCTCTTTGCCTGAGAAGTGAATTATTCCATATTCTTGGTCTTGGTAACTCTTGATAATTCAGTCATCATTGAAGCATACAAATTTTCCCAACTCTTCCCATGCCTTTTTCCTGTCGTGGCCTTCCACACCCTGCCCACAGAATGTACAAAGTGTTCATTCAGGACAGCTCCTCTGTAGGCAGATCTGCCCACTCACACTGTCCCAGTGCATAGGGAAGATGAGAGCCAGAAACCAGGCTTATACTTCCTGAGCTCACAGGAGCTTTTGGAGATTGCTGGGTTCACAGAAGTCCAACTGTAAGATGTTTCCCCAACATTGTCTTTCTCCCTAACAGCTGGTGATGGGGAAACCCAATGCTCCTTGATTGGAACTCCCCTTGACACATGAGTAGATCGACCTTTTCTAAAAATGTGTTCTCATCCAGTTCTGCAAACACGGCACACATCACTGTGGACCCTCTGGTTATGCATAGCTTGGGCCAAGTGCTCAATGTGCTGCCTACTGTCTAGCGTTTGCAAGTGGCCATCCTCTGTCCCTGCTTCTGTGCTTTCCTTGAGGCACTGACTTATATTAATACTCATTACTTACAACCCTTCATATACACCCAGATAGATGCATATTACCCTAATGCACACTCTCACCTGTAGTTAGGGACATGCTCTGCCCTGAAACTCACATGTGTCTGAGTTAAAGACACGCTGTATATTCAGGCACACATCCACCTATCATCATCAACATGCTCTGTCCTGAGGCCAACCTATGCTCTCTGCCCTGAGGTGCACACTCATCTGCCCTTATGGACACACTCTGTCTGGAGGCACACATGTACCTGTCATTGCAGATATTCCCTGTCCTGAGGTGCATACCTGCTTGTCATTAGGGACACTTTCTGCTCTGACGTACACACTTGCCTGTCATTATGGACATGCTATAGCCTGAGGCACACAGCTGCCTGTCATTACAGATACTCTGTCTTGGAGTGTACACTCACCAGTCATCATGGATATGCTTTACTCTGATGCACACACCTGCCTATCCTTAAAGACATGCTCTGTTCTCATGCACACACCTGCCTATCCTTAAAAACATGCTCTGTTCTCATGCACACACTTGCCCATTATTATGGACATACTTTGTTCTGATGTGTACACTCACCTATCATTACAGACCCTGGGCACATGAATGTTGGCCTGCAGCCTATTTTCTCATAGGCTTACCCATACTAACTTTGAGTACTCTGCTTCCCATTTTCCTTTAGCTACATCCTTCAAGGCCTCAAATAGAAACCGTTCTGTGGGGAAAGTACCTGACTGCCTGCCCCAGTCTCAGCACCCACTCCCTGGGTGGTTCAGGGAGTTTGTTTTTGTGGCCCTTCCTCAGTCGTCTTCTCTCCATCCAGTTTGGGATGGATCTTGAAGGCCAGGCCCACCCTGCAGAATCAAACATGTTTGCAGTTTGTCTATGTAGCTGGGGATGAGTGCTCTGATCACCTGAGAAATCTGAAGCCCCTGGAACTAATGCAGGCTAAGAGTCTGGGTCCCTGGGTGGGCCTGTAAAAGCTTGTGAGCCCCAGAAATGGCCATCATGCTGTGAGTAAGCATGTGCACATGGGTTTGTGGGCTTCTCTGAGAGGTGTGCTTCCACTAGGTCTGTCTGGAGAAGCCCAGACTTGCTGTTCAGGAGCTAGAAAGGGAATGGCTTTGCCTGTTGAGTCTTTAGGACTCTGGGTGTGACAGCCTGAGCTAAGAATTGGTTCCTTGCATTGCACACATAAGACCTGCATCTTCTGTTGAGAAAACCCCACCCCTACATTCCTGCCCTAAACTCAGAGAACATTCATTCATTTATAAGGCAGAGAGCTAAGTACACAGGACAGAAAAGCAGGTGTCTGTTCATCAGAGAGTGAGGCTCACCATAGAGCTGCAGAAAGGAGGGGGTTCAGTTTCATGGGTCAGTGAACAGTCTTCAGGTACTGGCTGGAGTGGATGCATTAGGCAGGGCCCACTCAGGAGACAGAAACCATGTCCCTCATTAGAATGGAGAGGACAAAGGATCAAGAGAATTCTGAAGCATCACAAAGATAGCAGAGTACCTACTCCTAGAGCTGGGAGTGAAGGGAAAAGGTTGGATTGTTAAAGCTGATTTTTGACAAGGGAGCCACACCCATCCATTAGGGAAGTAGCTGTCTCTTCAACAAATGGTGCCAGCAAAACTGGATTTCCACATGCAGAAAAATGAAACAAGATCCATACCTCATGCCATACACAAAAACTAACTCAAAATGTATCTAAAACCATAAAGTTCTTGAAAGAAAATATAGAAGCAAAGCTTTTGGACCTTGTGATAGTCAAGAGAATGTGTCAACTTGGCTGGGCCTGGTTTTGAGTGGCTGGGCAGCTGGATGACTGGTAAGCAACTCCCTGGTGGATTCTACTGGAGCAGCTGAATAACTGTCTTAGTTAGAGATGTAGCGTGCTTCCAGTACATAAGAAGTTTTGAGAAAGGTCTCTGCAGCTTTTTGGCACAGTTAGACACTGCATGTAGCCAAGTCTTCATTCAGCAGCCTGCCATGCCCTGCCAATCTTAGGGCTTTTTCTGGACTTGAACTAGTGGCCTGCCTGCCATGTTGTTTGATAATCTTGGGACTGTGCCTTTTTACATGTCAACCTTGGGTTTGCCAGTCTCAGCAGCCAGCAGCTGCTTGAATTAAGAAAAGCCTCCAGCCAGCTTCAGTGGGCCAGAAGCAAGAGGCAGAGTTGAAGCCTAAGGACAAGGGGCTTTCACCCAGTCCCTACAGCTTGGCACTTGGAACTCAGACATGTAGCCTCTTAAACTGTAAGAGAATAAATCCCTGTTTGACTTAAAGCCATCCCATTTGTGGTATATTTGTTAGAGTGGCACTAGAGGACCAAGACAGATCTAATTTTGTTCAATGAAAGATTATCAAAAACAAAATGTATGAGCAACAGAACAAAAAAATGGATAACTGGGACCTCATAAAAGTTAAATACTTATGTTCATCAAATGACATTATCAAAAGAGTAAAAAGAGAGCCTATAGAGTGGGAAAAAAATATTTGGGAGCTATATAACTGATAAGGATCTAATATCTAAGATATAGAGAAAACTTCTACAACTTAACAACAAAAAGACAAACCTAGTCAAAAAATAGACAAAGGACATGATGAGACACTTCACCAAAGAAGATATGCAAATGGCCAACAGACATATTAAAAGATGCTCAACATCATTAGCCATCATAGAAATGTAAATCAAAACAACAATGACATAACCACTTCACTCCCACTAGGCTGGATTTTTTTAAAAAAAATCAGAAAATAAGTATTAGAGGAGATGTGGAGAAATAGGAACTGCTAAAGGGGCAGGAAGGCGGCATCTTCTGACTTCCTCTAACTACAAAAGAGGAGAACAGAATCACCATCAGCAGCCCAATGCCTGCTCCTATGAGGCCAGACATGCCGCCACCCTCCAGCCCTCTTACTAACCTTACTTACCTCCCTCAGCACCCATCCATCTCTGTCCTGGGTTCAATAATTCACTGCAGTGGCCACACACAACTCACACATTATGGGGTTTATTAGGGAAGCAACAAGCTACAATTAAAGTTCAGGAACATGCTCAGTCTCTCTCAGCTGGCCATCTCTCAGCTGCCAGTCTCTCTCAGTAGCACATCTTTCTCTCAGCAGTACATGTCTCTCACATCTCTCTCTCAGCAGCATGTCTTTCTCAGCCAGCAGTCAGAGACAGACTCTCTCTGCCTCTATAGGAGGGCTCATTTTGAGCCTCCCAGAGTGGCAAAACTAACCAATCCCAACATCAGAATTCTACACACCTGAGAGCGTGTGAACTTCCCAGAAGATTTCTTTGTGTTGCTCCAGGTGGATGAATTTAACAAGCAGCTACTCAGTTACTCACGGCAGAGTGGGAGTTAGAAATACTATAGCTAGAAAAGCCATAACATGTAATCGCTACACCACAGGAACACTTTTCCCCCATTGTTGCAATGGGAGGAATATAAAATGGTACCGCTGTTATGGAAAACAGTCTGGAAGTTCCTCAAAAAGCTAAAGGTAGAGCTGCCATTGTTGTTGTTTTGTTATGTGCCATCAAGTCAGACCCGACCAATAGCAACCCCTCCTTGGGTTTCCGAGGCAATATCACTACAGAAGTATATGACCCAGAAATTCCATTTCTAGGTATATACCCTAGGGATCTAAAAAAATGACAAACAGACAAATGTTCATTCCAGCACTATGTATAATAGCAAAAAGATAGAAACAACGTAAGTTCCTGTCCACAGGTGAATAGGTAAAATGTGGTACATACATACGATGAAATATTAGTTAGCAATAAAGAAAAATGAGTTTCCAAAACATCTCATAACATGGATGAACCTGAAGGACATTATGTTGAGGGAAATAAGTAAATTACAAAAATATATATTGTATGTTCTAACTTTTATGAAATGATAAGAACAAACAAATACACACAAAAAAATGTTCATTTGTGGTTACCAGGGATGGGGGGCAAGGGAGAGAGGGATTCACTCTAAATAGTAGGCACTTGTTACTTGTGGTGATGAGAAAGATAAAATCGAATGGGGGTGAAGTGTGCACAGTCTGACAAATGTAAATGATTATACTAAAATGTACTCAAGAGAAAAAAGACCTTTTGGTAATTTTTATAGCATATATAATTTTGAAACAATAGCAACAACAACCAAAAAAATGTATGTGCATGTAGACATATGTATGTCTATAGGTGTATAAGAAAAACCTGGGAAAGTTGGAACCTGTGAAAGGCAGAAACCTGTCAGAGAAGGAAAACTCAAATATTTTCCACTAAAATGAGTGATAGAAAATTGGTAAGACTGCACTTTGTCAAAGATGGAAAACTTATGAGACGCAGAAAAACAAGGCAGTCCTGTCAATTCTGGCTCTGAGTATATGTGTGTATGTATGTATATGTGTGTGTATATATACTACATATATATATATATAGTCAACAAAAAACTAATGCTGTCGATTAGATTCCAACTTACAGTGACCCTGTTCAGCAGAGCAAAACTGCCTCATAGGGCTTCCAAGGCTGAAATCTTTACAGAAACAGACTGCCACATCTTTTTCCCATAGACCAACTAGTGGGTTCAAATGACTAACCTTTTGATGAGCAGCCAAGTGCTTTAACCACTGCACCACCAGGGCTCTTGTGTGTGTGTGTACATATATATATATATATATGCATGTATGTGACTATATGACTCATAGCAACCTCTCCTTGAGTTTCTGAGGCGGTAACTCTACCGAAGTAGATTGCCAAATCTTCGTTCCAAGGAGTGGCTGTGGGTTTGAACTGCCAGCCTTCTGGTTATCTGTCAGATGCCTTAGGCACTACACCACCAGAGCTTCCATACAGATATATAATAATGCACATAGGGTAGTTATACTTTTTTAGACATAAATATCTCCCAGGATTTGTTTCCTGGGTTAAAAGTAGTAGACCATAGAAGAAGAAGTAGACCATAGAAGAAGTAGACCATTGTCTTGTGTGACATCTTGGTCAATTGGCATATGTTCTGGTTACCTAGTGCTGCTGACAAGAATATCTACCACAAATAGGATGGCTTTCACAAATAGGAGTTTATTCTCTCACAGTTTGGAAGCTTTAAGTCCAAGTTCAAAGTGCCAGGCTCTAGGGGCTGTGTGAAAACTCCTCGACTTTGGGCTTCAGCTCTGCCTCTTGCTCCTGGCACGTTGAAGCTAGAGGCATCTCTTCACTCAGGCAGCTACTGGCTGCTGAGGCTAACAAGCCCAAGGTCAACAAATAAAATGGCACAGTCCCGATGTTACCAAACCACATGGCAGGCCATTAATTCAAGTCCATTGAGTCATAAGGTTCGGCAGAGCATGGCAGGCTGCTGTACAACAACACGGCTACATGCAGGGTCCAAGCACGCCATAAACTAGAGACCATTTCCAAAGCTGTTTCTTATATACAGGAAGCAGACCACATACCCAAAGCAGCTACTCAACTGCTCCAATAGATTCCACCATAAGAGTTAATCACCAGTCTCACCAAGGGGAATAACTACATTCAGCTGCCCAGCCACTCAACCAGGCCCAGCTAAACTGACACACAAACGTAACCACCACAGCATAAAATACATAAAGTTGTGTTCTACATCCTAGTTTGGTGAGTAGTGTCTGAGGCCTTAATGTGGGAGCAACCATCAACTATTGGTCTCTATTCATCTGGAGCAAAAGAGAGAGAAGGAAGCCAAAGACTCAAAGAAGAAACTAGTCTATGGGGCTAATAATATAGAGGAGCCATGGCCTCATCTACCTTGAGACCAGAAGAACTAGATAGTGCTCAGCTACCACTACTGCATTCTGCTCAAGGCCACAATAGATAGATCCTGATAGAATGGGAGAAAAATGTGCGATAGACTCTCAAATTCCTTTAAAAAAAAAACAAAACAAAAAACTTACTAGACACTTACTAGACTGGTTGACACTGCAGGACTCCCTGAGACTACTGCCCTGAGATACACTTTAAACTTGAACCAAAAGTAGCCCCTGAGGTCACCTTTTAGCAAAATAACAGATTAGTTTACAAAATAAAGAATACCACCGGGGAGTACTGTGCTCCTTAAAATCTCATCTATATGAGACCAAATGATCAAAAATTACTTTAAAGTAAAAATGAGAAAATAAAGGGGCAGGAATAACTAGACTAATAAAAAGGGAACAACCAGAATGGAAATAATTAAAATGTTCACACATTGTGAAGAATGTAACCAATGTCATTGAACAATCTGTGCACAAATTGGGAACCTAAACTGCTGTGCAAACCTTCACCAGAAATACAATAAAATATTACATACACACACACACTCTTATACTAAACTCACTACCATCAAGTCAGTCCCGACTTATAGCAACCTCTCCTTGGGTTTCTGAGGCAGTATCTCTGCAGGAGATTGCCCAGTCTTCTTACCATGGAGTAATATATAAAATTAGAATCCCCTGGGCATATTACTAGAGCTCAGAGAGCCACTGCCCAGCTGGTGTCTGGGGCTGATTCTGAGTGTTTTTTTTTTTTTTAATTAAAAAAAAAAGCATGCACGTTGCAGCCTGGCCAACAGGAACTGCAAGTCCACAACAGACCAAAAGGAAGGCGCATACTCCTCTCCCTGTTTTTGCCTGGCATCTTCCTTGAATGCCTCTGTTGGCAGAGCCTAATGAGAGCAGCTGACACAGCAGACTGTGCCTCTCAGAGTCCTAACCCCAGCACCACAGTGAAGACCACAGGTTGGAGGGCTGCAGTAGGAGGCAACACCTTAAGTCATTGGCCCACAAGAGTGGGAGGAAGGTCTACACTGAGCAAGAGAGGTGATGTGGTCTCTGAAGCATGCCACCCTCAGTATCTGTGACGAGCCATGTCTGCAGTGATCCAGTGCAGTTTGGGCATCTTTGCTGAGTGCTCCCTGGGTAGTGATGCCCAGAGTACACCCTGCCCAGGAAGTACACCTGGCTCAGGGAGGAGAAGTGTCTGTCCTTCCATAGACCCATCAGGGCTGTTGGCAGGGGGAGCAGAGGACCGGGGGTGCCTGCTGACCAGCCTGTCCCTGACTCTCTCCACAGCTGATCAGTGATGGCAGCGTGGTCTGTGCTGAAGCACTCTGGGATCATGTCGCCATGGATGAGCAAGAACTGGGCTTCAAAGCTGGGGATATCATCGAAGTGATGGACGCCACCAACAGAGAGTGGTGGTGGGGTCGCATCACAGACGGCGAGGGGTGGTTTCCAGCCACCTTTGTACGGGTACAACTCCACCTGAGGTTCTCCTAGTCCCTCTGCAGATAAGGGCTGTCAGACCCCTGCCTAACTGCCCAATAAAGAGCCACCTAGCTCTCCTCAGAAACCCAAGCCTGACATGGCCTGAGCTAACTCAGGCCACCAATCGGCCAGGGCCTGAGGCACAGAGTTGGACCTCCCACTTCTCCCTGCATGTGGGCTGAAAGGGTGGGTGTGTGGCTGGAGGGCCAGTTCCTCCTCCTCCAGAGCTGCCACCTCCTCCTATCCCTGTGCCCCAACCCCCTTCTGGATGGCCCTTGGTGACCAGTAAGGAAAGCAATTCAGAAAGGACTGGTGTGTGGATACAGAACTCCACCCCTCCGAGGGAAACTGGCACATTTAGAATAACCGTACCACAAACAACTTCTTTACCAAGCATTTACTTACTAAAGCCCTGTGCAGAGCATTTTATGTGGATTATCTAATCTAACTCATGTAACTCTATGAGATGAAAACCAGTATTTGCACGAGGAAACTGAGGTACAGACGTTCCATGTTAGCCTGAGACCACAGCTGAGGACCCAGAATTCCACCTAGGTGGCCTCTGGTCTCCAGGGAAGGAGTTGAGATACATCTCTAAGGCTCAGCAGAGGGCATCAAGGGATGGCCCATTTCACCTGGGTCATGCTTCTCTTGAAGCCCATAACTCTGGCCTCAAACCCTTGATGACCTGTGTATGCTGTGCCCCAAACTCTCCTAGTCCAGGTCAGAGCCCCAGCCAGGCCCTGTCAGCCCCAGAGAACTCAAGGTGTGAGCAGGCACAACTCAGAAGGTATGTCTGAGCACTGCTCTGTTGCAGGTGCTGTGCTGAGTATAGAAAGACTAGACATTGCAGGAGCATAAGGAGGCCTTGGATGGTCTCTGGAAAACACGGGCAGTGACGACTGCCCTCAGCAGCAGTCCTGGGCTGGGAGCAGCATGTGTGCCTGTCAGGGGTTTCCAATCGCCCCTCCATCTTCACAGGACCCCTACCTGCCTGTCCAGCCTCTGACCCAGTCAGACCCTCCTTCCAAGGCTCATTTCCCCTGCCACCCTGCTGGGTGGGGGCACTGACCCTTCTTGGGGTGCCAGGTGCAGGGTTCTGACCCTTCCTGGGGCACTGACCTTCCATGCATTGCCTGCAGCTGCGGGTGAACCAGGATGAGCCCGCAGACGAGAACAAGGCCTTTTGGGCTAGGAACGATAGCAGGGTTGCAGACGGCAAGGCTGAGGACTGCAGCTTAGTGCAGAGCAGCAAAGACCAGATGCGCACCAACGTCATTAACGAGATCCTCAGCACCGAGAGGGACTACATCAAGCACCTGCGTGACATTTGCGAGATGAGGGCCAGGTGGAGCACCGGGATGGGGATGGCCGTGGGGGTCCTGGGACCGCCCTGATTACCCCTGACCCCCCAGGGCTACATTAGGCAGTGCCGCAAGCGTGCAGACTTGTTCAGCGAGAACCAAGTCCGCACCATTTTTGGGAATATCGAGGACATCTACCGATGCCAGAAGGCCTTCATCAAGGCCCTGGAGCAGAAATTCAATGGCGAGCACCCGCACCTGAGTGAACTGGGCTCCGGCTTCCTGGAGCATGTGAGTGCAGCCCTGCCAATTCTCAGCATGCCCTCAACACACACCCTGGCCCTGGCTTGCTCCCACCCTGCTCTCTGCTCTCCTATGTTTAGTCTCCTTGCATCCTTCCAGAGACCTGCCTAGCAGGCAACCTGCTCTCTTCGCAGAAGATTCCAAATGTTCTGAGTGGACTCTGCTCTCATGCCTCCACCTGACTAACTGCCCTCACCCTTCATCACCATTTTAGGAGTGACACGCCAAGGAAGTAGGGACCTACCAAGTCCAGGAAAGCTCCTTGGAGTAGGGAAGGCCTAGGCTTGAGGGAGGGATCTGCTGCGGCCAGAGATGGGCCACCTGGGGTTCCTCACACAGTACACAAACTATGGTTTATTTGCACTTACAGTACTTGTCCTTTCTATTCCAGCTGGCACATAGCCAAGACTCTGGTCTGCGTGGAAAGAGTTTCTTGTCTGTATCCCCCTCTCTAACAGTCTCTAGGTCCTTAAGCAGAAAGTACAAAGCCAAGACAGCCCATCAGCAGGCTACTTCTAATGCCACCCTAGGGAATGGGGAACCAGGGAGACAGTGCAGTGGTATAGGCAGACTGTTTCTGTGCAGGTGCAGGTGGTATGCTTGGGCAGCAGGTCTGGGCACCTAGGTACGTGAAGCTGGATCCAGCAGGCTGAGTTGTGGCTTAGGGAAGGGAGAATGGGGCTGATCTCTATGGAGAGGCAGTTCCAGAGACAGGCATATTGCCTAGTGTGGCCATCACAACCTCCCCCAGGAGGGGTTGTCCCCTCATTTCACCTGGTCCAGGAATCCCAGAGTATTACCTGACTTGCCCAAGGTTGCTTGATGGTGGAGCTGGGCCCTCTGCCTCCAGTAGGTGTAGAGGGAAAGGAGGCAACAGCGAGCCTCATGCATGGCACAAGGATGTGGGTGAACATGTCACTGTGTGAGGCAGTGGTGGCAGTGTTCATTCAGATAGGGACCAAGGACTTTTTGAGGAGGAAACAACCTAGACCAGCAGCTAGTCATAGATGATGTACCCCTGTGAGCTCTCTTAATAAATCCATTTCTAGTTTCTATGAATCAGCAGTGCTTACCCTCTGCCTCTCATTTTTGGCTTCCATACCATTCCTGTTGTTGTTGTCGTGCCGTCGAGTTGGACCTGACTCATAGCGACCCTTCCTTGGGTTTTCAAGGCAGTATCACTACGGAAGTACTTAGTCTTACTGATTTCATTAGAAAACTTGACGTACAGCCAAACTGTGTGCCAAAGAGAAGCTGAAAAAGCGGGGGTGGGGGTGAGGTGGGTGGCGGGTGGCGGGAATGATGTGTGTGTAGCATACCGGTGGTTCTCAGTTTCAGAGTTTTCTTACCCTTGGGCTTTGAGTGTTTAGCTGGTGCTCTATTCAGGGAGACTGGGACCAGCACTCCAAACAAACAGACTCCCCCCAGCCGGGAACTTACCTGGAGATAGGCAGGGTACAGTTGTCCTGATCTCCAGCTATGTCCCTCTAGCAAGCTGACTTCCAGATCTACTCAGAGTATTGCAACAATCACCCCAATGCCAGTGTAGAGCTCTCTCGGCTTGCCAAGCTCAGCAAGTATGTGTACTTCTTCGAGGCCTGCCGGCTGCTCCAGAGGATGATTGACATCTCCCTGGATGGCTTCCTGCTGACACCAGTACAGAAGATCTGCAAGTACCCTCTGCAGCTGGCTGAGCTGCTCAAATACACACCCCCCCAGCACAGGTATGGGTGCTACCAGGGTTCCCAGAGGGGCTCTGCTTGCCTCCCTTCAGACAGCAACTGTGCCAGGTCCTGCTATCAGCACTAGGCAACAGCAAGAGAGAGTAAACCAAGAGTCCCTGCTCTTGTGGAGCGGTCTGTGCAGTTGGGGTGGGAGGGTTAAAAAATTAAGTAAGTCCCACTCTGAAACTTCCCTGAGCAGGACCACCATAATTGAAGCTCTGGCTGGCTCCAGAGGCATGCAGGAGGGTCCCAAGCCCTCCTACTGCCCTCCAGCTCCCCTGCTGTGCTTCACGGATTTCAAGGACGTGGAAGCTGCCTTACACGCCATGAAAAACGTGGCCCAGCTCATTAACGAAAGGAAACAAAGACTGGAAAATATCGACAAGATTGCCCGGTGGCAGAGCTCCATAGAGGACTGGGAGGTGAGGGCCAGAGGGCCCAGAAAGACCCAGGACCTTGGCCCCATACTTTAACACTGCGCTTGTGTCTGAGAATTGGGGATACTGGGTCTGAAGCAGGGACCATGCTCCTGGAAGCTAGTAAGCAGGGGCTCATGGCAGCAGAGTGGGTCTTCTGCCTGGCCCTGCCTCACCAAGCTCCAGGAGCAGACTTCAAGGGCTGTTTTGTCCCAGTGAAAGGTGAAGAGTATAGGGCCTTTATGCAAAGACAATGCTCTTCCCTTCCCTTGGACAGACAGCCAGCCCCAGAATGGGGCCCCACACAAAAGCCATTATGCAACGTGCCATTCCACTGCCCTGACTGCAGGTGGCAGGCGGACTCCTGAGCTTTAAGCTAGTGGAGGACACCAGGAGAGGAGCTCAGGCCCCAAAAGGACCATCACAGTCAGAGCTACCTGGTTCTAGTTTGCAGGAAACAATCTTGCTTCTGAAGCAACACATAGCAAAACCAATTTGCTCTGTAAACTGACCCAAATCACAGTAACAAGAAAAAAGAAAGGAAAAAAGCAACACCTCAGCCTGAACTAGGGTGACTTTCCCACCAACCAGGCCCTCAGTGTTCCAGAGGCTATTGGGAACCCTCCACCTCTTTACCTGGCCACTCCCCATCATCCCCCTCCCCCACTTATCTGCTTCTTCCCTGAGACCTTGCTCTCTGTGCCACACTGCCCACAGGGTACTGCCACACCAGTCTCATCCTTATAGGCCCCTGCACAAATCAACCAAGAAGACACATCAGAATCAGCCTTAGAACTTTGTAAAAATATAGATGCTTGTGCCCAACCTTAAATATAATGAATTAGTATCCTTGGCATGGGGGGTGCTGAACAATGTTTACTTTTTCTTTTACCTTTCCCTAGTGATTGATTCTGAGGCCCACCCCTGGTTAAGTGTACCTACAAAATACCAACTTAAAGGCTGTCTGCAGCTTCTGTTTGTTGGTATCTTCACTGAGGAACCTGAAGGAGGGCAGGCTTGGTCGGGAAGTCTGAAGTCCCAGTAAGAGAACTTTAGGTTTTAAATGCATTTCACTGGGAAGAAAACTTCCTTTGAAGCCGTAAATACCAGACTCAGAGTGACTTCCAGCCAGGCTTAATTATTCTGTAGAGCAACACTATCCAACAGGAATACAATGTGAGCCACACGTAATTTTATACTTTCTAGCACAACCATCTTGGGAGCTCTGGTGGCGTAATGCCTAAGGCATTTGACTGCTAATCAGAAGGCTGGTGGTTCAAACCCACCAGCCACTCCTCAGAAGGAAGACTAGGCAATCTCTTTCCATAGAGATACCACCTCAGAAACCCAAGGAGGGGTCACTGTGAGTCGGACTGACTCAACAGCAATGAGTTTGGTATTTGGTTTTGATCACCCATCTTAATAAAAGAAAAAAGGACAACAGGTAAAACAAATTTTAATAATTTTTAGCTCTATATCCTGAATATTATCATCTCCACATGTAATCAATATAAAATATATTTAATGAAATATTTTACATTCTTTATTTCATACAAAGTCCTCAAAAATAGTATGATTTTTACACCTACATCATATCTCAAGTGGCCATACTTCAAGTGCTCAATAGCCACGTGGGACTCCAGGCTGCCTGTTTTACAAAGATAACCAACTCATAGGGCAAACATGGCCTTTCTCTTGCCACCTTTGCTACACCCTCAATACTTCCCTGCAGGCCCAGCTACCCCTTCCACCATGGCCTGTCCTAGCTGCTATAGTCCTTGGCCCTATAGGTGCCACAGCCCCCTACCCCCAGGACAGAGGCAAAGATCAGTGAGTGTGCTTCCTCTGGGGCCCAGTTAGGTGGGCTCAGTTCATGCCTCTCCTTGGGCTTCCCCAGGGGGAAGACCTCTTGGTCAGGAGTTCGGAACTCATCTACTCGGGAGAGCTGACATGCATTATGCATCCTCAGGCCAAGAGCCATCAGAGAATGTTTTTCCTCTTTGACCACCAGCTCATCTACTCTAAGAAGGTATCAGAGTCACTGAACCCTGGACACAGGGTGACCTTGCATAAAGCAGGAAGACGGCTGGGGGTAATTCCTGTCCCCAAATTCTGCCCAACCTTCCCAGGAGGGGCCTATAGGGATAGGAGGGTGGCTTTGCAGGGTGGGCCTGTACCAAGGACTGACAAGATGGACTGACCAGGCCCTGTGCTGTTGAACACCATAGCTCTGCCTTCTTGAGCCTAGCTTCTTCTCAAGCCACTGCCTCTTCTCCCCCTGAAAGGCATGCTACCCCTCCCTAGCGATGTAAACTTCTTGAAGCCTTCTGAAGCCACCTTCAGGGACTAAGGAGCCCCCACCTGTGGCTGCTAGCTTTTACTCCTCTCATTGAAGCCTGACTGAGATCTCTTTGCCTGGCCACCCGCCCCCCCCCCTATAGGGCATACAGCCCAGCCTGCACTGTTTCCATGGCGCCTCCCCCAGCCTCTGCCTGTTTATTCTTGAAGATGGGAACTAACTTCCAGGCCAGGCATAGCAGAAGCATCAGAAACGGTTTCCTGAATGACAGACTCCTCCCAGGGCAGGGGCTGGACCAGGTGCATTCATGAATTCAGAAAATAGTCGGGGACCCACTTGGGATAGAGGTGGGCAAACAGCGAGTAAGCTGTCCTGTGTTGGGAACCCCCAGGACCCTTCTTATAAAGAAGAGCTTATTTTACACATGGCCCTGGGAGGGGTTTGGAAAGGCCAGGAGGGTCCCAACCAGCAGGCTGGGCACCACCTGACAGGATCTCTGGCAGGACCTACTCCGCCGTGATGTGGACATGGACTGCCTGGAGGTCGTGGATGTGGAAGATGGGAAGGACAGAGACCTCCATATGAATATTAAGAATGCCTTCAGGCTGTGCTGTAGCACCACAGGAGAGAACCACCTGCTATGTACCAGGAAGCCTGAGCAGAAGCAGTGCTGGCTCAAGGCCTTGCTCAGTGAGAGGGAGCAAGTACGGATCGACAAGGAGACAGGTGTGTGAGCCTGTTCAGCCTTGCCCTCCTAATCTAACATGAGGCAGTCAGGACCACCTTGAAACCGTGAGATAGCCCCTGTCTATAGTACAAGGGCCCTTCTTAACCCCAGGAGTGCACTGGCACTGCCTTCGTGACCCTGCTCGAAGGAAGCCCTTAGTCTCAGCATCCAGCCCCAGGGCCATGCCATTTACCCGGTTGTGTTTGGGGTAGGGAGTTGCTTCTATAGGATTTAAGCTTCTCTGCTCAATTGTTAGGACCTGGGGGAGCCTCCTTCCAAAACAAGCTCTGAGAGAACACTGATGTGGGACTTGGGCACTGCCCTCCAAAACCCTCCCTCAGCCATCAAATGAACAGAGCATCTTTCCCCCATTTGCTCATGGACTTTGCAAAGCACAGCAGTGCTAGGCCATCTCTGGCTCTCAGAAAGGACTGGACATGAACAAGGGGTAAGGGAGGGGACATCAGGGATCTGGTGAGGGCAGAGGTGAGATGCTTTGTTGGGGCCCTTTGTGCACCTTCATGCCTCTCCTCTGCCTCAATGTGGCACCAAAGCAGACAGACTGAGGATAGCAGCAGTCCCCTGCTTGAGTCTTGGGCCCTGTGGGAGGTCCAAGAACCAACAGAGGACTGTCCTTCGGGCTCCAGGAAATGGGAGATGGGCTTTTGACAGGAATGCAGAATATAAAGCACAGGACACATGGCCAGATTAGGTCCCAGCTACCTCCCCTCCCTGGCAGGGCCAAGTGCCTGGGTGGCCATGCCACAGGCTTGTGCAGCCCAGGTGGGAGAGCAGCAGCTCATGGCAAAGATTAAGGGGGGGTGGTGAGGAACAGGTAGAAGGGCTGCCTCATCCTTGACCTGAAAGCCCACATGGTGCTTCTATGTCAGGCTTCTCCATCACCGAGCTACAGCGGAAGCAGGCCATGCTGAATGCCAGCAAGCAACAAACTGCCGAGAAACTTAAAGGTACCCCCTGCTCTCATCTTCTAGGCTGCTCACACCCACCCTGACTTGAGCCATGACCAGTATGTGAGGTGTTTCCCTGAAAAGTTGGTAATAAGGGGCTGCCAGTGGTAAAGACTTGCATGGCTCCCTGGGAAGGAACAAATGCCCCCATCTCCTCAGACAGGTGGAGACCCTGAAATGTTAAGTGGGCATACCATGAGGAATCCAGAGGCCACATCTTCCCATATCCTCTAAAGGCCATGGAAGCTCATTAGTGGCCCAGGTGGTCTCTGGATGTAGTCAGCCCCAAACCATGCTGGAAGCAAGGGTGGCTAAACTGTCACCTGTGGGAAATGTAAGGCAGAACTGTGGAATGGGCCCTGGTCCACCTCCCCACAAACTGCAGGCTGTCACTTTGCCCTGTGCCACTGTGACCTGCTGTCTTTTTCCTGCCCAGCCACCAGGCAGCCCTACTACTCAACACACCAGAAGCACCCAGCACGGCCTGCTAGCCTACCCCAGCAGCAAGTCTTGGTGCTGGCAGAGCCCAAGCGGAAGCCTTCTACCTTCTGGCACAGCATCAGCCGACTGGCACCATTCCGAAAGTGACCCTCACAAACTGAAAACCCCCACCTCTGGCCTAACAGCACTTTGGACCTGTCCCAGTAGAGGGCCAAAACACACTCAGCTACCCCTGAGCCCTTTCACATCCAGCCCTCCTTTGCCTATTTATTTTGCACACTAGGAGTAGGGTCAAGGCAAGGAGATGCCCGGAGTCGCTAGCAGTGAGCCAAGTTCTGTTTCCCTGTGCAATTTCTTCCCACACTCCTGGTACACTGGAGACCATGCTACGATAGCAGACAGTACCCCAAATACACAGCCCCCTCCCACAGGTCTCCTGCTTGGCTCTACTGCACCCTTCTACCAGCTCAAGGTTAGAGCTGCCCTCTGCTTTGGACCTGGAAGCTCTGCCTCAGAACCACCCACTTTTCCTCTTACAGCCCTGGGCGAACATGATCTGGCCACTTTGGATCTTCTTCTTTGGAAATCTAATTATCCTTCATCCTCCTCCTTACTGTGGGGAGGGCAGACAGACTCTGCAGCCTTCAGTTTTTGCAAAGCCCTCCACTTTCCTTGCAGGTCCTGGCCCTAGCCAGTGGTGTCAAGCACTACCTCTGAGGGCGGAAAACAGATACTCTGTGCTTAGATGCCTGGCCCAGGGCCCACCCACTTCCCCCCAGCCCCTCTCTGGACATTCCCTGCTGTTGGATGGCCTCTTCATTTGTGATATTTATAGTGGGAAGAAAACAAAACGGTAGTCAGCTGCGTACTTCTGTTAGGGTTTATAGCCAGTCCAACTGTAGTTGTGGGTTGACTCCAGAACCTGGTGCCTGTTTTTCTTTTTTGGATTTCACTGTTTTGTTTTTCTAACAATGGAAAAAGAGAGTTGTTAGTGACACAGAAAGATTGCCTTACCCCCGTAAGCATCAGAAGCCATAAGGAATGAATTCTGCATCTCAGCATCTAGGACCTGCCAACCCCAGGCAGAAATGTGGGAGCAGAGGGAGCACTGCCAAGGAGCAAGGAGTATGTTGGTACAGAAGACTCACCTGCAAGAATTCAGCAGCATGTACAGTCACTGTTGCCTACTAAATATGCTCCAAGCCAGAACTACATTTAATTTCATAAACAATCTTGTGAAAAGTAACCTAGATGCCAGTCACTGTCAACATGACCTACCCTTTCTGCCCCTATTATCCCATTTCTACCCCAATACTTTCTTTGCAGATAATGAGCCCCAGGGCCTTTTTTGGGGGGGAGGGAGGCATGGCATGTAAGGTCTCAAGCTCGTTGTACAACTCAGCTGTCAGACCCTGGATGAGGCTAAGGTGGCTGGGCAGGCTCTAGAAGGCCATTTGGAGTTGGGGAGGACAGGGGCAATGAAGGGTGAAGTTAGATCAGGATGAGTCTATGTTCCCAGAGCCTGTTTAGATGTACGATGAAAACTAGGTCAGTCCCCTTCCACAGAGGGCCCACTGACTCAGGGAGGGCTGCTCCCCAGAGACTACAGTTTGCTAAAATTGGGAAATAAGAGTCTGGGGGATAAGTGATACTTAATCTTTTGGAGGCAACTTCATCTGATAAATGGGAAGAGAATATGACTTCCCAGAAGTATCTAGGCCATATTACCTAGGAGGAAGAGGAGCCCAAAGCAGTTTCCCTTACTTTCTCTCCCTGGGAAATAATCCTCTACAACCAAAGGCCTCTACCACACCCTTATTCACTGCCAGGGTCACTTAGGGGCTGAAGATCACAATGGCCTTCTTCCTGAAACCCCACACATTCTCCTACCTTGAGACCAGAAGGTATATACACCACCTTCCAGACAGGCCAAGCTACTTCTAAACAAAATCTCTATGGAAAAATCATGAAAATCAGAATATGCAACACAAGTTAATCTTTATTGAAAATTGCAGTTTTAATACATAACAATTCTTGTTACAATAAACGTGCTTTTAATAATTTTAAATCTGAGCTCATCTACTCATCAGATTGCATAAAAAATTAAAATAGGAAGAATTTACACATAATTGAACTGGCTCAGGATGGATTTATCCATTCCTTTGTATTGACACAGTAAGTTCAATGCAGAGGTGAGGGATGCCTTTAACACCGGAAGACAATGCTGACTTAAGCTTAAAAAAGTACCAATAGTATGGTCTAGAAAACAGTATTTAAGTCATTATCTTAAAAAAAAAAAAAAGGAACCGTTTCCTATTTAATCACAACCCATAAGGCTCCTTCGGGCCTCTCTGCCAAGTGGTTGTCATAGTAATGCTGCTGGTAGTGCAGGGCAACTGCTCTCCAATCTGGTCCCAAGCATTCTACTGACCACTAGTCTGCACAAGGACCCACAGGAGGTGCTGAGGGGGCCAACACCCTCACAAAAGGACTTCCATCTAAGCTCCAAGAAGCCAAGACCAACACCTGTCATCTACAGTGCCCAATGCCATGTAGGCAGGCAGCTGGGAGCACATGCTGTCTCCTGAAGCTCCTCTTGGGCCCCCTAGACAGAGATATACAGAAGGCCTTCTTTTGCTTCTCCCTCTGTCTTCCTGTGCCAAGGTGGACAGGGAATCCTAACTAACCTTTAATTCTGTAGATCAAAAAAAAGTAAGGTAACCCCACTGGTTTTCTGTTCCTCAAATGAAGTAGAGGTGGGAAAAAGGGACAAACACTCCAAAATGGGTATAGCTAAGATTAACGTCACAGTTTTCTACCCAAAATGATCACACTCTACCCTCAAGAGTTATCTGCAGTATTTTCAAGAGTCTACTGCACCTTCAGAAAGCTTAGGCTAAAAAATACACAATTTGGGGGTGGGGGGGAGGTATGACACACAACCACATACAAAAAAAATCTGAGATGTGCTGGACAAGAAAGCTAATAAGCACTCTGCCCCTCCCTTTAGCCTCACTTCATTCTTTAGAAACCACCTCCGACCCTAACCCACCCCCAGAGAAAGCACCAGAGAGAAG
Organism: Orycteropus afer afer; assembly: GCF_000298275.1. NCBI lineage: Eukaryota > Metazoa > Chordata > Mammalia > Tubulidentata > Orycteropodidae > Orycteropus > Orycteropus afer. The sequence continues at coordinate 2,719,094 of NW_006921861.1, read as the reverse complement.
AACCAGAAAACTGCTCTCATCTCATGCCCCTAGAAGCTGGTGATGTTGAACTCCCTGGAACCTATCCTTGCACCCACTAGTTATCAGACAAGGTATCCTATCTTGTCTAGATCATACCCAGGTTGGCAATGATGAAGTATCCAACCACCAGCTGCCAGAGGAGGAGAAGTTTGCTCAAATGGTCAGGGTTAATACTGTTTGCAAATGTTTAAAATGGACAGATAAAGAAGTCTGAATTTCTCAATTAAAGTAGATCTTAGTATTTACACAGCTGGTGTATGCCACCTTCACGCCAGCACCTTCAGAGAAACCAAGTGTGGACAATACTACCAGACACTTGTACATTTCCAATTATCTTTAAGAATGTATTTTCTCTCACTACTTAAGTGTTCCCAAAATCACCCCCTTAGACCTCACTCATCACAGTCAAATGACGCTGCCAGATGGAGCAAGGCACTGTGTGCCCAGCTTGAGGAAGGCAGGAAGCTGACTAGTGCCAACCCAAGTGGCAGGCTCTCTCATCGCCTGTAAATGCTATATTTGCATAGCACTCAATAAACGGTGTCACGGAATAGCAAATGGTAGCCCTAATGACCCTACCAACCACAAGAGACACAAAAGGTTCTGGAAGTATCTTCACACTGACGAACCTACCTTGGCCAATGCTGGGCTCCTTTGTTAGCAAGTTTGACTGCTAAACATACAGCAACCCAGCCCAGATCCAAACAAGATTTCCAGTAACACAGAAAGCAACATCTATACATCTGATGTAAAGACCTTGCAGACCTTGGGTTAAAAGTTTTACAACAATTTTTTAAAAACATCTATGATGTCATCCATGCATACAGAAATGAGGCCCTTTGCTTGCCTGTTTCAACTTCTAAAGAGCCACAAATCAGCTGAAGGACTATTAAATCAGAAATGTCACATACAAAAATCCAAAATTTCTCAGAATGTTCCAAGAATGTTCCACTACTGTGCTTGGGATCCCAAATTTTACAACTTTATAACTTTGACTCAAGTTGTATTCCTTGATTAATTATATTGGAGATAAACACTGTTGAAATTACAAACAATCTCTGATAGTTTTGTTACTATTCATATGTCTAGATCCTTACCTGACAGACAAGCTCTACTTTTTATCATCATTAAGGTACTTATTGATAGCTGATACCCTGATAGTTTCATAATTGAAAAGAGTTCCTCATGGATGTATTCCACATGCCATTTTTTCCATTTTCAAAAAGTATTTGAAAACCAGCTAACTCCCCAAATGAATTTCATAAAAGGGAAAAAAGTTGAAAAATTAATGGAAAAAGAAGTGCTCAGGAAGCTAATATAAATGAAGAAAAAAATGCAACCTGCTCATCTTTCTCTTGAAAACACTGTTTAATTCAGCACTTGTGAAAACACTCACCCCATGTGTGCCAATAGCCAAGCAAGTCGAAGAGACATCCTAATAAGTTCTTACTATCCCCTCCTGAATTCAAATGACTCCACTACTTATAGGGAGTCATGTGTGTTGTATGGTTTTCCATTTTCTGTTGTTTGAGCCTTTTGTTTAAATGCATACTAAAATTTCAACTATTTTCTCCTAATCTATTATAACTAAACTGGAAAAACTGACTTTTCTATCAATCAGTCAGATCAGCCCCTGGAACCCTTACAGCCTTTTATTGTAAACCCATTGACTACACAAATGGAATTATCAATACAGACTTGAAAAACAAGAACAGAGTCAAACTGTACCTGGGGTAAATGTCTGCTACACACACGCATGTGTACACACACACGCTAAGGTGGTTTAAGTGCTCATAAAGCAATCAGTAAACAGCCTATGTTAACAGACATTAGGAATAAACAATTTTGTTTACAATGATCCATGCAAAATATTCCTAAACTACTTACTATTTAAAATTTAAAAAAAAAATAAAAATAAAATAAAAAGAAGTTACCAACGGCTCAGTGGTGTCAACCAGGGCTTACCTCTAGTGAGGTAACCCCCCAACCAGCATTAAAGCCCCTGACCTAGCTGCCAGAGACATGAGAGCAGAATCCCCTCCCCCAAATACAGCACTCAAAATAAGATCCCAGCCCCATAATAGCCCAATAGCCCACCAAAAGGGATCACAATTTCCATCACCACCAATTACACCTGATAACAAAGAAAATCACTCCAATCATTTTAAGTGGAGCATATTTTGGGAGGAAGGGGGACCCCTCCGATTTCTTATGTGCAATATTCTGATTCTAAGATGAAAATTCTTTCCTAAGAATTGTGGCTGGCATAAATGGACTCTGATCCTGTCTGGCCCTTCCTGCAGTCCAACCTTATTTCATGATAAATGCTTTCAGCTGCAAAAAGAGATAGCAGAAAAAGCTCACAAACCATAGATACCACTTCTTCAACCTCACATTACCATCCAAGTCTCAGAGGACACATCACCAAGGGGAAAAACCCCAAGAAGAACTACATGTTTCTACATTTTCAGACACATCCACAGCCCTGACAGAAAGTATGCATATACCATTGTACAAGAAACATGAGGAATTTTAAATAAAATTTTGTTTCCTTTCAATAATTCTTAAATATACAACTTTGTCCATAACACATAATCTTTGCTGTTCTTTTGGGGGGGAGGGGACAGCAACACCTACATGTTCTTCAGACTCAACATTTCTCAGGGAGACAAAAAAAAAGGAGGGGAATGATTTTCTAAGCTCAGTAAAGCAAAGGTCAATGCCTCCTCCAAGTGTGACTGTTTCTCTTTCATACATGTCCCTTGCCAGGAAAATAATTTAATTCTACACAGGACGCTTCCACTACAGATAGAGAAAACATCTGTAATTTGTAATGAAAAATTAGATAACAAAGAAAACTGCTTTGCTGATACACAAATCATCTCCCTGCCCCTAAATGTACTGGCCACACAACTCTATTTGGTGATGATCTTCAAGAATGTCCAGATCACATTGACCTCAACAAGCCTATATGGAAAGGGAGCCAATAAACCTGATGTGCAACCCAGGCAGCTGCAGCCTTCCCAACTTTCCCGATCCTGTTACTTATTCCCCCTAGTACAGTCAATGTGAAAGAAAAAGAAAATTAAAGTCCATGTTCCTAAGTGGCAACCCACATCAACCCCACAGGGTTGAAGAATCATCTAGGGTATTTTAGATGCTCTATGGAAAATTCACTTTTACACTTATAACTTTAAGACTTTGCATACATTACAACAGTGCATTAGTGATACAAGTTGTAAAATACTTTTCCATTCCTTTGGATTTTGCATATGATGGTTTTGCATCAGTCACTGCAGGTAGATTGAGCAAGCTTTTGTTTTTTTTTTAAAACATGCATTCAACTAGATATGGTTCAGAATAGAATAATACTCCCCTTTTTATCATTATAGTTAGCTAAAAAAACTTGCCACGCAGTCCACAAAACAGGATTTGCTTTAAAACCAACCCACGGAGTTAGTTGAAGACTACCAGTGCTGGGACCCGCTAGGCCAGAATGTTGTAGTGTTTAGCTAAGTGTCGAGAGCATCAAGAAGAGAGTCCTGGTTGGAGGCACAAGGCCTGCAGCACCAGCTGTGAAACCTCAATGATGTGACTGCACAGCTCCATCCTCAAACCTGGGGGCAGAGAAAGAAATGCAGTCAAATAGAGTTCTTTGGCACCACTGCTCAGAAGAGGAAGTTTTAAATGAAAGATGATGAAATCCACTAAGACCACAAAGGGCAGAATCCTCCCAGAGAGCCACTGAGGTTGGAAAAGACCACTGTACATGCATTCCTATCTGCTTCACAGGTTACAACAGGAGTCAGAGGGCTGTAGGAGGGTGTGCAAAGAAAAAGAAAAGAGGTAAGGTCAAAGTGGTTATTGTATACAGTAATTACATAATGGTTTCTTTTATTTCTTGAGTCCCAAAAGAAAAAAATATAAAAACTGCACTGTCCTTGGATCAACAGTTAGATAAGATTTTTCTACCTGGCATGTTAAATATGTGGTATGCTTAGGATTCTCCCCTGAAAAAAAGCACATTTAGTAAAGTGCCAACCCGAGCATTTGTCAGTCACTTACATCTGCAGGGTAATCACCACTGAGGGGGCACATAGCTGTACGTGGGTGTTCCTGGGGCCCGGTACGTTGGCACAGTGACCGGGTGGGGGGTGACAGGAGTTGGGGAGTGAGCAGTCAGCAGGGTACCTAGAAGAAAGAACAGCGTATCTCACTGGTTGGCAAGAGTGTCCACACAGGAAGCTAGATGGAGCCACTGCAGGGAAGACCAGCTTTACCATTACCATGCCATGTCACCATGAGAAACAAGGATTCCAAACCATATGAGCTGCTGAGAAATACATGAATCCATTTAAGGCCAATCACTGCTTCAAACTTAGACAAGCACAGCTGGCAGCTCCCATGCACCCAATCTACCTGCATGCCCACACCAACCAATCCAGGGCCTGCTGTCCCCACCCTCTGTGTGTCTCAAACACACAGTTTCTGTCTATGCCAGTCTCCTTTGCCTTGAGAGTTCAATATAGGAAAACTAAATAAAATTGAGACTCAGGGCAGAAACACAAATAGTATTCTGAAATGCTTTTCTCCCTGGCACAATTTCCTTATACTGAAATAATGCCTAATAAAACAAAGAACAGTACTTAAAAAGAAAAAAAAAATATGTCATGGGCAACTAAGTACATCCTGTGTGGACATGAGCTCCCTAACACAGACAACTAGGGCTGAGCTTTAACCCAACTCAGGTAACCAAAGGAAGTGACATTTACCAAAAGACCAGAAATCAGATAAACCCCTGGGGAGCTCCATGGAGATGGGACCATTCTAGCCAGAAGTCTCATTTCACCATGACTTATTTTCCTAACCTATGTTGTTGCAGTTATCTGCTGTTGAGTCGGACTCAACTCATAGTGTGACCCCTCCTTGGGTTTCCGAGGTGGTATCACTATGGAAGTACGTTGCCCAACACTCCTTCCAAGGAGTGGCTGGTGGGTTTGAACCACCAGCCTTCTGGTCAACGGTCAAGTGCCTTAGGCACTACACTACCAGAGCTCCTTTTCCTAACCTATGGGCCTTGGGAAGTAAACCCAATGAATGACAAAGTAATCCTACAAGCAGCAGTTATTTCTATTAACATACGCCGAATTTTCCTAGGATCCTAACAATCTTCCAATTAACACAACTGGCCTGCAAAGATAGCCCACACTAATGTCAGCATTCAAGAGGGCAGCTCCACCTGGAACACTGTGTTCACTTCTGTTCAAACTTTATTTGCTGGGCACTGGGTCACTCTTTTCCCTGCTGCTAGATGCAGCAGCTCACCAATAAAGTGGCACAATCAAATCCAGAAAGTGCTAGTCCATACTCCAGAAAAGAAAAGGAGATAAGAAAAAGATAATTTGCTGTTCCTTCACTGAAGAATTTTATGTCCTTCTACACAACCATAGCCATAGAAAACCTGAGCCACAGGTCAGAAAGCATTAGCAAGTATTGCCTTCCTACCCCTCTCATATGCCTTTTGCAAAGTCAGTTAAGAACAAGGACTCACCTGCTGACATGGCCATAGTGGTCCCAGCCACCATGCCCATGGTCACTCCATTGCCTCTGGGAGGGGGGATGGGTGCAGGGTACACAGTTGCTGGCATGCCATTGGGCTGCACCACTGTAGTGTGATGGATGACATGAGGAGGTGCTGCATACAGGGGTTGTGTATAGTACGTGCCTTGCTGTGGGAGAAGAAGAGAGACAAGTGCAAGAGGGTCCCATTCCCTGTGGGTCACAGCCCAAATGGAAAAGACCCACAGCACACAGAGTGCTGAAGAAAGGTCCACAGCATACACCCAAGCCTACCTGTGCATATGGGCTCTGCTGGGGGTAGGCACTTCGCACAGGGTACACAGCGGTCTGGTAAGGGTTGGGGGAGGAGGAGTATGGTGGCACCGTTCCACTGGTGGGTGAACAGGAAACTTTGTAAGGTGTGCCAGGAGTATAACCTGAAATAAAGAAGCCGAATAGCCTTAGTTCAAATATGCATTCATTGCCAACCCATGCCAGGCTCAGGGAGAGGATTAAGTGTATAGGAAGGGATGAGGCTGTCCTCCAGGCTGGACCAGAATCAAGAGCTGACAATGCTATGGTCATGCCCCTCCCTCCACTAAGACTGTGACTTCATATCTTTTTGAGTATGTGTGTATGTCATGGGGGCTGTTTTGGGGAAAAGTTCCACAGAGTATGCTTAAATTCACATAGCAACAACAAAGAAATATGTGTCCTGTCTTGTTGGAACATAAATTAGTACAGACCTTCTAGGGTACAATTTGGCATTGAAAGTATATGTATCTTTTAATATCACAATTCCACTTCTAGAAATTTATCTTAAATAAACAAAGATAAATACATAGATTTAACTGTAAGCAAGTCCATTTCATGTTGTTTAGTACATTAAAAACAAAAGGAAAAACTTTGTGAAATACCACGGGGCTGGGTAAATACTCTATGGTTGAAAAGACATCTAGGTCAAGACAGGAGGTTAAACACACTCATTTGCTTTGACCTTACCCAAAACTACATGAAAATGGCAATAAAACATTGAAAAATAAAAAGACAAAGTCACAGAGAGCAAAAATGGGAGAGAAGACAGCATTCTGGAACCTAAATATTTCAGAACTAAAAAGGATAGGTCAGAACTGATTTAGCACACTCAAGAAAATTGCTACTCTGTCAGTAGTAGTAGTAGTATCATGGCACAATTTATACCACAGGCCCACCACCCAAAAAGCCTAGAAACCATCACCACTTGCTTCCAGACACTGATGGAGCTACATACTAGAAGAATGACTGAGACAGTCCACCTAGGGAGTAGTAAGACACATGGGTCCAAGTCCTGAGCCCACACAAGGCAAGTGCCCTTCTTGATCCTAATGGGTAAAAAAGAATCTCTGGACAGCTATATGAACAGCAGCTTTATTCAAAACCAAAAGGTGGACATGACCAAAATGCCCATTAGATAAACAAACTGTGGTATATCATTATAATAGCAATAAAAAGGACTGTATATCCAAAGGACCTGAAAGGAGAGATTCAAACAGACTCTTATATACCCATGTTCACTGCAGCACTATTCACAATAGCCAGAGTAGAAACAAAATAAATGCCTATCAACAGATAAATGGATAAAAAAAAATGTGGTACACATGTTGTTGTTGCTATGTGCCGTGGAGTTGGACCTGACTCACAGCGACCCCTCCTTGGGTTTCCAAGGCAGTATCACTACGGAAGTAGATTACCCAACCTTCCTTCTGAGAAGTGGCTGGTGGGTTTGAACCACCAGCCTTCTGGTTAGCAGTCAAGCGCCTTAGGCACTACGCTACCAGAGCTCTTGTGGTACATATATATACAATGGAATATTGCTCAGCCAGTAGGAAAAATGAAGTCCTGATACATGCTACGACATGGATGCAGCTGGAAGACATTTTGTTGAGTGAAATAAATCAATCACAAAAGAACATTGTACATGACCTTGCTTATATATAAAAAGACAATGTACAGAAAACAAAAAGCTTATTAGTGGTTACGAGGGGTGAAAGGAAGGAGAAAGGGAATAGGAAGGCTAACAGTGACGGAAATATCATGTTGATTAAGGGTAGCGATGCTTAGCCAATTATTATAATTGCTTTCATTAAGTTGTACATTATAAAAGGTTGAATTGGCCAAAGTTGTGTGATAGATATATTTATAATGACAATAACAACAAAAAAGAGTAGCTGCTAAGGCTGATCATGTACAAATAAAAATATCATGGGATTTGGTTTCTTGATTTGGAGATTTGGGGTTAATGATTTCATGGGACATCCCAGTTCATTGACCTAATAATGGCGTGTAGTGCCTCTGTTCTACCTTCTACTTCGATGCATAGTACCTGGGATCTTAAAAGCTTGCAAGCGGCTATCCAAGGCTCAACAATTGGTCTCTATTCGCCTGGAACAACAGAGGAAGAAGGAGTCAGGAATAGGAGGAAATATGAAATGTATACTTAATTGCCTCCATGAACAACTGCCTCTTTTACCATGAGACCAGAAGAATGAGATAGTGCCCAGTTAGCATTACTAAACAATTTGATCAAAGATTCCGTGGAAGAATCCTGATCACAAGGGAGAAAGTATAGAACAGAATTCTAAATTCTCAGATTCCAGACTTCTAAGGCACTTGACTGCTCACCAGAAGGCTGGCGGTTCAAACCCATCAGCCACTCCTCGGAAGGAAGGTTGGGCAATCCTACTTCCGTAGTGATACTGCC
>NW_006921861.1:2709274-2710674 GCF_000298275.1 Orycteropus afer afer | reverse complement strand
CAGCCACTCCTCGGAAGGAAGGTTGGGCAATCCTACTTCCGTAGTGATACTGCCTCGGAAACCCAAGAAGGGGTCGCTATGAGTCAGGGCTGACTCGACGGCACATAACAACAACAACAACAAGTGAGGTGAATAGTGTTTGGGGTCTTAAAAGTTTCTATCTAAGATACAACTACTGGTCTTATCAGGAGCAAAACAGAAAATAAGTAATCAAAGTCTCAGAGAAGAAACTAGTCTGAAGGGTTAATAATCTACATGAACCATAGATTTATCTACACTGAGATGAAAAGAACTGAATGGTGCCCAGGAACTACTACCAACCATTCTTATCAGGTACACAATAGCCAGACGCTGACAAAATGGGAGAAAAATATGGAAAAGAATTTCAAATCCCTAAAAAAGTCCAGACTTACTGGAACAGCTGACACTGGAGGATTCCCACAGACTATTGCCCTGACAGGGACCTCTGGTAGCACAGTGCGTAACGCACTTGACTGCTAACCAGAAGGCTGAGAGGGCCTGGTGGTTCAAACCCACCAGCTACTCCTTGGAAGGAAGGCTGGGCAATCTACTTCTGTAGTAATACTGCCTCGGAAACCCAAGGAGGGGTCACTATGAATCGGGTCCAACTCAACAGCACATAACAACAACACTGCCCTGAGTTACTCCTTAAACCTGGAAATTATCTGGAAGTCATATTTTAACAAAAGACTGGAACACAAATAAAGGGTATTACACATGAATTCAGTATTCCATTAAAAACCCATTTATGTATCACAGAAAATCCCTAAGACACAGCAAGAAAATTACTGAAGCTAAGTGAAAGTTTCAGCAAAGAGGCAGGGTACAAGATAAACATATACAATCAGTTCTATTCTTTTCCACAAACAAGAACTCTAAACAGAAAATCAGGGGAACTATTTGTTAGGTGCCATTGAGTTTGTTCGGACTCATAACGACCGTGTGTACAACAGAATGAAACATGGCCTGGGCCTACACATTTTCACAATCGCTGCTATGCTTAAGCCCATTGCCACAGTCATTGTGCCAATCTATCTTGAGGAATGTCTTCCTCTTTTTCACTAACCCTCTACTTTACCAAGCATGATCCTCTTCTCCAGGGACCAGTCCCTGCTGACATGAACAAAGTACAAAAGATGAAGTTGGGCCATTCTCATTTCTAAGGAGCATTTTGGCTGTACTTCCTCCAGGGCAGATTTATTCATTCTAATAGTACAGGAACCCGGACAGAAGAGCAGTCAGCCCCAGGGATATAGGTGAAGAGAGACAACTCAGGGATGCCCAAAGCAGCAGGTGGGAAGAGCAGGAGAAAGGGGATTAAAAGCCAGGAAGCCAGACAGAGGAACAGTCAGCCACAGGGACCCAGGTGGGGGTGATAC